>NW_020837956.1:20503640-20819720 GCF_003676395.1 Aethalodelphis obliquidens
TGGCTCAAGTCACTCTTCAGACCACAGCACCAAGATGGGGCATTGCCTCTGGAAACCTATATGGCACTCTTGAGGGGAGGAAGAGGAGCTCCTTGAGAGGCTAGCAAGTCTGAGGAGTGTTCACAGCATAGTGCCGTGAGCTGGTGTGGCAGATAAAATTAGGGCCACCCAAAGAAGCCCTAATCCCCAGAACCTATGAATATGTTGCCTTACATGGCACAAGGGACTTTGCAGGTGAGATTATCCTGGATTTTCCAGATGAGCCCAATGGAATCACAAGTGTCCTGATAAGTGAAAGAGGGAGGCAGGAGAGCCAGAGTCAGAGAAGATGTGATGATGGAATCAGAGGTCAGAGAGAGACAGAGATTTGAAATCATTTAATTATGTGCTATTTGTATCAATTTTTAAATTCCATTTATTCTTTGAATCGTATATTTCTTCCCTAAATCAACAATTGGTAATCCCCTACTGAATGCAGGGCACTGTAAATTAAAATCTAAGTCAAGGGACACCTAAAATCAAGGGGGGAAAACAGTTCCACGTAAAGTGGCAGCACAGCAGCTGCTGGTGTTGAAGATGGAGGAAGAGGCCATGAGAGAAGGAATGCAGGCAACTTCTAGAAGCCAGAAAAAGTAAGAAAATAGATTTGCCCTTGAATCTCATCCAGAAGGAACATAGCCCACCAACTCATTTTAGACTTCTGACCTCCTGAACTGTAAGATAATAAATTTGTATTTTTTTAAGCCACTAAGTTTCTGATAATTCGTAATAGCAGCCATAGGAAACTAATACTGCTGGTCTTGAGGAACTTTGGAGGAAAAGTCATATGCTTTTGAGGCACCATTCTGGAAAGAGCAGGGCTCAGAGGACTAACTGGGCCTTAGAGACACATTTCCTTGTAGTTACTGTAGGAGATGTCCTTTGAGTTATTGCTGGGAAGGCAGTCTGTAGACTTCCCCCTGTACAGGGAACAGGGCAAACATCTCTGTGGACCAGAAATGGAACAGAAAGAGCAGCAGCAGGAGCTGAGGCTAGAAGTATGCAGCTGCATCTGGGAGTCTGGCTCCTGTGGGTAAGAAGGATTGAAGACACCCCAGGCTAGTACCTGGAGAGGCTCACTGCTCAAAATGGAGGAGCTGGGGTGAGGCTACCTCACCTGTGGAAGGAAGCTGTGATGCTGCCCAGGACAGTTGCTATGAAGCTCCAGTGAGAGGTAGGTGGAAGATGCAGTGAAAGTACACATGCAGGGCCAGTGGTGAGTGGCTGCCAGTCAGGCCCTGGGCTCTGTCTCAAGAGAAACGGGAAAGAGCTATAGTCTGCAAAGTGATTTTCCATCCAGGATTACCTTTGATTCTCATAAAACAACGAGACAGGTAGTGTTAGTGTCCCTAATGTATAGGTTGGTAAACTAAGGCTAAATAGTAGGCTTCAAAGAGAGGAAACTCGGTCTTTTTCATTCATTATGATGTCCCACGTTTACTCAGAAGAAACTGGGTCTTTCTCATTCACTGTGATGTCCCAGGAGCCTGGCCCAGTGCCCAGAATAAAATAGACATTCACTAAATGTTTCTTTCTTTTTAAAATTTATTTTTATTTTATTTATTTTTGGCTGTGTTTGGTCTTCGTTGCTGCATGCAGGCTTTCTCTAGTTGCAGCGAGCAGGGACTACTCTTCGTTGCGGTGTGCGGGCTTCTCATTGTGGTGGCTTCTCTTGTTGCGGAGCATGGGCTCTAGGTGCATGGGCTTCGGTAGTTGCAGCACGTGAGCTCAGTAGTTGTGGTTCATGGGCTCTAGAGCACAGGCTCAGTAGTTGTGGCGCACAGGCTTAGCTGCTCCACAGCATGTGGGATCTTCCTGGACCAGAGCTCAAACCTGTGTCCTCTGCATTGGCAGGCAGATTAATCACTGCGTATTTCTTGACCCACAGATGGAAGCTTAGAGAGATGAAGTAAGTTGCTCATCTACAAAGTCTACAAAGCTGGAATGTGGCAGAGCCAGGTCTTGAACTCCAGTTTTTGAATACTGAATTTCATATTTTTTCCATTATATCAAACTCTTCATAAAACACCGTGCTTCCCAGGCTACTCCTATATAAGACTTACTCTCATTAGATGTCTAACAGTATTCAGAAGTTCAGGGCATCGTGCACACACCAGTGATGCTTGGGAGACTCCCTCTGTTCCATGACACAGCCTATCCACTGTGGTATCTGGTAAGGGCAGTGTCTTCAGAAGGATCTGGGGAAGGCTACTCTCACCCATGTCTTCTCTGCAGATGGCCAGGGCAAGGAGTGCTGCCTCAGGTAGCCACAGCATGAAGCTTGCCATCTGGGCTACATAGCGATTCAGTCAGTATGAGAAGATGGAATCCGGTTACTGCAACTAGAACTGCCCTTTCAGAAATGTAGGGAGCATTGTGCTGAGAGTTGGGAGTGGTGGGCTGCCCTCGGCTAACATGCGAACTCAGGCCTCAGTTTTTCAGTTGGTAAATTGAGTGTGTAGGCTCTTAGATAGGCTCTAAGAGCATGTGGAGTTGTCTTTCTGATTTTCTACTTCCTCTTATTAAGGTTTTTTATTAGTGTTATCTGGATTTTTAGCCTCACTGATTTCTGTATATCAAATGGTTCAGATAAGACGCATCTTAAAGAAATATGGGCTCTGTTAAAGAAAAGCTATGAACCGCTTGGAATTTATGCTTGAAGAGAATTGAGGGAAAGCCAAGACCTAGCAAAGAGGAATAAAATAAAATTCTCTTGAATGGGGATAACTACAGTGTAATTCTACTTAGAGTGGAAAGATAATCTTTACTCATTCAAGATGGAGAAAGACTGGTCTAATGTAAGTTGAAGAGAGACCTGGGGGTCATTTTCTCTCTATCGCTCTCTTTCCTGACTTGTTATAAAAATGAATGGAGATGATGCACAAGAGACCACTCTGTAAACAGGAAAATGGCATAGCAGAGTAACACATAGCCCAGCCTAATAACAGTCATCCCAGCCACAGCAGTCTGAAGCAAGGGGTACTGCTCTGTCTTGATTTAAGAATCTTGACCCTAAAAGCCTTATTTGGCCCAGGTGTCCATGTATAACATATTTAAGACTTTTTTGACGTGACAAAAGAATTTGCTGAGAAGGACTGTGCACAGTTTCAAATCTAGTGTCCAGTTTTCCCACTGAAGGATTGGTAAGGACCTTTTACCTGGTTGCTATTGTAAGAGTCTAGGTTTTTCTTATCTAAAGCATTATGATCTATCTTGATTCTCTCCAGTTCTTGCTTTAGAATTTTTAGTACTAATTGCTAGTCATACTTAATCGAAACATATTTATTTGGTATCAGTTCTTTCTTAGCTAATTTTTGTGGAAGCTGTTATTATTTGAAAGTATGCTGGATTTACTAGACTTACTTGTTAATGAAACTGGCTGCATGCATGGTGTGGCAGCTCCCTGTGTCTCTGTTGTGGAGTACCCCGACCTGCACTTGTTTTCTCTTTGCCGCCTGTCTTCTGTCTGATGTGATTGGCATTCTCTGCACTGGGAAGCAATGGAAGAGGTATTTGAAGTATTATGCTGGCAATAAAGAATTAGTTACTCCTTGTAAATAAAATTAGAATGGTCTAAAATGCGAATGCTTCAAATGAGAATGGTCTTCTCATTCTGAAGTAGAATTAAATTCACTTCTGCAGCAAAGGTATAAGATGCTCCTGTTCAATACCTTCCCCTCCAATATTGCTTGCACTAACACAAGTACAAAATATTATTCGGGTATCATTCCTGAGACTATATACTCTGCCTCTCCTAAGAATTATTTTTCTTCATTTATTAAGAGACTGCATTTATACCCCAAAGGTATCCATTCCAACAGTGGTATGTACTCAGGGAGCTGCCAAGTGTGCAGTGCATTGCTGCTATCCCTCCCATGTCCAAGCTCTTAACACAGATTCTTCCCTATTTAGTCTTTAAATATAAATTACATCAAAAACATTGAGCATATTAAAATACAGAGCAATCAAAATAACCAGTGTTTCAAAATGAAGAATTTGGAGAAGTTAATAGTCTCAATTCTTTGGGCTTGGCAACCCTCCAGAGATCAACGGCAATTGTCTAGCCTTCACATGAGTGCTTCATTCCTTTCTCTTATTTTTTCTGTCTTTCCTATTTCGTCTGTCTTCTATCCTTGTGTCCTGTGGCCCTCTTCCCTCCTCAACTTCTATTTCTCCTCAAAAGCGAATGCATCCTTCACATAAACAACTCTGGAGGCAGAATAGGCAGGATCAGCAGGATTAGCTGACACACAGACTGGAAGTAGGCTTCTCCTACTGATAAAGACAAATTCAGACCTGTTGCCTTTTGTGTGATACTTGTACAAGGATAAATTTGAGAAATGTTGCTTGCTAGAGAAACAAGAAAGTTGGGCAAATTCTGGAAGTCTTGTGTTTCAAGAGGAAATACTTAAAATTAAAACCTCATGTAAGAGAAAAATAAGCTGAGTCAATTGGCTTCTTTGTCCCTGAGGTCACAGTCAAGATGGAGAGTCAGTGTTCTTCAGCAGGGAACCAGGTGCTAGGACGGTGTGGAAGAAGGATCCCTAGTGAGTCATATCTTTCAGAGGGATTTATATATTGAGCTTCTGCAGGAAATGTAATTAGCCATACTTTTCCCAACACCTCTATCAGCAGCAGTGGCAGCCCACAGGTTTTTAAAAACCCATGTTTTCACAAATGCATGAATAGAGTCATTGAGTCCATTTACCCTGGAAAAGGAAAAGAAAAAATAAAGTGAAAATAGAGGAGAAACAACCAAAAGGCATGATATTGATAAGGAGCTTTCCTGTAAACATGTTGGACCAGATCAAGAAAAAGGATTTAGCCTGCTCAAGAAGGGCTAAGGTCAAGGGGAGGTAAGGCAGCCCTGGGACAAGCTAGGCTATATGGCACCTCTGTGTGAATTTGAAGAAGTTGCCTCCACTGGGTGAAGGAATTAGGAGAAAATGCCTCTTCTGGTTGGATGCAGCCAGTGCTAAAACTCATAACTTGACAAGCAGAACATGAGCTGAATCTCAGCCCCACTTGCCCCCTCACTTAACACATTTGTGCAGGGCACAATCCACCCAACTATATACAATGACCCTGTCAATGATTACCAAGGGCTTACTTTACGCCAAGCACTTATCATACTATGTCTTATATGATTCTCTCAATAAGCCCATAAAGTAGTTTCAGAAAAATGAATATCCATGTTTCAGACTAATAAAATAAGGTTCAGAGAAGTAAGGTGAGGCAGGATTTCCAGCTATGGCCAAGTGAAGGGACTGGTAAATTATCTCCCTGAAAAGAAACTCCAAAGCTGGACTAAATTGACAAAAACAACCATATGAGTGCTCTGAATATTGGCCAAATGAATCTAACAATCTGAGAAGCATTTGTGCTTAAGAAGCTGTTGAACTTCTATCTTTCCTTCAGTGTGTGGTTGCAGATAAGCCCCAGGTAAGAACCGTGGGAGTCTGTGGCATTCTGACCTGGTGCTTCTCCTGTCTACCTAACTTAGTCTACACAGAGGTCCTGCCAAAGTAGGGTACACCGTGAAGACCAACAGCTTCTGTGCCACACTTGAAGGGGGCTCACTTGATTTGGAGGAGGAGGTAAAGTACTTGCCTGGCAGTGTTGTAGGTGAAAGTGAAAACCTATGACTCAACTGGCCTGCGACTCTGTCATGGTTGGGTCAGGCACATTCATGATTGGGACTATGTATATTTCCAGTGGAGATGGGAAAGAGTCCAAGCCAGCCACAACTTTCTAGTCAACCCTAAGACTGGGAATATATGCAGAGGAGACATGAAAGAGATGAGCAGCCCAAGCACTGAATGTACTTTTTTACCCACAAACAGACCTACTGGCAAAAGACACAAGTTTTACTGGTTCAAGGTGTTTGAGCATATCCTCTGCCCAAAAATCTGCAGACCACTAAGCTACACACAAATGACCCATAGGAATTCAGGATAAAAAGTAAAATGAAAACGTTAAAAAAAAGAAAAACTGAACAGAGACATCAGCAGCCACACATTATAGGGAAGATGGATTTCACAGATGTAGCTCAGCCAAGTGATTAAACAAAGAAACTAACTTAAGAAAGAAAACAAAACAAAACAGCAACAACAAAAGGACCATCAACAATCTTCAGGGAAGAAAATTAGAATACACAGTTGTTAGCAGACCTGCCTTACAATAAATATCAAAGTAAGACCTTCAGAGTGAAATGAAATTATAGTAGGAGATAACTTGTATCCATGGGAAGAAATGAAGAACACCAGAAATAGTAAATATGTGAGTTAATATAAAAGACTCAATAAATATTTTTTTCTTATTTTTTCTTCACATTTTTGAAAGATATAAGATTATATAAATGCACAATTACAAAGCTTTATTGTTGACTTTACACATATATAGATATAGTATATAAGACAATAATAGAACAAAGGGTAGGAAATGGAAAGGAGCTATATTTGAACAAAGTTTCTGTATTTTACTGGAATTAGGTTAGTATTAATCTGAAGTAGACTGTGATAAGTTCAGATGCATAACGTTGAGCAACCACTAAGAAAATAGCTCCAAAAACATTTTAAAAAATTCAACAGAAGTTTTTAAATGGTACATTGCAAAATACTTGGCAGTCAAGAAGGAACAAAGGAACTAAAAAGACAGGAGACATGTAAAAAACAAATAGCAAAAAGACAAGTGTAAATACAACCAAATCACTAGTTATATTAAATGTAAATAGCCCAAACATTGAATCGAAAGACAGAGATTGACAGACTAGATAAAAAAGCAAGATCCAACTATGTGCTTTCTACAAGAGGTACATCATAGATTCAAAGACAAAAATAGGTTGAAAGTAAAAGGGTAGAAAAATAAATATTTGCAAACAGTAGCCATAAGAGAACTGAAGTAGCTATATTCATATCAGAAAAATTTAAGATTTTAAGACAAGAAACATTACTAAGGAAAAGATGGAAATTTTACAATGATAAAAGAGTCAATTTACCAGGAAGATATAACAATTATAAATGTATATGCATCTAACAGCAGAACTCAAAATACATGAAACAAAACTCTCACAATTGAGAGGAGAAACAGATAATTTAACAATTCTAGTTGGAGAGCTCAATAACCCCCTCCCAATAATGAATAGAACAATAAGCAGAAAAGGATGTAGAGGACTTTAACAATACTAACAACCAACTCAACCTAACTGACAAATATAGAACACTCTACTCGAGAACTATAGAATGCACATTCCTTTCAAGTGCACAGAAAACTTTCTCCAGGAGAGACCATGTGTGAGGCCATAAAACAGTCTCAGTAATGGAATCCATACAAAGTATATACTCCAACCACAATGGAATGAATTAGAAGTTGACAACAGAAATAAATCTGGGAAATCCACAAATATTAGGAAATTAAACACATAATTCATGCATAAAATAAGAAATAACAAGGGAAATTAGAAAATTTTAACTAAATGGAAATTAAAATAAAACATAAAAATTAGGGGATAAAACTAAAAAAAATTGCTTAGAGAAAAGTGAATAGATTTACATGCCTATTTTAGAAAAGAAGAAAAGTCTCAAAAAGAAAGGAAAGTAAACCCAGGCATGCAGAAGAAAAGAAATATAGATTAGAACAGAAATTAATAAAATAGAAAACAGAAAACAGTAGTGAGAATCAATGAAACCAAAAGTTGGTTCTTGGAATGAGCAATAAAATTTAACTGGATTAACCATGGGGAAAAAGAGAAGATAAAGCAAATTACCAAAATCAGCAAAGCAAAAGTGAACATCACTACAGACCCTAAAGAAATTAAATGAATATAAGGACATGGTAAATATTGTTTACAATATTACAATAAGTTGTAAATAAATTAAACAACTTGTATGAAATGGACAAATTCCTAGAAGGGCACAAATTATCAGAACTAATTCAAGAAAAAAAATAGAAAAATTTGAAGAGATCTATAACAGGTAAATAACCTGAATTAGTAATTAAAAACCTTCCCACAGAGAAAAGCCCAAACCTAGATGTCTTCACTGATGAATTCTAGCAAATATTTAAAGAACAAATATTGGTAACTTTTCATATACTCTTTCAGAAAATAGAGGAATGAACACCGCAACTCACACTATAAGACCACTCACTTTTCCCAGATACTAAAGGTAGAAAAAGACATCACAAGGAAAAAAAACACCAATATCCGTCTTGAACATAGATACAAAAAGCCTTATGAAAATAAGCAAATAAAATTTAGCAACATATGAAAAGAATGATACTGTGATCAACTGGAAATTATCCAAGAATACAAGATTGGTTTAACATTCTCAAAAAAATTAATGTAATACACTATATTAATAGGATAAAGGACATAAACAATATGACCATCTCAATAGAAACAGAAAAGGCATTTGAGAAAATCCAACATCCATTTATGATAAAATCTCTCTACAGACTGGTAATAGAAGGGAATTTCCTAAACCTGATGAACAGCATCTATGAAAAACCCATACCTAACAACATACTTGATGAAAGACTGAAAGCTTTCTCCCAAGATTATGGACAAGGCTTTCCTCACTTCTGTTCAACATTGAAACTTACCAGTGCAATAAGGACAGGAAAGAAAGAAAGATGAGAGAAGGAGGGAAGGAAGGATGGGAGGGAGGGAAGAAGGGAGAAATTAAAGGTAAACAGATTGAAAAGGGAAAAAGAAAATTTTCTGTATTACCAGGTAACATGATCCTTTATTTAGAAAATCCAAAAGAATTTACATAAGAAAGCAAAAACTAATAGAACAAAAAAATGAATTTAGGAACATCATAAGATACAAATTGATATACAAAAAATAATTATATTTCTATGTTCTAACAACAGACAATTCCCAAAGGGAATTAAGAAATCAATTCAAATGATAAAAGCATCAAAAAGAACAAAATACTTAGGAATAGATTTAACAAAAGTGTAAGCCTTGCACACTGAAAATTACAGAGCATTGCTGAGAGAAATTAAGGGATAATATAAATAAAAGGAGAGCCATTATATTTTCATTGATTGGAAAACTCAATAGTGTAAGATGGCATTACTCACCAAATTGGTCTGTAAATTCAATGCAATCCCTACCAAGATCCCAGCAGGTTTTTTTTTTTCTCCTCCCCTCTCCCCTCCCCTCCCCTTCCCTCCCTTCCCCTTCCCTCCTCTCTAATTCCTTCCCTTTACCCTAAAATCTGTATGAAGATGCAAAGGACCTAGAATATATAAGACAATTTTTTTGTGTAAATTTATTTATTTATTTATTTTTGGCTGCATTGGGTTTTTGTTGCTGCACGTGGGCTTTCTCTCGTTGTGGCGAGCAGGGGCTGCTCTTCATTGCAGCGCCCAGGCCTCATTGCTGTGGCTTCTCTTGTTGTGGAGCATGGGCTCTAGGTGTGTGGGCTTCAGTAGTTGCGGCACATAGGCTCAGTAGTTGTGGTGCACGGGCTTAGTTGCTCTGCGGCATGTGGGAATCTTCCCGGACCAGGGCTCGAACCCATGTCCCCTGCATTGGCAGGTGGATTCTTAACCACTGTGCCACCAGAGAAGTCCTATAAGACCATTTTTTAAAAGAAGAAGAAAAATTTGGAAGATTTACATTATCTTCTTTCAAAACTTACCATAAAGCCAAAGTAGTAAAGACAGTGTGATATTGGGGCAAGGAGAGGCATATATATCAATGGGACAGATTTGAGAGTGCAGAAATAAATCCTAACATTTATGATCAATTGATTTTTGACAAAGGTGCCTAGGCAATTCAATGCGGGAAAGGTAGTCTTTTCAACAAACAGTGCTGGAATAATTGGATATCCATATACAAAAAACCAAATTTAGACCCCTATTTCACACCATATACAAAAATTAACTCAAAACGAATATAGACCTAAATGTGAGAGCTGAAACTGTACAGTTTCTAGGAAAAAAAAAAAGGATAAAATATTTTACCTGGAGTTGGGAAAATAGTTCTTCAATATGACACTACAATCACAATCAATAAAAGAAAAATTAATAAATTGTACCTCATCAAAATTTAAAACTTTTGTACTTAAAAGACACCATAAGAAAATGAAATAAGCCACAGCCTGGTGGAAAATATTTAGAAATTATATATTATGTAAACGATGTGTATAACCCTTGCAATTCACTAATAAGCCTAAAAATCCAATTAAAAATGAGAGTTATATCATCCATTTCAAAGGGATTTAGTGAAAATTAAACAAGATAATACACTAAAGCTCTCCTTTGGCAGTATTTGGCATATGGTAAATAATAAACGGCAGTGAGAGTTATGATCAGTTATTTATTTATTTATAAATAAACAATTTGAGCTCCAGAAAAGGTAAAGAACTTGCCCTAGGACACTCAGGGTATAAGCAGCAGCATGAACCAGACTCCAGCTTGCAGTGACCAAGGAGGATTTAGAAAATTTCACAGTGAACTTCAGATTGGGTGAGTGAAAGGTGCTCCTTTGTGCCATCCCATCATTCAAGGTGACCAAGGATGGGGCCACCTCCAGTATCCCTGTCCCATCAAGTTCTGCTATTAGGGGAGGTTGTGGGGAGAGGGATAGGAAGGAGCAGCCTGCCTTTAGTGGGCAATTCTCACGGTCTCACAGCTCTCACTCTTTCCCTCACTTGATTTTCATTAATTGTTTAAACATTATCACAGTTCATTGTCATTAGTATTTGCAATAGAGAAAACTTGGAAGCTACTTTAGATGTCTGTTAATAAGAACTGGCCAAATTAACTAGGATTTAATAACAAGTCTAATTACAAAATTTAATTTAATTACATAATTAATTACAAAATTATTACATACTTATTGTGAAAAAAATTTGGATAGGTATATGTACTGACATGGAAATGTATTGATACATAGTTAAATGAAAAACGTAGGTTATAAAGTACTGTGAGTATTATGACCTCATTTTGGCTTATATGTGTTTATTTATGTATAGAAAATATCCAGGAAGCATTTATATCAAATCATTATCACCAGTTACTTTTGGAGGGTAGGATATTGGTTGGAGAGCCAAGGGGATAATACACTTTTGTGTCATAAGAATTTTTCATATATTTCTTTTGTAATTAAAAATGAAAGAAGTATAACATTTTAAAATGTTTTTATTTAAAAATTCTTATTTTTGTCTCATTAAAAAAAGAAATAAAGTTACTTAAAGTCACACAGCTAGTAAATGGCACACTCAGGATTTGAACTCGGGATCAGATATATGCCTTCTTCAGCATACCATCCTCCTTTAGAAGGAACCTGGATGAGAAATTAGGAAGTGCTTCCTAAGCATAGGTTGTGAATCACTGATTCAATTATCAAAAGAGGTCTCAGATTCTCCTGTTTGGGAAATCCTGAAAAATGGATAGTGGTCTAGAATGGTTCAGGAAGGTGATGAGAGTCTTGTGAAGAAACAAGGGCATTGACCAAGTGACTCCTAGAAGCGCCTTTCTTATTCTTTTGTGATGCAACAGAATAAGGAAATACCATTATGTTGATAGTATCATATTAGGTAGCAAACTTTCAAAGCAGCAAGGGAAAAAGGGATCCTAGAAACTACCATCTAGTAATTCAATCCCTGTTAAAACAGTGGAACAAATATTAAGAGGAAAAAAATACTATCTAAGAAAATGGAATTATGAGCAATAAGCATTATGGGTTTTAAAAGAACAAATCATGCCAGACAAAGTTGATTGCTTTTTTGATTAGTAGACTAAGGGGATAGAGTAGTCGTAATAGATCTTGATTTTAGCAAAAGGTTTGATAGTGTCTCGTGAAATTTTACTCAGGAAATTAATTGAAAATGGCCTAGAGATGAGCACTGTTGTGTGAACTTCAGTGTGTTGGCAGGACAGCAGAAGGGAATGAGAAACAGCAATGTATCATAGTGGGGAGATGTGGGGTGGGAAGGTTCAGGTTAGGGGTCAGTTCTATTTAATTATTTCATTACTTCTCAGGAAGAAGAGGAGGCAGCTCTTACGTGAGTGAAATATATATTATATCTTATCTGTGTGCTTTAATGAAAAAATCCTTTAAAAGCTAGCAAGTCTACCTGGTTTCCAGTCCCAGTTGTAGCCTTGGTCTGGGTCCCAGAAGGAGCCGTATGGATTCAAACAATATCATGTGATCCTATAATGAACTTCAGCTCTAATTCTGAATGATGAGTTAAATATAATGGCCTTAGCCAAGAGCCCTACCTATCCTTGTCACCATGCCCTTATCCTGCCTAGGCTCCCTCTCAACCCCTAATACCTGGGAGCTCTCCAACATCTTGGAGCCCAGCACTCAACCCTAAAATCAACTCTTATTACCTACTATGTGCCAGGCCCATGGTGGACATAAAGGATGAAGAATGTCATAAATGCGTAAGACATGAAGGATAGTTAAGTGACAGAGACATTAAACTGATAGTGATCACTGCTGTAATCAAGTTTAAGGAACATTCTATGGAAAAATAGAGGAGGCTGAGTAGAGGAGAGAGAAGGGGAATTTGGGAGAGCCAAAGGTTGCTGAGGCCAGCTTCAAAGAGGAGGTGCTATTTGACCAGGGGCTTAAAAAAATATTACGTAAGATGGGCAAGGAAAGGGCAATTCACCCAGGGGATGGAGACAAGTTACTCAGCCTCTGTAATTGATCTGTAAAATTCTAACAGTAATCATATCAGCTGTGAGCATTGTTGGGGGGATAAAGTGAAGTGTTATCTGTATAGAACATAGCACTGTGCAGAGCACAGAGAGAGGTTCAACAGTTGGAAGCCATTATGCTGCTGCTGATGGTTGGGGCAAGGGGCAACGTGGGATGGCGTTGTGGTGGGACACAAGGATGGAAAGACATGTTTAGAACCAACTTGTAAAGAAGGACCTTAAAAGTCCCATTAAGGAATCCAGACTTTATAACGCAGACAATAGGAGGATGTTAATGGGCTTATAAACAGAGGCGGTAACTTGGCCAGATCTTGTTTTACCAAGATCAGTCTGATAGTGATGGAGGAAGAATATAAAGAAAGAGTCAGGTAAGAGGCTACTCAAGTACAAATGAGGACCCAAACTGGGACAGTCCCACTGGGGGTAGGAAAAAGGCTGTGAATCTGTGGTCTGTCTTGATAACTGAGGGAAAGAGAATCAATATTAACTTGATTGCATGGTTTCAGCAACTAGATATTTTGTAATGCCATTATCTGAAAAATGGAGCTCAGAAACAGAAAGAGCAGATCACGAGTTTGATTTTCTATCATTCCATGGAAAGTTTCTGTGGACTTATGCAAATCGTGGCTCTGAATTGTGGTGAGAATGCCCTTCCATCGTTACTACCTTTGCTTGTAGAAGTGAGATTTTAATAGGCTGACACTGAGCTGCCTCTCTCAGCTCTTAGAGACATTGACAATAGGAGCAGTGTTGTAGGAGAATCATCTCTGGACGTTTTACCTGGGGAAGAATTGGAAAAATTATACTAATCAGGAGGAAGTAAATGAGGAACCAAGAAAACAAGGGAGTTCCCAGAGATATTACACTTCTCTATTTTTTCCCTCTTATTTTTTTGTTTCAGCAAACAAAGAAACATTCAAAAGTCCCTCTCAGGGTGTTTTCAGTACAGAGCCAAACATTTCATTATTTCCCTATTTGACACATAGGCAAGCACAAGAGAGAAGTATTATAAATATCCCGACCTGAAACATATCAGGTTATAGACTAGACCTATTTGTTGTGATTTCCCTGCATTGCTACATGTGGAACCAAGTCTAAACTCTCTCAACCCCCGATGTCCAATGTTAGATTTTGTCCTATGCTTTCCTTTAAACATTAAACAAAAGAGAATGAAAAATAGCTGAAGAGATTGCCTGGCTCATTGAACCCTGTTGTGAGAACATATTCAGTATGTCTTATATACACGACACATCTGTGAGTCATCCAAAATACAATCCAGTCCTCTTGAAATGGTCCTCGTGAGGTTAAACTCAATAGAGGGAAATTGCTCCAGCACAGCTGTCATCACTGCCTGTGGTTCTTCTTGGGTAAAAGTTGCTGAGAGAATGGGGAAGGGAGTGAAGGAAGATGATGGGAAGGAAACAGAGAGGGAAAGCAATCATTTTTGGACCAAGAATTTTCTTTCAATTTCTTCTCTTAAAGTTTGATTGATTATGTTTACTTTGACTCACCTGAAGTGATTAATAAGAGCATGGCTTTGTGAAAGAATTTTGTGTCAGTGCAATCAAGACAGTTTTACTTAAACTTATTTCAGTTTCCCCAAGACATAATCACTAGGTCATTTTGGAATCATGTTTTATGGTTGGTTGGAAAGATGAATATTATGAGTTTCAGTGGGGGGAAATTAGGCCCACAGTTTAGTCTGCTCTGATTTATGAATTGCCCTTTAAGGAAATATAGTGGTAGTCGAACATGGAGTTATGGAAAGTCAGTGTTGTTCAGAGAATGTGTACAGTGAAGGGAGTATTAGTCCAACAGCCAAACTTTCTATGAGTTGACATAGGAATATGCAGATCTCTGGTTTCTTGTCAATTTTCTAACAGCTCTTAAGCACTTAGTATCTACTAGACACTTTTCTAGGCCTAATGGGAAATACATAGCAGTGTAAAGATATGTTACTTTTTCCAAGGAGCTTATACTTTCATGAAAGTGATGTCACAAGCTTGTGGCAAGGGTTTAACTGTATTGTAAAAGTTGGCACACAGGGCTTCCCTGGTGGCGCAGTGGTTGAGAGTCCGCCTGCCGATGCAGGGGACACGGGTTCGTGCCCCGGTCCGGGAGGATCCCACATGCCACGGAGCAGCTGGGCCCATGAGCCATGGCCGCTGAGCCTGCACGTCCGGAGCCTGCGCATCCGGAGCCTGTGTTCCGCAACAGGAGAGGCCACAACAGTGAGAGGCCTGCGTACCGCAAAAAAAAAAAAAAAAAAAAAAAAGTTGGCACACAGTTTCCTCTGGGGGAGAAACTGTCTTTTATTTGGAAAAATATATTCATACAAATTGCTTGAGGGTTAGATAGTAGATCTGTAGTCATGGATGTACACGTATTGTGGTGAAAATAATGAGAGGACATTTCCTGAAAGAAGAGAAATGGGAGAGAGGACCGGTGAAGCCATTGTTGATAGTTTCCTACTGGAGGAGTTGTTGAAGGACTGTAGGAGCTGGCATGACTAATGTTCATTTTGAGGTCATTTGTATTCCTCTGAGGTAAATTCCTACTCTGAATTTATTGTTGTGCCTGACTACAAAACTATTGTTTTCTAGTAACACACAAATTGCCTTGTATAAGTGGCCTTTTTGATGGAACTCAGGGAAGGGGTCAAGTTTCACCTTGGGGCCAACTTGTTGTAAGACAAACATGACATTGGCACAAATGAGACAATTTACAAGTTTGAAGCCAGAAATGGCCATGAGCACCTGGGAATTTTGGAAATCTTAATTTGAATTTGAAAATTTTAAACTTCCACAAAGTATGGAATTAGAGGTTTAAGCTCATCTTCTCTAAACCTCAGAGGGCAGGGAAGCAGGCCCTAGCTGACTTCTAGACAGCATATGCGTTGAAAAGACAGCTATAAAAGACATAGTATGAAACCTGCTACATAAGTGAGACTTTAGCAGATAAGAGCTTTTCTTACATTGGCCTCTGTTAGACCGAAGTTTCCTGCTATGCAGATTCTAAATGATGTAGAACAGCCATTTCAGTAAGTGTGTAAGTAGAGTATAGAGTGGTTACAAGGACCATGGAGTCAAACTGCTTGAGTTCGTGTCTTGGCTCCATATTTATTAGCTGTATGACCTTGGGAAAGTTACTTTATTTCTCATATGCGCAATCCAAATAAAGAATCCTACCTTGCAGGGGTATAGTGAGGATTAAATGATTAGTACATGGCAAGGCCTTAAAACACCACCTGTAAGTCCTAAACAATCATTGTTCTTTCTGTTGTTAGGGTTCAAAGGAATTTCACATTCATGTGTCCTCACAACATTGCCATGAACTATTCTTATCTCAGTCATAGAAATGGAAACATTTGTTTATTCATTAAATGAAACTATAATGAGCCAGACAGTGTGGTCGGTCTTAGGGATACATCCCAAATCACAGAAGCAGTGCAAAATTAATTTATCATCTGTAAAATAGGACTAATAATAATACCTACTTGTAGGACTATGATGCGATTTCTGTGAGGCAACATATATAAAATCCCTAGACCAGTGATTAATACTCAATAAATATTGATATCTTCCCTTTCTTTCCATAACTATGTTACCAGGAGCTAGAGATAAACAGAGGGGCAGTGAGTGCTTTTGACCACATAGGAAGAGGCCCACCATGAGGGCTTCATGGGAGAAGTCAACCAAGTGAGAAGTATGGCGAGCACCACGGTTTCAGTCAGGGCAACCTAATTCTTCTATGCCGTTACGGCCAAAGCAGTGCTTCCAGGTGGGGGTGGGGGAGGGCTGTGTAATCACATTTAGGAGGAGACAAGAAATACAGAAAATAGTGGAAATGAAGAAGATCCCAAAGAGAAGATCAGTGCACTTGGTGCAGCTGTGCACACTTTTGACTAGAAGGAAAGTTCCAGCCTTACTGGCTTCCTGCCTGATGCCTCTATCCATGCTTTTTCCCACCTCTCTTTGCCCTCCTTCTCCCCTCTCCCTTGGCCGTATCTCTATTTCTCCTCTTTTTCTTCTTCCCAGTTTTCACCTGATTTTCTTTATCCCCCTTTTGCCCTTACTGCCTCCTATATATCTTTCCTTCCTCATCACACCCCATCTATTGGAAAGAAAGAGGGGACAGAATTAAGCATTGGTCTGAGGATTGACAGAACTGGCATCCGGGGAGTGGCCCCAGCCCCACAGGTGACCTCTGGATGAGAATGGCCTTCAGGAGAGCAGCTGAGACCTGCCACTCTTCTGTTCCTTGCTCCTCTGAACAAATTGGACACAGATGACTCAGGCTTTAAAGTGTTCTTCCGTCTGTGTTCACAGTTAGTCCACGTGCTTTCCTTTTTCAGCGGGTACAGCATCTCCTGGACCAGAGTTTAATCACACAACCAGTCAGCCAGCGTGTGTGGGAGTCTGGGAGTGCAGAGCCCTGGTTGGGCCTGAGCCCCAGAGAGACCCATCTCACCTCCATTTTCCACTTTACATCAGGGACTTGCTTGCTAAGGTCAAGGCTTCCTTCCAAAATTGTACATATTAAACAGCTGTTTATTTTATGATGTCTTGGGATAGGAGTGTTGATCTTTTCAAAAGATATTCCAGCTAATAATACAGAAAATAAGGATAGGTAAGAAAGGGCCATATTAGGGCAAAGAAAAGGGAAGAAGAAGTGAGGAGAGATGAGACAAAGTGAGAAGATGGAAGAGTATATAAAGAGTGCAGATAGGAAGAGAATAGAAGGAGAAAGGGTATCTCTAAGAGACTGGTTAAACTGCTTATATTAAATTTTTTATGAAGATCAAGACCTGAAAATAAAAATAGATACACACACATACATACATAATACATAAATTAAATTTAAAAAACTAACATCCATACTCACTTTCCAAGTGAATACTGAGTTAGAGTGAATTGTCAGAAATGCCTGGTCCCTGATGACATATATTATAAGTGTGAAAATGAGTTGGCTTTTATTTTGGAGTCTGTTTACCTGATAGGTTGGTGCAGTTTGTTCGCTTGCTCTTTTAATATATGAGGTCTAGTCTCGGCCCTGAGAGACTACGTAATTTGCTTCATTTCCCTGAACTTCCAGTCTCCCGATGTAGAACACAGCAATTTGAATGTCTCACGTTCCTGCTCATTTAAAGTGCCTGGCAAGCTTTTGTGAGCAGTCCAGGTCCTGCGCAGTGCTGAGTCACAGCAGACGACAGCGGCAACCCATAGTGGAGACTCCATCCCCTCTCCTCAGCTCACTTTCCCAAGGCAGAGGAGCCCACTCCTAATTGCAGTGATGTTAGTCATACACACTTGCCTACCTGAGACCCTCACCAACTGATTTGCCGCGGGACATGAACTGCTGTCAGTGAATGCAATGCTTGTTTCATTAAGTAGCATTGTTCCTGGTAAGACTGCAAACCTCCCTATCAGCCACTAATTGTTTTGTTTGAATGGGTTTAGAGGATCCCGATCATTTCTGTTAACTACCTGCAGGGGGCTGACAGTGAATGTGCATGCTAGGAGGTGGCAGGAGAGGGACCACAGTTCTTGAGCACCTGGATAGACATTAAAACCTGGGCTTTGGGCTTCCCTGGTGACACAGTGGTTGAGAGTCCGCCTGCCGATGCAGCGTACACGGGTTCGTGCCCTGGTCCGGGAGGATCCCACATGCCGCGGAGCGGCTGGGCCCGTGAGCCATGGCCGCTGAGCCTGCGCGTCCGGAGCCTGTGCTCCGCAACGGGAGAGGCCACAACAGTGAGAGGCCCGCGTACCACAAAAACAAAAAACAAAAAAACTTGGGCTTTAACTTCACGGTCTTTTATTCAAAAGGAGGTGGAGGGAAGGCTACTGTGAAAGCCTGGTAAGATGTATGTGGTGACTTGTGATAATGAGCCCCTCCCCAGCTGATTTTTTCTTTTTGCTGAAAACTTTATAATCTTAAATAAAATATAAGAGATTTAAAACCCACAGCAGCTGAACAGTAGCTTAAACTGGCTCAAAGAGGGGACTAAACTTATGGTCCCTGCTTCAGTGTAGTTTATAAGTCTCTTTATCTTGGTTTATTCTAGGGGTGAGTATGTAATAAATATTATATATGTGTATTATATATTATGCAAAACATATAATTAAGAAAACTTGTATCACTTAAGCCACCCTAGAAAGTAAATATACTAGCACGAATATGCATGCTCAACAAAATGGCATTCAATGTCCTTGCGTATTACATGTCTAAAGAAAAATTGCTAGTATTTTTTGAGGCCAGGTCAACCTCTGTACAAATACGTGGGTGTTTTGATCAAGCACTTTCTTGGCCCTGGCTCTCCCATCTCCGAAGAGGGGCTCTACCGGACCAGTGACGTCTTTCTGAAAGGATATTCAGTAGTACCTGCCAAATGCTTGACATTTCTTTGAGAAAGGATATATTTATTAACTCACATTTCCTGATGCTAGACGAGATGCCAAATGCACATCTTTCCATGCAGGTGGGCAGTTCAGGTGAGCTAAGGGAAGCCTGGAGAAGTTAAGCAACCTTATCATGGCTCTAAAGCTCTTCAGTGGGAGAGGTGGGCCTATAGTCCACTCTATAGTGGACTTTTAACTGATGTATAGAGGCAGGAATAACCTCATTCTAAGTAGTTTTATGATATATAGAGGCAGGAATAACCTCATTCTAAGTAAATGAGGTTATTTAAATGATGTATAGAGGCAGGAATAACCTTATTCTAAGTATTTTTGTTTCCTTTGTATCTCGTGGAATTACTACAGTCTTTCAACTCGCCTTGAGTGGATCATGGAGCAGTGGGTGGGGGTTGGGGGGAACAGGAAGAACCCCAGAAGCTCCTGTTTTTGTCAGCCTTGTGGTTGGCCACACCTCCTACTCCCAGAACCGGGGACAAATGCATGTCCTGGAGACACTCCTGCCATCCCTCCAGCTGTTCAGATGAGTGAGACAGATGCTTTGGCCGGCAAGTGACCTGAAGTGACTGGCAAAAATTAATTAACTTGCTGTGGAACTAATAATAAGCTGCTGGTTTGTTTTCTCTTTCCCTAACACCAGTCACCAAAGAGTTTTTCATTAGGGGCTGAATGCTTCCTTTGTAACCAGAATAACCTCATTAGTTACAGTTCCATCGTGGCTGGAGAGTTAGACAACAAATCACTGTCTCCTCCTCAGCCACCGTGACCTAACTTGTCATCTTTTATAGTCTTGCTGGGAGGAGTGTCTCTCCACCCCCAACATCCTCCATCCTTTCTTCAAGGTCTCCTTCCAAAGTGACTTTCAAATATACCTACTTACAGTTAGTTTTTTTGTTGTTGTTGTTGTTTTTTCTTGACAGCAGAGCTATTTTGTGTTTGTTGACTCAGGCATTTGTTGGAAAGACAGGGATTCTGGTTGATCTATGTTCATACTCCCAACTCCCCTGGCCCCTTTGTCTAGCCACCTTGGGTTGGTACTCTGCCATTTTCATTCAGATTTGCTGTGTGCTTTACAAGGTGCACATCAGTTTCAAAGACATCTTTCGTCTTCACAGCAACCGTATGTGCTATCCCCATTTTATGGATGAGGTCATTGAGGTTCACAGAGGTAAAATATCCAGAATTATGCTTCTACTGAAAGATGCAACTGGTACAGAGACCAAGACTTTTGACCCCAAGTTAAGTGTTCTTTCTAACATCAAAGCTGTCTCTTGGCTCCCTGTTTTTCCATGTTATCTTTGCAGTCCAGATTTTGCATTCCCCCCCAGCGCACACAGTCTTTCACCTTAGCCCTGTTACTCCTTTCTTTAAGACTTTTGGGCCCAACTAATTGTCTTAAAACCACCATAAGTAGGTAGCAGGGCAGGGGCACTGGATTGCAAAAGATCGCCCCGTGTGGCTCATCCTCCTTGTAACTTCAGAAATCTTGCTTCTAGCTGGCAGCTTACCCAAACCAATGCCCTAGTGCTTGATGGATACTTTGAGTGAGTGCTTAGTGAGAAGGAGAAAATGAGAAGGCAGACCAGGGAGACACTGTGCTCCTTAACTAAATAGGAAAAAGTTTCTAAGATTTCTTCCTTGACCAATTTTATTCCATGCAAAGAGAAATGGAGAATGAGGAGCTAGGACAATGAAGTCTGTGATGGGGACTCACAGGCTCCAAAACTCCAGATCTACCTTGGCACAGGGTATAGTTGTTTTCCTCCTCCCTCATTGGATACCGAGTCTCCCCACAGAGACTCCAATCTCAGGGTCAGACTGCCCGGCTTAAATCCTGGCTTTACTACTGACTTGCTGTTTGACTTTGAATAGGTCACTTAACCTCTCTGTGTTTCAGATTCCCCATGTGTAAGGTTGAGACAGTAATAATCTCAACTTCATAGTGCTGTTGTATTAAATAAATTAATATGTCCATGTCACATAGAAATGCTTGACACACAGTTAATATTTAATAAATATTAGGGGGCTTCCCTGGTGGTGCAGTGGTTGAGAATCCACCTGCCGATGCAGGGGACACGGGTTCATGCCCCGGTCCGGGAAGATCCCACATGCCGCAGAGCGGCTGGGCCCGTGAGCCATGGCCGCTGAGCCTGCGCGTCCGGAGCCTGTGCTCCGCAACAGGAGAGGCCACAACAGTGAGAGGCCCGCGTACCGCCAAAAAAAAAAAGAAAGAAAAGAAAGATATATTAGGTAGTACTATTACATTAGCTAAGAATTGAAATTTAACATTTTTTTCTTTCAATATGTTCCTCTGGATATGGAAAGAAATGTGTGTATATATGTTAGCCAGGTTTCAAAACATGCTTATGGTCATTAGTTCTCCTATAAGTGTTCTGCAGGATAGAAATTTAAAGTGTTTGATTTGGGGTGGTTTAAATATATTCATATAATACTTGAGTTGGAAGGGACATTTGTAAAATTTACCCTTTGTAGCATACAGTCCCATGAGTTTTGAAAAAAACATACACAGCTGTGAAACCACTACCACAATCAAGAAAAAAAATTCTATCACCTCAAAAATTTCTGTCATGTCTCCTCTGTGCATTTGAATTTGTATGTACATGTAAGCTTTTGACCCTCAGACAGAATTATATATTCTTAGAGGAAGAAGTCTATGGATGTAGAGATAGAGATAGAGATAGAGATATAGGCATTTAGCAGAATGGAGACTCAGCTCCCTTGACCCAGTCTTCGGCTATTGTATGATCACATGTCAATCAATAGAGAAACGCAAGAAGTATTGAGAAACTTGAGATTTAATCCAGCATTTTCCCAAGCTGTTTAAATTCAGTCACTCAGAAAAGAGAAATGCATCTCAATTTTTTCAGTTTTTTTCTACAAAGAGTGTCTAGATTAGTTTATAATTTTTCAAAGCAATTATATGATACATGTTTGTGAGTTTGTTTTAAGAAACTTGATCTCTGAATGGAACTAATTGAGACTTTACAAACAAGCTGAGGATGAGAGTCCAGAGATCATGAGCCTAGAAACTAAGGGACTATCTTCTTGCCCAATGTGGTCATTACTGAGATGTTCTAGGCCCCACTGGACATAGCTCAGAATAATCAAAGGGAGAACTTGATGAGTTCCTCACGGAATCCGTTGTTAGTAAGATTTCAATGTTATTGTACATCTCCTAAGATACTATTTTCAGTGTCTTTCCAAGCAACCAGAAGACTGGCTTAGAGAAACACCATAGGGAACTGGTATATTATAATTTACTATTCCATTGGACATCTTGATATCTTTCCAAAATCATGAACCTCAAACCATTTAATTATGTCCACAAAATGTTACAGTTCCCAGTTTCTCCAAATCTCTAGTTTATTAGTCCTATTATATTTGGTACCTACCAACATTTCTACAATATTCCGAAGTTGCCATTTTTCTACCTACAGGAGCATCTCAAGATCACTTTTCTCTAATCCAGACACACAGAACCTTCTTAGACTTTGAGGGTTAATAAATCAGAGATAAACGTGACTTGTCCTCTTTGTTTTTTGCATATTCCTAATAGGTTTTTTTTTTTTTTTTTTTCTGTGTTGCATCTTTGTTTCTGTGCGAGGGCTTTCTCTAGTTGTGGCAAGCGGGGGCCACTCTTCATCATGGTGTGCAGGCCTCTCACTATCGTGGCCTCTCTTATTGTGGAGCACAGGCTCCAGATGAGCAGGCTCAGTAGTTGTGGCTCATGGGCCTAGTTGCTCTGCAGCATGTGGGATCCTCCCAGACCAGGGCTCGAACCCGTGTCCCCTGCATTAGCAAGCAGATTCTCAACCACTGCACCACCAGGGAAGCCCCTAATAGTATTTTTTAACGTTTCTCTGAATTCTATTTCTGGGAACCAATATCTGGTCTTTAGCCGTTCTGATCCATTAAGCTTCTTGATGATGTCTCTAGTTGGTAGAACAAAAGAACTTGTTTTATTGGCCTACAGTAAGCTACCAATGACAGAAGCAGCCAGTTTATCATCTTTTCTTTATTAACGGACATCAGAGTAATTGATGAGGACTTTTTTTTCAACCTCTGGTGTATTTTTTAAATGGATTGATTCTGGGGCATTTCAGTTCATTTACTGACAACGTCTTAAGGAGTAGAATGTGACTGTAATCAATTTTCATTATCATTGTGTAGCTAATAGGGCTAAAAATAACAACTCTTAATTTGCTGTGGCATGATTGATTATCCAAGAAGGATATGGAAATAACATCTTTTAATATGCCTGGAGAGCTACATTAGACCTTTAAATTTTTCTTCCTCAAAACATATCACTTCCTGTAGTTTTCTATCCACTAATAAAACAACTCAGGACTTATAACATCACTTTTCTCCAGACCTTAATTTCAAGTGATCTCCAGTTGCAGTTTTCATATTCAGTGTTCCCCTGCATACAAGCTCATGGCCAAAGCTTTCTTTTTAATAGATTCTCTCCATCCTGTGTCTCTTGAAATAATTCTTTGAAGCTGTGCTAGATTTGGAAGACCCAGAGCAGCTTCCTAGAGTCCTGACTCTGCTTGTATATGTTCTCTCTAGACCAGAAGTTGGCCATCTGGAGTATGGGGTTCATCACGGAGTCTCCAAGGTGGTATGGTAAAGACAGAAATTTGGAGACCATAAGGCCTCATGAGCAAAGTACTAGGCTGGGAATAAGGAGACATTGGGTCTAGTTCCAACTCTGTTCCATCATCTTAGCCAGCTCTTACTCTTTGGGGCTTCAGCTTCCTCCTCTGTAAAATGAATTTAATGCCTGTCCTGTCGCACAGCGTTGTTGGGATATGCCAGTGATACAACGTGTATAAATTTTTGCTTTGTAACTATAAAATTCTGTATATTATTTTTATTACTTCTCGTATTCTTTCCCTGTCTATTTTTCATCTTCTGTTTCTATGCCTTACAACTTTCCCATTTCCTTACTTTCCAGTAACTTTGGTTACCCTTTGCTCCTGCCTAATAGTTATTGAGCATCTACACATTTCTGGTCCTTTGGGATACGTTGAAGCATCTAATACTCACATTACCTCTGTGGAATACTTATTGCCATGATCTTTTACAGACAAGAGACTGATGTTCAGCTTAAGTTAACTTAGGTAAACAAGTGGTAGAGTCGTGATTTGAACTGAAGACTATCTGATTCTAGGGAACTGTTCCTCAATAGAGTGTTTCTCAGATCTGAAGAGGTTGCTATTTCCTGGCCTGACCTAATTAAAAGATGTGTTGTACTCAAAGGCACAGCCAAAAGAACAGGAATTGGAGAAAGTCCCAAGTGGATAAATTGATGACTTTCTTCCTCTTTAGAAATCGATATTGCTTGTGGCCTTCAATCTGTTCAGGAAACTTTCATTATGGGAAAGAGTAGCTCTCAGTAGAATACCTTCGTCAATCTCCTCATGATTTCAAATCACTGTTATACAAGAGAATTTCTTACCACTTCATTAACCAGCCTCATTCATTTTTTATTCTACTATGGGCAGGAAACTCTAGGCCAGGGAAGGAGGTCCCAACGTGAGGACTCTTATGCCTAGGGATCTATGATAAGGAATCCCAAAATCTGTTCATAGATGAAAAGGTAAAATGCTATCTAGATGCTGTTTTTCAATGCTCAACATCACTAATCATTGGAGAGATGCAGATCAAAGCTGCAATGAGGTATCACCTAACACCAGTCAGAATAGCCATCATCAAAAAATCTAGAATCAATAAATGCTGGAGAGGGTGTGGAGAAGGGGGGACCCTTTTGCACTGTTAGTGGGAATGTGAATTGATACAGCCACTGTGGAGAACAGTGTGGAGATTCCTTAAAAAACTAAAAATGGAACTACCATACGACCCAGCAATCCCACTACTGGGCATATACCCTGAGAAAACCATAATTCAAAAAGAGTCATGTACCACAATGTTCAGTGCAGCTCTATTTACAATAGTCAGGACATGGAAGCAACCTAAGTGTCCATCAACGGATGAATGGATGAGGAAGATGGGGCACCTATATACAATGGAATATTACTCAGCCATAAAAAGAAACGAAATTGAATTATTTGTAGTGAGGTGGATGGACCTAGAGTCTGTCATACAGAGTGAAGTAAGTCAGAATGAGAAAAACAAATACCGTATGCTAACACATATATATGGAATCAAAAAAAAAAAGATTCTGAATAACCTAGGGGCAGGACAGGAATAAAGACGCAGACGTAGAGAATGGACTTGAGGACATGGGGTGGGGGAAGGGTAAGCTGGGACGAAGTGAGAGAGTGGCATGGACTTATATATACTACCAAATGTAAAATAGATAGCTAGTGGGAAGCAGCCACATAGCACAGGGAGATCAGTTCAGTGCTTTGTGACCACCTAGAGGGGAGAGATAGGGAGGATGGGAGGGAGACGCAAGAGGGAGAAGATATGGGGATATATGTATATGTATATCTGATTCACTTTGGTATAAAGCAGAAACTAAGACACCATTGTAAAGCAATTATACCCCAATAAAGATGTTAAAAAAAAAAACATATAGAAGCAATAGTGAAGAACAAAATACAAATTCATTTAAGAGCATCACTAAATTCACAGGACAGTAGAAGCTGTCTTCATTAACCTCCACTTTTACCAACCCACTGTATTAACTGCTCCCTCTGTAAAGCATCGTGATTGATGCTAACAACAGCCTGAACACTCGAGGTCAACAGGCTATTCTCTAGCATACCTGCACCCTTCTGCTGCCATCAGTTAAGATGTTAGCTTCCCAAGAGTCCCTTGTTTTATTTGTTCGCAAAGATATTTATGGTAATTACAAAATTCAATTACAATGCAAGAACAGAGCCATTGTTTTTATGAAAATTCAGTTGAATGCTTTGGAAAGATTCAATAAAGGCAAGCCACTAAAAAAAGAAGTTGCTGCTGAATGATGCAGGGCCGCTGAGAAAGGCTCTGCCGGTTGTCACAGAACAGTTCTGAGGAACACTCTGGATGACACCCCCTCGAATTGTATAGGGCACAACTGCAAGGCAGTGCACAGAGCATTTGCGTTGGGAGTAAGATGACCATAAAAGTTTGGAAAG
Source organism: Aethalodelphis obliquidens (assembly GCF_003676395.1). Taxonomy (NCBI): domain Eukaryota; kingdom Metazoa; phylum Chordata; class Mammalia; order Artiodactyla; family Delphinidae; genus Aethalodelphis; species Aethalodelphis obliquidens. The sequence goes on from NW_020837956.1 coordinate 20,529,889, forward strand.
AAAAGCATGAATATCTTTAAGAAGTCTATTCAAAATTCTCTGCAAATCCTTTTAGGTTCCTGTTCTTCTTTATATAAACCCAAATGGGAAATTGTAGGCAATGTGTTATGGATATGGGGACTGTAAGAAAGATGACTCACAGAGGACCCAAGACCTTGGCCTTGGCCCTACATCAAGATGGGTATGTGAATATATGTACCTGTCTTCTAGTTTATTTCTATTTTGAATGTTTAAGTGTCCTATTTTATAATTCTCTGTCTTAACTGGCTTTTTGGATTAATACATGAACTGCTCGTCCTGGGAGCTCTAACCTTTATTTGTTTACGTGTTTTCAACCAGCAGATACTCAAAGTATAGCCATGATCGTGTCATGAAGGGTGGTCTATGAAAAGTTTTAAGTTAAAAAGATTTGTTTTGGTGGCACTCAGCTAGCTGTTGACTGAGCACAGGGCTAGGTAATGCTGTCATTGTCAGAGAGGGGACCTAGATTCCTACAAACATCCATATCAGTTTCTGTGCAGGCCACATGCTCTCTGAATAGCCCACACCACTGTTGTTCCAAGAGCTTGAAGTCACTAGCAGACTCTGCATTCTCCATAATTACACCCAATTTTCCAATTGAATTATCGCATGATTTAATTCATTGGCTGCATCTGGAGAGCATCAGCATTGTGCAGCTGTTGCAGCTTCAAGAGCTAATTGTTGCTAAGCACATTAAAAGTAGCCCTATTGCAGTGCACTGCAGTCAGAAAGGGAGGGGGTGCAAACTTTCATTTCCCATTTTCTCTTTGGTTGAATCATCACCCAAAGAGCCTAAGGGGTAGAAAACATTTAAGCCCTGTTAACATGGAGACCTCATTTGGTATGGTTACTGTCACTGGATGAAAACGCTTAAGTGAGTCAGACATATCCAGATACCAAAATGCATAGAGACCTGAAAGCTTTATTTGGCATGTCTCACAGAATCATGACAAATAAGGTTAGGTTAGAAATTAAAGGCTCTGTTAAAGGGGAGGCAGTGCATCATCGAAAAAGGAAGCCAATTGTTGATGAGGCACCGAGACATCTGAAGACCCCCAAATCTTAGTTCCAGTAAGAAGTTACCATATATCTGCCACACGACCCTTATGTTAAATTCACCTTAATATGTTTCCATAGAGCATCAACTATGTGCATAGTCATTTGAAGGCTTGCTTCAGTCTAAATATTTCCTGATACTCATCTTCAATCTCTTGTTATTTGGTATCTTAAAGTCAGGGATCTGAAACTCTGAAAAGCATGAATTGGGTATTTCCCTTTCCTCCTTCCCTTCCCTGTGGTTCCAAGTACTTAGAGTTTGACTTCCAAAGAATCTTCATCCTCTGCCTAGATTTAGGGCTCTACTCATAGGTTCTATTTTTACTTGAAAGGTAACATTTATGGGCTCATTAAAAGATATCAGGGATGTTCTGTCTGAACTGAAGGCTGGCACGGGAGGAAAGCAGGCCTTGGGGGAGCCATATGTAAAGGCTGAAGGTGGAAATGTGTCAACTGGGGGGAAGAATAGAGGGATGCAAAATGGAATCTGAGGAGAGTCCAGGAGACAGGCAGAAGTGAGGTCATGGGTTTACACCATACTAACTACTAGGGGATTAAGGGAGAGTCTGTATCCTAAATGGTGAGATTCCCAGGCCTATTCCTCCCCAACCAAAGACTTCAGGAGAGTGGCAGTCAGGCATATGCCTACCTATCCAGGCAGGAAAGCAGAAGGAGCCTCCATTAAGAGATTGACAAGCCCAAGAGAAAAATCTATTCATATTGACAGGGAGGGGGGACCCTTTACACAATGGTTAAGTCCTGGCCCAATCATCCTCCTGTGAACTTTACAAAGCAATTGACCCCATCCATGCACACAGAGATTCCAACTGGCTTTTTGTTTTTTTCTTAACAACTTTATTGGAGTATAATTGCTTTACAATGATGTGTTAGTTTCTGCTTTATAACAAAGTGAATCAGCTATACATATACATATATCCCCATATCCCCTCCCACTCGTGTCTCCCTGACACCCTCCCTATCCCACCCCTCTGTGTGGTCGCAAAGCACCGAGCTGATCTCCTTGTCCTATGTGGCTGCTTCCCATTAGCTATTTTACATTTTGTAGTGTATGTATGTCCATGCCACTTTCTCACTTCATCCCAACTTACCCTTCCCCCTCCGCGTGTCCTCAAGTCCATTCTCTACATCTGCGTCTTTATTCACGTCCTGCCCCTAGGTTCTTCAGAACCATTTTTTTGTTTGTTTGTTTCCGTATATATGTGTTAGCATACGGTATTTGTTTTTCTCTTTCTGACTTACTTCACTCTGTATGAAAGATTCTAGGTCCATCCACCTCACTACAAATAACTAAATTTCATTTCTTTTTATGGCTGAGTAATACTCCATTGTATATATGTGCCACATCTTCTTTATCCATTCGTCTGTCAGTGGACACTTAGGTTGCTTCCATGTCCTGGCTATTGTAAATAGAGCTGCAATGAACATTGTGGTACATGACTCTTTTTGAATTATGGTTTTCTAAGGGTATATGCCCAGTAGTGGGATTGCTGGGTCGTATGGTAGTTCTACTTTTAGTTTTTAAAGGAACCTCCATGCTGTTCTCCATAGTGGCTGTATCAATTTACATTCCCACCACCAGTGCAAGAGGGTTCCCTTTTCTCCATACCCTCTCCAGCATTTATTATTTGTAGATTTTTTGATGATGGCCATTCTGACTGGTGTGAGGTGATACCTCATTGTAGTCTTCACTTTCATTTCTCTAATGATTAATGATGTTGAGCATCCTTTCATGTGTTTGTTGGCAATCTGTAAATCTTCTTTGGAGAAATGTCTGTTTAGGTCTTCTGCCCATTTTTGGTTTGGGTTGTTTGTTTTTTTGATATTGAGCTGCATGAGCTGCTTGTAAATTTTGGAGATTAATGCTTTGTCAGTTGCTTCATTAGCAAATATTTTCTCCCATTCTGAGGGCTGTCTTTTCATCTTGTTTATGTTGTCCTTTGCTGTGCAAAAGCTTTTAAGTTTCATTAGCTCCCATTTGTTTATTTTTGTGTTTATTTCCATTTCTCTAGGAGGTGGGTCAAAAAGGACCTTGCTGTGATTTATGTCATAGAGTGTTCTGCCTATGTTTTCCACTAAGAGTTTGATAGTGTCTGGCCTTACTCTTAGGTCTTTAATCCAGTTTGAGATTACGTTTGTGTATGGTGTTAGGGAGTGTTCTAATTTCATTCTTTTGCATGTAGCTGTCCAGTTTTCCCAGCACCACTTATTGAAGAGGCTGTCTTTTCTCCATTGTATACTCTTGCCTCCTTGATCAAAGATAAGGTGACCATAAGTGTGTGGGTTTATCTCTGGGCTTTCTATCCTATTCCAATGATCTATATTTCTGTTTTTGTGCCAGTACCATACTGTCTTGATTACTGTAGCTTTGCATTATAGTCTGAAGTCCAGGAGCCTGATTCCTCCAATTCTGTTTTTCTGTCTCAAGATTGCTTTGGCTATTCGGGGTCTTTTGTATTTCCATACAAATTGTGCAATTTTTTGTTCTAGTTTGGTGAAAAATGCTGTTGGTAGTTTGATAGGGATTGCATTGAATCTGTATATTGCTTTGGGTAGTATAGTGATTTTCACAATGTTGATTCTTCCAATCCAAGGACATGGTATATCTCTCCATCTGTTTGTATCATCTTTAATTTCTTTCATCAGTGTCTTACAGTTTTCTGCATACAGGTCTTTTGTCTCCTTAGGTAGGGTTATTCTTAGGTATTTTATTCTTTTTGTTGCAATAGTAAATGAGAGTGTTTCCTTAATTTCTCTTTCAGATGTTTCATCATTAGTGTATAGGAATGCAAGAGATTTCTGTGCATTAATTTTATATCCTGCTACTTTACCAAATTCATTGATTAGCTCTAGTAGTTTTCTGGTAGCCTCTTTAGGAGTTTCTATGTATAGTGTCATGTCATATGCAAACAGTGACAGTTTTACTTCTTCTTTTCTGATTTGGATTCCTTTTATTTCTTTTTCTCCTCTGATTGCTGTGGCTAAAACTTCCAAAACTATGTTGAATAATAGTGGTGAAAGTGGGCATCCTTGTCTTGTTCCTGATCCTCGAGGAAATGGTTTCAGTTTTTCACCATTGAGAATGATGTTGGCTGTGGGTTTGTCATATATGGCCTTTAATATGTTGAGATAAGTTCCCTCTATGCCTACTTTCTGGAGGGTTTTTTAATCATAAATGGATGTTGAATTTTGTCAAAAGCTTTTTTCTGCATCTAGTGAGAAGATCATATGGTTTTTATCCTTCAGTTTGTTAATATGGTGTATCACATTGATTGATTTGTATATATTGAAGAATCCTTGCATTCCTGGGATAAACCCCACTTGATCATGGTGTATGATCCTTTTAATCTGCTGTTGGATTCTGTTTGCTAGTATTTTGTTGAGGATTCTTGCATCTATGTTCATTAGTGATATTGGCCTGTAGTTTTCTTTCTTTGTAACATCTTTGTCTTGTTGTGGTTTCAGGGTGTCAGTGGCCTCATAGAATGAGTTTGGGAGTGTTCCTCCCTCTGCTATATTTTGGAAGAGTTTGAGAATGATAGGTGTTAACGCTTCTCTAAATGTTTGGTAGAATTCACCTGTGAAGCCATCTAGGCCTGGGCTTTTGTTTCTTGGAAGATTTTTAATCACAGTCTGAATTTCGGTGCTTGTGATTGGTCTGTTTATATTTTCTATTTCTTCCTGGTTCAGTCTCAGAAGGTTGTGCTTTTCTAAGAATGTGTCCATTTCTTCCAGGTTGTCCATTTTATTGGCATATAGTTGCTTGTAGTAATCTCTCATGATCCTTTGTATTTCTGCAGTGTCAGTTGTTACGTCTCCTTTTTCATTTCTAATTCTACTGATTTGAATCATCTCCCTTTTTTTCTTCATGAGTCTGGCTAATGGTTTATCAGTTTTGTTTATCCTCTCAAAGGAGCAGCTTTCACTTGTATTAATCTTTGCTATTCTTTTCTTCATTTCTTTTTCATTTATTTCTGATCTGATCTTTATGATTTCTTTCTTTCCTCTAACTTTGGGGTTTTTTGTTCTCCTTTCTCTAATTGCATTAGGTGTGAGGTTAGATTGTTTATTTGAGATGTTTCTTGTTTCTTGAGGTAGGATTGCATTGCTATAAACTTCCCTCTTAGAACTGCTTTTGCTGCATCCCATAGGTTTTGGGTCATCGTGTTTTCATTGACATTTGTTTCTAGGTATTTTTTGATTTCCTCTTTGATTTCTTCAGTGATCTCTTGGTTATTTAGTAGTGTATTGTTTATCCTCCATGTGTTTGTATTTTTTACAGATTTTTTCCTTTAATTGATATCTAGTCTTATAGCGTTGTCGTCAGAAAAGATACTTGACATTATTTCAATTTTCTGAAATTTACCAAGGCTTGATTTGTGTCCCAAGAAATGCTCTATCTTCGAGAATGTTCCATGAGTACTTGAGAAGAAAGTGTATTCTATTGTTTTTGGTTGGAATGTCCTATAAATATCAATTAAATCCATCTTGTTTAAGGTATCATTTAAGGTTTGTGTTTCCTTATTTATTTTCATTTTGGATGATCTGTCCATTAGTGAAAGTGAGGTGTTAAAGTCCCCTACTATGATTATGTTACTGTCGATTTTCCCTTTCATGTCTGTTAGCATTTGCTTTAAGTATTGAGGTGTTCCTGTGTTGGGTGCCTAAATATTTACAATTGTTATATCTTCTTCTTGCATTGATTCCTTGATCATTATGTAGTGTCCTTCTTTGTCTTTGTAACAGTCTTTATTTTAGAGTGTATTTTTTCTGATATGAGTATTGCTACTCCAGCTTTCTTTTGATTTCCTTTTGCATGGACTATCTTTTTCCATCCCCTCACTTTCAGTCTATGTGTCCCTAGGTCTGAAGTGGGTGTCTTGTAGATAGCATATTTATGGGTCTTCTTTCTGTATCCATTCAGCCAGTCTGTGTCTTTTGGTTGGAGCATTTAATCCATTTACATTTAAGGTGCTTACCGATATGTATTTCCTTATTACCATTTTCTTAATTGTTTGGGGTTTGTTATTGTACATCTTTTCCTTCTCTTGTGTTTCCTGCCTAGAGAAGTTCCTTTAGCATTTGTTCTAAAGCTGGTTTGGTGGTGCTGAATTCTCTTAGCCTTTGCTTGTCTGTAAAGGTTTTAATTTCTCTGTTGAATCTGAATGAGGTCCTTGCTGGGTAGAGTAATCTTGGTTGTAAGGTTTTCCCGTTCATCACTTTAAATATGTCCTGCCACTCCCTTCTGGCTTGCAGAGTTTCTGCAGAAAGATCATCTGTTAACCTTATGGGGATTCCCTTGTATGTTATTTGTTGTTTTTCCCTTGTGGTTTTAACATTTTTTCTTTGTATGTAATTTTTGATAGTTTGATTAGTATGTGTCTTGGCATGTTTCTCCTTGGATTTATCCTGTATGGGACTCTCTGCAATTCCTGGACTTGATTGACTATTTCCTTTCCCATATTAAGGAAGTTTTCAACTGTAATCTCTTCAAATATTTTCTCAGTGCCTTTCTTTTTCTCTTCTTCTTCTGGGACCCCTATAATTTGAATGTTGGTGTGCTTAATGTTGTCCCAGAGGTCTCTAAGACTGTCCTCAATTCTTTTCATTCTTTTTTCTTTATTCTGCTCTGGGGTAGTTATTTCCACTATTTTATCTTCCAAGTCACTTATCTGTTCTTCTGCCTCAGTTATTCTGCTATTGATTCCTTCTAGGGAATTTTAAATTTCATTTATTGTGTTGTTCATCATTGTTTGTTTGCTCTTTAGCTCTTGTAGGTCCTTGTTAAAGTTTCTTGTATTTTCTCCATTCTATTTGCAAGATTTTGGGTCATCTTTACTATCATTACTCTGAATTCTTTTTCAGGTAGACTGCTTATTTCCTCTTCATTTGTTTGGTCTGGTGGGTTTTCGCCTTGCTCCTTCATCTGCTGTGTGTTTCTCTGTCTTTTCATTTTGCTTGACTTACTGTGTTTGGGGTCTCATTTTTGCAGGCTGCAGGTTCATAGTTCCCATTTTTTTTTGGTGTCTGCCCCCAGTGGCTAAGGTTGGTTCAGTGGGTTGTGTAGGCTTCCTGGTAGAGGGGCCTGGTGCCTGTTTTCTGGTGCATGAGGATGGATCTTGTCTTTCTGGTGGGCAGGAGTGCATCTGGTGGTGTGTTTTGGGGAGTCTGTGACCTTATTATGATTTTAGGCAGCCTCTCTGCTAATGCGTGGGGTTGTGTTCCTGTCCTGCTAGTTGTTTGGCATAGGGTGTCCAGCACTGTAGCTTACTGGTCATTTAGTGGAGCTGGGTCTTAGCATTGAGATGGAGATCTCTGGGAGAGTTTTCGCCATTTGACATTATGTGGGGTTGGGAGGTCTCTGGTGGACCAATGTCTGAACTTGGCTCTCCCACCTCTGAGGCACAGACCTGACACCTGGTTGGAGCACCAAGATCCTGTCAACCACACGGCTCAGAAGAAAAGGGAGAAAAAAAGAGAGAAAGAAAAAATAAAATAAAATAAAGTTATTAAAATAAAAAATAAAAAAATTATTAAAAATTGAAAAGTAATTAATAAAAGAAAGAAAGAAGGGAGCACCCAAACCAAAAAACAAACCCACCAATGACAGCAAGCACTAAAAACTATACTAAAAAAAAAAAAAAAGCCAAAAAACGGACAGAGAGGACCCTAGGACAAATGGTAAAAGCAATGCTATATAGACAAAATCACCCAAAGAAGCATACACATCCACACTCACAAAAAGAGAAAGAGGAAAAAATACATATATATATATATATATATATAAAAAACAAGAGAGCAACCAAATCAATAAACAAATCTAAAAATGAAAATAAACTCTAAATACTAAAACATAAAACTAGAAACAAATTAGATGCAGAAAGCAAACCCCAAGTCTACAGTTGCTCCCAAAGTCCCCCGCCTCAGTTTTGGGATGATTCGTTGTCTGTTCAGGTGTTCCACAGATGCAGGATACATTAAGTTGATTGTGGAGATTTAATCCACTGCTCCTGAGGCTGCTGGGAGATATTTCCCTTTCTCTTCTTTGTTTGCACAGCTCCTGGGGTCAGCTTTGGATGTGGCCCTGCCTCTGCATGTAGGTCACATGAGGGTGTCTGTTCCTGCCCTGACAGTGCGGGGGTTAAAGTAGCAGCTGATTCAGGGGCTTTGGCTCACTCAAGCTAGGGGGAGGGAGGGATACAGAATGCAGGACAAGCCTGCAGCGGCAGAGGCCAGTGTGAGGTTGCAGCAGCCTGAGCCAAGCCGTTTTTTCTCCTGAGGAAGTTGTCCCTGGATCATGGGACCCCGGCAGTGGCAGGCTGCACAGGCTTCTGGTACAGGAGGTGTGGAGAGTGACCTGTGCTTGCACACAGGCTTCTTGGTGGCTGCAGCAGCAGCCTTAGCGTTCCATGCCTGTCTCTGGTGTCCACACTGATAGCCGTGGCTCACACCCATCTTTGGAGCTCATTTAGGTGGTGCTCTGAATCCCCTCTCCTTGCACATCCTGAAACAATGGTCTCTTGCCTCTTAGGCAGTTCCAGACTGTTTCCGGGACTCCCTCACTGTTAGCTGTGACACACTAGCCCCCTTCAGGCCGTTTTCACACAGCCAACCCCAGTCCTCTCCCTGGGATCTGACCTCTGAAGCCCGAGCCTCAGCTCTCAGCCGCCACCTTCCCAGCGGGTGAGCAGACAACCTCTCAGGCTGGTGAGTGCTCGTTGGCAGTGATCCTCTGTGTGGGAATCTCTCCGCTTTGCCCTCTGCACCCCTGTTACTGCGCTCTCCTCTGTGGCTCCAAAGCTTCCCCCCGGCCCACCCCTGTCTCTGCCAGTGAAGGGGCTTCCTACTGTGTGGAAACTTTTCCTCCTTCACAGCTCCCTCGCAAAGGTGCAAGTCCCGTCCCTATTCTTTTGTGTCTGTTTATTCTTTTTTCCTTTGCCCTACCCAGGTACGTGGGGAGTTTCTTGCCTTTTGGGAAGTCTGAGGTCTTCTGCCAGCATTCAGTAGGTGTTCTGTAGGAGTTGTTCCACATGTAGATGTATTTCTGATGTATTTGTGGGGAGGAAGGTGATCCTTTCAAGAAAATTGAAATCATATCAAGCATCTTTTCTGACCACAATGCTATGAAATTAGAAATCACTTACCTTGAAAAAGACATTTAAAAAAACCAAACACATGGAGGCTACACAATACATTACTAAATAACCAAGAGGTCACTGAAGAAATCAAAGAGGAAATCAAAAAATACGTAGAGACAAATGACAATCCAAACCTTATGGATTGGATTGAAAAACACGACAATCCAAAACCTATGGGATGGAGCAAAAGCAGTTCTAAGAGGGAAGTTTATAGCTATACGATCCTACCTCAAGAAACAAGAAAAATCTCAAATAAACAATGTAACGTTATACCTAAAAGAACTAGAGATAGAAGAACAAAGAAAACCCAAAGTTAGCAGAAGGAAAGAAATTGTAAAGATCAGAGCAGAAATAAATGAAATAGAATCAAAGCAAACAATAGCAAAGATCAATAAAACTAAAAGCTGGTTCTTTGAGAAGATAAACAAAATTGATAAACCTTTAGCCAGAGTCATCAAGAAAAAAGAGGGAGAGCACTCAAATCAATAGGATTAGAAATGAAAAAGGAGAAGTTACAACAGACACCACAGAAATACAAAGCATCTTAAGAGACTACTACAAGCAACTCTATGCCAATAAAATAAACAACCTGGAAAAAATGGACAAATTCTTAGAAACGTATAATCTTCCAAGACTGAACCAGGAAGAAATAGAAAATATGAACAGACCAATCACAAGTCATGAAATAGAAACTGTGATTAAAAATCTTCCAACAAACAAAAGTCCAGGTGAATTCTATCAAACATTTAGAGAAGAGCTAACACCCATCCTTCTCAAACTCTTCCAAAAAATTGCAGAGGAAGGAAAACTCCCAAATTCATTCTATGAGGCCACCATCACCCTGATACCAAAACCAGACAAAGATACTACAAAAAAATAAAATTACAGACCAATATCACTGATGAATATAGATGTAAAAATCATCAATGAAATACTAGCAAACAGAGTCCAACAACACATTAAAAGGATCATACACCATGATCAAGTGGGATATATCCCAGAGATGCAAGGATTTTTCAATATATGCAAATCAGTCAACGTAATACACCATATTAACAAATTGAAGGAGAAAAACCATATGATCACCTCAATAGATGCAGAAAAACCTTTTGACAAAATTCAACACACATGTATGATAAAAACTCTCCAGAAAGTGGGCATAGAGGGAAACTACTTCAAAATAATAAAGGCCATATATGACAAACCCACAGCAAACATCATTCTGAATGGTGAAAAACTGAAAGCATTTCCTTCACGATCAGGAAGAAGACAAGGATGCCCACTCTCACCACTGTTATTCAACATAGTTTTGGAAGTCCTAGCCACAGCAATCAGAGAAGAAAAAGAAATAAAAGGAATACAAATTGGAAAAGAAGAAGTAAAACTGTCACTGTTTGCAGATGACATGATAATATACATAGAGAATCCTAAAGATGCCACCAGGAAACTATTAGAGCTAATCAATGAATTTGGTAAAGTTGCAGGATACAAAATTAATACACAGAAACCCCTTGCATTCCTATACACTAATGATGAAAAATCTGAAAGAGAAAGTAAGGAAACACTCCCATTTACCATTGCAACAAAAAGAATAAAATACCTAGGAATATACCTACCTAGGGAGAGAAAAGACCTGTATGCAGAAAACTGCAAGACACTGATGAAAGAAATTAAAGATGATACCAACAGACGGAGAGATATACCATGTTCTTGGATTGGAAGTATCAACATTGTGAAAATGACTATACTACCCAAAGCAATCTACAGATTCAATGCAATCCCTGTCAAGTTACCAACGGCATTTTTTACAGAACTAGAACAAAAAAATCTTAAAATTTGTATGGAGACACAAAAGACCCCGAATAGCCAAAGCAGTCTTGAGGGAAAAAAATGGAGCTGGAGCAATCAGACTCCCTGACTTCAGACTATACTACAAAGCTAAAGTAATCAAGATAATATGGTACTGGCACAAAAACAGAAACATAGATCAATAGAACAAGATAGAAAGCCCAGAGATAAACCCATGCACCTATGGTCAACTAATCTATGACAAAGGATGCAAAGATAGACAGTGGAGAAAAGATAGCTTTTTCAATAAGTGGTGCTGGGAAAACTGGACAGCTACATGTAAAAGAATGAATTTAGAACACTTCCTAACACCATACAGAAAAATAAACTCAAAATGGATTAGAACCCTAAATGTAAGTTTGGACACTCTAAAACTCTGAGAGGAAAACATAAGAAGAACGCTCTTTGACATAAATCATAGCAAGATCTTTTTTGATCCACCTCCTAGAGTAATGGAAATAAAAACAAAAATAAACAAATGGGAGCTAATGAAACTTAAAAGGTTTTGCACAGCAAAGGAAACCTTAAACAAGACGAAAACAAAACCCTCAGAATGGGAGAAAATATTTGCAAACGAATCATCAGACAAAGGATTAATCTCCATAATATATAAACAGCTCATGCAGCTCAATATTAAAAAATCCAAAAATCGGCAGAAGACCTAAATAGACATTCTCTAAAGAAAACATACAGATGGCCAAGAAGCAAATGAAAAGCTGCTCAACATCACTAATTATTAGAGAAATGCAAATCAAAACTACAGTGAGATATCACCTCACACCAGTTTGAATGGGCATCACCAGAAAATCTACAAACAACAAATGCTGGAGAGGGTGTGGAGAAAAGGGGACCGTCTTGCTGTTGGTGGGAATGTAAAATGATACAGCCACTATGGGGAACAGTATGGAGTTCCTTAAAAAACTAAAAATAGAATTACCATATGACCCAGCAATCCCACTACTGGGCATATACCCAGAGAGAACCATAATTGAAAAAGACACATGCACCCCAATATTCATTGCAGCACCATTCACAATAGCCAGGTCATTGAAGCAACCTAAATGCCCATCAACAGATGAATGCATAAAGAAGACATGGTTCATGTATACATTGGAATATACTCAGCCATAAAAAGGAGCAAAATTGGGTCTTTTGTAGAGACGTGGATGCATCTGGAGACTGTCTTACAGAGTGAAGTACGTCAGAAAGAGAACGAGAAATATCATATATTAACGCATATATGTGGAACCTATAAAATGGTACAGATGAACCCGTTTGCAGGGCAGAAGTTGAGACACAGATGTAGAGAACAAACGTATGGACACCAAGGGGGGAAAGCCGCGGGGGGTGGGGCGTGTGTGTGATGAGTTGGGAGATTGGGATTGACATGTATACACTGATGTGGATAAAATGTATGACTAATAAGAACCTGCTGTATTAAAAAAAAGAAAGAAAGAAAAGAAAAATAAAAACAGAGATCAAAACCAAGAAGCAAAATAAAGAAAGGGATGGGATTCTCAGAGTCAGTGTTGGGAGCAGGAATAAAACTTAAACACACACACACACACACACACACACTAATGATAACCACAGAAAGTGCTCAGCACAATTAGCTCCAAAATATAAAAGGTATACATGATAGCACATGATTGTGAAATTTTTAAAAAATAGAGAATGAGGAAAGATCATACATCTTTCAGAAGAAAAAATATAGATCACATACAAATAATAAGGAATCAGAGTAATATCTGCCTTAACATCAGCAACTTGGGGATCTAGAAGTCAATTGATAAATGTAATCAAAATCCCAAAGGTAAATAATTTCCAAGCCAAATTTTCATATCCAGTCAAACTTCCATTAAACATGAAGTTAAGGGCTTCCCTGGTGGCGCAGTGGTTGGGAGTCCGCCTGCCAATGCAGGGGGCGCAGGCTCGTGCCCCGGTCCGGGATGATCCCACGTGACACAAAGCCGCTGAGCCTGCGTGTCCAGAGCCTGTGCTCCGCAGCAGGAGAGGCCACAGTGGTGAGAGGCCCGCGTACCACAAAAAAAAAAAAAAAAATGAAGTTAAAATAAAGATACTTTCATAAATTTAAGGTCTAAAAAATTTACCTTTTATGCACCCTTTCTTAAAAAGATACGGGAGGATGTGCCACATGGAAATAAGACAATAAAACATGGAATAGGAAAATATGGGAACCATGAAACTGAAACAAAAGACCCATCCCAGAAGAGAAACAAAGAGAATTCTGAATATAATGGCGAAAGGAATTCCTGAAGTGAATTAAAACTGTTGCATGCTACACCATGAATGAACCTCGAAATCATTATGCTAAGTGAAATAACCTAGTCACAAAAAGACAAATACTGTATGATTGCACTCATATGAGGTACCTAGATTAGTCAAATTCATAGAGACAGAAAGTAGAGTGGCACCCTCCAGGAGCTAGGAGGATGGGAAATGAGGAATTATTGTTTAGTGGGTATGGAGTTCCAGTTTGTAAAGAAGAAAACAGTTCAGGAGATGGACAGTAGTGATGATTGCACAACAATGTGCCACTGAACTCTACACTTAAAAGTGGTTAAAGTGGTAAATTTTATGTTGTGTGTATTTTACCACAATTAAAAAAAAATAATCTAAAGTGTTTGTTCTGGAGAGTGGGAATTAGGGAGAAGGGAAAACTGCTTTCTGTTAAAAGCCTAGAGTCCTAGTTGACTTCTTAAATTATGTATGTGTAATACTTTAATAAAAATATTTTTTTCAACTAAAACTAAATGTTAATGCGATAGGCATTCTAGGCAAAAGGAACAAGTGCATGAACAAACTCAGGAAGGCATGAAACAGCATGAGGAGAACCATAGGAAAGTCCACACTCCTGGAGGGTGTTGAACAGGCCATGGGAAGGAGCTGGGGCTTTACTCTCTAGGCCAGTGTTTCCCACAGTGTGGTGTGCACTTACAGATGTACCTGATGATCTTTGTCATTTAATAGTTATATATTTAATTTTAAAGTACCTTCTATTCATAACAAATGACACTGATTTTTAGTTTATGGTGATGATACAAATTCCTTAAACGAAGTTTATAAATGTGAGTTGGTTTTAAGAAAAACATTAAGTTGATAATAATACGAGATGCACACAACTGTGGCAAAAAATCATGAAGGTGGTGCATGGATGATTAAGGTAGAGGAAACACTTTTCTAGGTGATAGGGAGCGCTTGCTGGTTTACATGAGGCAGAGTGTCCAGGCCGAGTTTGAGTCCCATATCAATCCAGGGAATATGAACTGCCTTCTACAACTCTGAGACCTGGAGGCATCTTCAGAGGCAGTCTTGAGGTGGGGCTAGAGCTTCAAATAGCGACTCTCTGTTCTGTAAGTCTGCCTACAAGTAAAAAGAAGTGGCCATTAAAAAATAAAAGATTGAAGACCACAAAAATAGATCATTCTGGTTGTAGGGGACGGGGTGGAGAATTAAGGGAGAAAGGCTGAGGAACAGAAAGACCAACAGAGCAGCTTCTGCAAGTGACCTAGGAGGAGACTATGGCCTGGCCTGGGACAGTATGTAGGAAGAGGGGGAGATAGATTAGAGAGGTAGAGCTCCTGACTGCAGGCATAGTGTTCTACCTGGTGGCAGCCCATCTGAACTGCAAGTATACGCTTATAAAGAAATACACAGCTCTTAGAGAACAAGCCTTATCTGCCCAAATAAAGAAGTGATGGCAGAAGTTTATTGCCATATCGAATTTTCCAACATTAGTTACACTATTAGGAGCAGTTGTATTAGAAACTGATTTTTCCAAGCCCAGAAAAGTATGAAAGTAACAGAGGAACCATATGTTATAGTAGGAGACTGGACTTGGAGCCATCATTCATTCCCTCCTTCACTCATTCGTTTATCCATCGATTCATACAACAACTATTTATTCAACACATATGTGTAAGGAACTGTTCTATGTACTAGAGACCCATCAGTGAACAGAATTGACATCAATTCCTGCTTTCCTGATGCTTATATTCTTGTAGAAAAAAACAAAAAAATAAGTTAGTAAAATATACAATGTGTTAGAAGAGAATAAATTCTATAAAAAATAATAAAGCCGGGAAGGTCAGAATGACAGGGCAAAATTTTTTAAAGGGTGGTCAGTTAAAGCCTTGTGTGAGGGTTGACATTTGAGCAAAGACTTGAAGGAGGTAAGATAATGAGCCATGCAGACATCTTGGGGAAGAGCATTCAGGATGAGGGAGTAGCAAGCACAAAGGCTCTGAGGCAGGAGAACGACTAGAAGGTTCAGGAATAGCCAGGAGGCCAAGGTGACTGGAGCAGAGTAAGTCAGGGGATGAGTAGCAGGAGATGAGGTCAGGGAGGTTTGAGGGAGTTGGGGGGCAAGATGTATGGTCTTGTAGACCATTGTAAGGACTTTGGCTTTTACTCTTTGAGAAAAGGAAGGCCTTTGGAAGGTTTGGAGGCAAGGGGTGACATGCTCTAACTTAAGTTTTAAAAGGATCACTTTAGCTGGTATGTTGAGACTAGACTACAAGAGCTGAGGCAGGTAGATATGTAGAAGGCATTTGCAAGAATCTAGGCAAGAAAAAAAGGTAACTTGAACCAGATGCTAGCAGGACAAATAGTAAGGAGTGGTCAGATTTGAGGTGTATTTTGGAGGTATTGCCTACCGATGATTTGGAAAGTTTGGGCCTGGAAGGATGGAGTCACAATAACTGGGGTTAGGAATGACCTTGGATAGATCAAGTTTGTATGGGTCGATCATGAATTCAGTTTTGACATGAAAAATTGGAAACATCTATTAGTTGTCCAAGTGGAGATCTTAAGAAAGCAGAGAGATAAATGGGCCTGGAAGTCAGGGAAATGGTTTGGGCTGAATATACAACTCAGGGTCTTTACTAAGGAGATGAGGTTAGCCAAGGAATGAGTGTAGCTAGTGAAGAGCAGAGGTCCAAAGGCTGAGCCCTGGCGACCTCCAACAAGTTGGGGAGATGAGGAGGAACCAGCAAAAGGGATGGAAGAGAGGACGGTGAGGTAGGAGGAAACCCAAGAAGGTCCTGTGTCCTGGAAGTCACGTGAAGACACTATGGGAGTGGGAGTGATCAGTTATGGATAAATGCTGCTGATGGTCCAGGAAGAACACCTGAGGCTGAGGATTGACCACTGGATTTAATAACATGGAGGTGACTGGTGACCTTGGCAGGAGCATCTTGGTGGAAGATGGGACAAAAGCCTGATTGGAATCATAGTTGCTGGGCTCTGGTCCATACCACTAACATGCTGGGTGACTTTGAATAAATCATGCAACTTCTCTGGGGTCCGTTTCCTCATTTGTCAAATGGCGGGGTTTGAAGTAGAAGATCTTTAAAGCCCCTTCTAGCGCTAAAATTAAAAGATTTTGTGATGATTCTAATAAAGCGGGTTTTTCTTTTCATGAAACTGATACCCCAAAAGTATTTGGAATCTGAAACTTGCATGTGGGGCTTCTCTTTTCTCAGAGTGAAGAAAATGTGGGTGGAAATGCAAGACATTCAGCAAACTGACCACTGGGTCTAATGTGAAAGAAGCCAAGTTAGTTCATAGTTTGTTTCAAGATAATGGAACACACATGCACAGACACATTTTCTGACTTTTCCCACAAGGAAAGACACCTCATTTACATTTGTATTTTTGTTTTTATTCTGCGTGTAATATTGATCCCATTTAATTAAGATTTCCAGTCTCTCATTAAACAGTTTGTTTTGGTAATTTCCTGAAAGTGAGCCTATACACTTTGATAGCTCCACCTTTGCCATGGAAGCACCTACCTACTACCACCTGGTGGAAGCAAAAATATTACAAAATAGAGGAAAAGAGAAAAGTAAAGACACTTTCTTAGTTCACTGCTCCCAAGGATTGGTCCTAGGTCTTTCCAGGTAATACTGACTTTGTGATGTCTCCAAGGCCTTGGAGGCTGTGGGAATCTGCATGACCCCATGGAGATCTGACACCTGGGGCTTGGCATGGCTTCCTTACATTCAAAGCCAATGAAATCCAGACATGCAGAATATTCACTGAGTATTCCTGGGGGAATGAACTAAGTAAGTGAGGGTCATTAAAATTAATCCTGGTTTTCTGAAACCACTTTAACTCTCTACTTAAGAGATTACCTATGCAAGCATTGTTTTAAAAAATACCTTTTTGAAGTATTCTTAGAAAACTGTTTTTAGTAGAGGTTGAGTTTTGTATTTTTAAGATCTTCCATTCATGTCATAGACAAACTGTGAGCATACCTGGTTGCTAAGGGTTATAAACTTCTTTAAATTATCAGCAAACATGATAGCTAACAACTGGATTCCTACATGAATGGAGAAGATTCTGCTATATCTGGAGAGTAAAAAACAAAGCAAAAAAAAAAAAAAAACCCTTTAATTTGAAAAAAAATAGTCACTGGCATTTAATATGCTAATGCAAAGACACACCAACATGACTATAATCTCTGTGTTTATGAAACTTCAGGGAAAGCTGGAAGCAACTCTAAGCAAGGAATAATAAAAGATGACAGGAAACTGCTAGATTTCTATCACTATAGAACCCCATTCCCTCTCCTCCCCTGATTTTTCTGAGCCAGCTCAGAGAAGAGGGTCTGAGTTACAAGACAGAGCGAGCCAGAGTTGTGACACTGAGGAGAAGGGAGATTTTCCCCAAAGAAGTCTGTACTGTTCCCGAACAACCCTAGGATTCAACACCATATCGAATGAGTGAGATAAAAATATTGGAGTTTCTCTTAATAAAGGAAGCGATTAAATATCACATGAATTTAAGATCACTTTAAAGGATAACTTGACCTGGGTGTTTATTTAGTGAAATAGTTCTGCATAAATGTATAACATTTTAAAATTGTACTACTTGATATTGAGTGGCAGTTTTGCCAATCATGGCAGAAAATAAGGGGAAACAGGGAGGACCCAACTAATGATAGAGACCTACTACATACTATGATCCAAATTTTTAATTTGATATAGGAAGAAATAAGAAATCATTGAAAGCCTGAAATGATCTTAGTTGGAGCAGCAGGCAGGCCAAGTAAATTTAGTAGTAGAAGTGTCAAATGATCAGTGAGTTGGCATTGGAAAGGAGAAAATGTGGCGTATTTGAGTGATGTCATAGAGAGTGAAACAGCTGGTCTTCATAAGCTCCTTCCTGTCACAGTGGAAAGACTTAGAGAGTTAGACTGTGGATCCTCTGGTCTACTCCTCTACACTTTAGATGCAAACTCAAGGACAGAGAAGTAGGATTACCTACCCAAGTATCAAGGGAATTAGTGCAGAATCAAGACTAGAATCTGTGTTTCCCAGGCTAGTGCTTTCCCAATGCTTCAACGACATCTTTAAGTCCTCTGTGAAGCTTAAACCTTAAGGGACATGTCTAAATGAGGAACTTTGGTGGAGATGGGCAGGGAAAGCTGCTGTGAAGGACAGATGGGTGGGGGGTGGGGTAGGTAGATAAGAAGGGATCTTCAGCTCTGCTATTATATTGATTTTAGAACATCCAACTAAACACCCTCGGTGCCTTCCTCTTCTTCCTCTTTCTCCTGTCTCATTCAATCCCATGGCCTCAACTCTCATCTCTAAGATAAATGATCCCCAAATCACTTCCTTCAATCTCTTCCAGTCTCCAGTTCTATATTTCCAATTGCCTGCTAGACATTTCCTCCTAGATTCCCACTGGAGTCTTAGGCTGAAGATGCCCAATTGGAATTTATTGCCTTTCCTTCAAAATAACTGTCTTAGTTCCCTGATTAGTACCATCATCCTCCCAGACATCCAGATCCAAGCTTTTAGCATTATTTTTACTTCTTTCTCTTCCTTGCAAATCCCTGATGAATTGCAATCTACTTAGATGCCATCATCACTGCATCTCTTGTCCCTGCCCCCTCTTCTCTGCCTGCTCTTAGCTCATGCCTTCATTGCCCTGTACGAAGCCTTTTATGATACCCTTCCTTTGGGCTTTCAATGTCCAATACTCTTTTATCAAGATTTTCCTCCAAAATCTCAGACTTGGCTGTGTCACTCCTCTATGAGAAAGCCTTCAGTGTCTTGTATTGCTAATATAATTAAGTTCAAATTTCTTAGCCTAAAATTTAAAACCTCCATAATTGTTCCAACATATTTTTCCATTACTTTACCTGCACACAGGGGCCACTGAAGTCAACTTTGCTAGATTCAGCTGTTTACTAACCCTATATATGTGGTAAGCACCAGGCCTTTGCCATATGCTGTTCTCTTTGCTGGTGATGTCTTTCTTTCCATTGCCAGCCCTGGAAGATTAAACATCTACCCATATTATTATTATTATTTTCACTCTTTGATGCATGTTTCAAACCCACTGTAACCCTTAAAAAGCTTTTATTATTCTTCCCCAGACAAAAGGATTCTCTCCTTTAACTTTCTCCCAAACCATTTTATCTCTTTCTCTTTAGAAATCTTCACTTTTCACTTTCTGTTAGGTATTATTATTTCTGAAGTTTAAATCCCCAATAAATTATGAGCCCCCAGAGGGTAGAGATGGGTTTGATTTAATCCCACCTAGTATGATACTTGGGTATCATGCTAAGTAGGTGCTCAATAAATGTTAATTAAGTGAATGACTGAGTGAATGTTAATGAATACATTTCTGAAGACAGTCGGCAAGTTGGTTTTGAATGAAGTAGAGAGGTAGGAATGGAAAGAGATTTGGAATTTATTCATATTCTACTGATGGTGGAAATTACACAGGTTTTTATGGTTGTTGCTTTTTTTTTTTTTAAGATGAGGTGAAAAGGCGAGATCCAGGTCTGAGTCAGGGAAACTGCAGAACATAACCCAGGATGAGAAGGGCCCAGTGAAAAAGGAAGCTGAAAGGGAAAAGGATATACAATACCCCTGAAAAGAAATTTATGCAGACCCAGATTTGAAGCCAACCTCTGATTATCTACTATTTATTTATTTTAAAGAAATATGCACCAGATTTTAGTGCTTCCTTTTTTTGTTTGTCTCCCAATATATGCATGTGCCAGAACAATCCAGGACTTGATTCACCTTTGCTGATCCGGCTTCTTTTCTCTGAGCTTATTTATGGCCTTGAGAGAGGCATCGTGTCCTTGCTGATAAAGGACAACTGAACTGTATTCTAGGCTCAGTCGCCAAGTTGCTGTATGACTCCTAGAAAGTTGCTTTCTTACCCAGCTGCCAAGTTTTCCTGAACTATAGGAAATGAGGACCACGTGTGAAAGGTAGAGTCCTAGACTAGAGCATCTCAAAATTTAAAGTGCATTCAGTCTCCTGGGACACTTGTTAAAAAAAGTTGATTATGGGGCTTCCCTGGTGGCGCAGTGGTTAAGAATCCGCCTGCCAAGGCAGGGGATACGGGTTTGAGCCCTGGTCCGGGAAGATCCCACATGCCACGGAGCAACTAAGCCCATGTGCCACAACTACTGAGCCTGTGCTCTAGAGCCCGTGAGCCACAACTACTGAGCCCGTGTGCCATAACTACAGAAGCC
Organism: Aethalodelphis obliquidens; assembly: GCF_003676395.1. Taxonomy (NCBI): domain Eukaryota; kingdom Metazoa; phylum Chordata; class Mammalia; order Artiodactyla; family Delphinidae; genus Aethalodelphis; species Aethalodelphis obliquidens. The sequence goes on from NW_020837956.1 coordinate 20,550,496, forward strand.
CTTGCACCTAGAGCCAGTGCTCTGCAACAAGAGAAGCCACCATGATGAGAAGCCGCGCACCCCAATGAAGAGTAGTCCCCACTCGCTGTACCTAGAGAAAGCCCACATGCAGCAACGAAGACCCAACGCAGCCAAAAATAAATAAATAAGTAAATAAGTAAAAATTAAAAAAAAAAGTTGATTATGTTTCAGTAAGTCTAGGCTGGAGCCTGAGATTTGGCACGTCTAACAAACTCCCAGCTGGACCCACATTGAATAACAGGGTCCTTTTGAATACAGGAGGAACCTTAGAGATCAGCCAAGCCAGTGGTTCACAGCCCCAACTAATCCTTAGGATCAACTGGGGAGCATCTAAGAATACAGATACCCAGGCTTCACACCCAGAGGCTTGGATGGGGCCCAGACAAGTGAGGTTTTAATAAGCTCCCCAGCTCATTCTGATGCATGGCCAGGTTTGAGAACCACAAATATTGTCTGGCCGCCACCCCCAACTAGAGATGGCAAAACCGAGGCCCAGAGACTACCTGAATTCCACGAAGAAAGATTTTGTTCATTTGAAAGGGGTTTTCCTGAAAAAATTACCCCTATGCATTTCGTTACTGTAAGTGAAAGTTCCCCTTTAAAGCCACAGAAATAACTGGGTCCTGTATAAAATTTATTTCTTAAAAGCTACTAACAGAGAAAACCAATGTTTTCAGTCTCTTTTAGAGTGATAAATTCTCTAGGTTACTTTAGTTTCATCCTAATGTAGGGGGTGGTGGTAGGTGGTGATAAGTGGTGGTAAGGAATGGCTATTAAGCAATTATGTTATTCAAACACATCATTATTATTATTACCATGATGAGTGGACTCATTATAATCAAACAATAAAAGTGTGAATGACTTTGCATTGTTATTAGTGTCTGTCTCAGTGCCCCTGCCTTTCCCAGGGGCTACTGCGTTCAGCAGAGATGATTCACCATGTACCGTACTTGTAGTGCTCAACTTGTAAGCTGTTGGATTAGTTTTCAGAATCCAATGTGGTCATCTTTTCTTTGCTGGTGCTGACCTATTGTTCATTTAAGATTCTTGCTTCCCCCTCGCCCAAATAACCTAATCTTAGGAAGCCTATGGCCTCCCTGTATCCACCCTTGTTGTTTTCCCATCCTTTCTTTCACACAGCAACTAGTGATCATCAGAATTATTAACCGACATTATAATCCCCCTACTTAAAACATGCCAGTGGCTGCCTGTTTCTTTTAGGATAAAATAAAAATCCTTAGCAGGTCTTCCCAGACCCTTAATAAACTGTTCCACTTCCTTTCAGCAGCCTCATTACCAGACATTCTTGCTTTCCCTCTTGCCATACTGTTTTGGGCTTCTGGGATATTCTAACATCTCCACTTTCTGGAATGTTTTAACATCTCTTACCTAGGGACTTTATATATGCTCTTCTCTCCATTTATAAGATTTTACCCAGCTACATCATCCTCATCCTTCAGCTCTTAGCTTAAATTTCTGTTGCTCAGGGAGCCTTCCCTGACCACCAGACTAAATTAACACCCCCAGTCAATCTCTTCCGTAAGATCTGGTGCTTCTCCATTGGTAACAGTGACTACACCAGTAATGACTTGCTCAATATCTTTCTTCCTTCACTCATGATAAGCCTCAAATGGACACAGCTGTCCTTTCAAAGCTAATTTCTCATTGTCCAACACATACCTGGCTTAATAGTTGTTGGAGGAATGAGTGTAAGAATCACCAGGCACTTGAACTGACCATACAGAATCCCAGAGATCTAAGGGGAAACAAAGACACTGAGCCTCCTTCTGTCTAATTCTCTGAGTTAAGGGCTTCCCTCCTTTTCCCAGTATTCACATCTCCCCCCAGATACATTTTTAGAAACTCTAAGTGATTAAAATATTTCACCCCTAAACTGAACATCTAGTCCCAGCATCTTAGATCTACGTTTCCTAGAACTGCTGTTGCAGTGTTACTCTTGGAGGATACATGGGTGAAGCTACACAGAGCCCAGAACTATACTTCTGTGGAGATACTGTTGTGGATGCCATTTGCTACAGCACTCCATGTCCCCTATGGAAAGGCCCACCCAAGAAATGGCTCTTTTAGATTTAATGTCAGGAAGAGCTTTGCTTCCTTGGGGAACTGGTGAGTGCTTTCCTTATGCCTACTGAATTTCTGTACCACATTATTCTCTCTTAGCTTTTGTTGCCAGGAAGCTCAAAGCCATATTCTCAGCTCAACTTTTGTAACTGTGGAAGCCTATGGCTTGTGTACTTGCAATATAAATTTGCCCTGGTCTTGATTTTCTATTCTAAATGTACTTTCTCTGCTCTTGATTTATTAAATTATTTATAGCTTTCTATTTTAGAGTACGAAGTCTTATAAGCTTCCTCAAATCCTTAGTGGCATGAGGCAGGGAGATATACGAAAGAAAGAAATTCATGAGGCTCTGAGATACATTCCCTTTAAAGTCCAGAGGGTTCCTTTCGCAGGTGGTACTGGCAGGAGCCATGAATAGAGGGAGTCCGGCTGGCAAGGGTGTTCCTTGCCATGCAGAGACATGGCAGAGCTTCTGGGAGAGGGAACCCTTTTGGAACAGCTTATTGAGGTGATTTTGTTTCTGATTCTTGCCAAAGCTATCCTCAAGTGACCCAGAAGTGTTAGTGTCTCTGTCCTCCCCTTGAATTGTTTTCTGGGGAGGGGCTAAATAGAGTAAGCTTTGTAATCTGTCCTGGAATTCCATGTGAAAGCTACATTTCCATTGGCATAAATCTTCTATTATAAGGTCAGAATTAGAGTGCTTTTGTAGACAAGAGTGTAATTTTACTTACTTTCCAATTCTACTTAAGTGTCCAGCATTGCAGTGGAAACCCTATTTACTTTAAGAATTCATTTCTGTCTCTAAAGGAAACAAGAATGAGCATATGTTCCACATGTACTGTATGCTGGATACTATGTATGTACCTCAGAGCTGATTTAACTCCTGTATCCACCCTGTGCACCAGGCTCATTATCTGCATTTTATACATGGATAAAACAAGGCTCAGAGAGAGACTTGCCCAACATCACCTGGATAATGGGAGGTGGTGCCAGGATTATATCAGACCTTCTGAGCCCAACAAGGCTGATCTTCTACAGTCTACTGGGAAGATCACGTGAAAGCAGGATAAGCTTAGGGCAAAAACCAGGCTGCTCAATGGGTAAGATAAAGAGCAGTCACACGTGGAGCTGGGAAAGGACTCAGGCAGGCAGAAGAGAAAAGAAGAGACCTCACTGAATCCCTGGCCTCATGAAGATGCTCCAGCCCACTTCCATCTCCTTCCTCCATCCTGTCATCTTTGGTATACTACTGTTGCCACAAACAATTTTCCTGACATTCTAGGCTATCCTGGCTGTCAGCATTTTTGCCACTTGGAAATTAGATACAGATAGATATAGATATAGCTATAAATATAGGCACAGACACAGACACAGACATAGATATATCCACAGCATTCTTCTGGGTGGGAGATGCTTCTTGAAGGTGAATACTAATCACTGACTATTGATATTGGCAGAAGTTGCTATATATTGAGGTATTGTCATGTTCTGGATCCTTTAGAGGTCTTATCTCATTTAAGCTTCACAAAAGCCTAACATGGTAGGCATTATTATCTCTGCATTGCAAGTGAGAAAGCTGAGGATTGCAGAGGTTGTCCATGGTCATGCTGTAAGCAAGTACTGATGCCCCAGTTTCCTGCCTCCATTTTCTATCATTGCTGAGATGCTAGCCATGGTCAGGAGAATTCTCTAAGTATTAAGTTTGAGGTGCTGCTTTAGGGAGAATGGAGTCAATAAAGAGGAATGAATTTCACAGACATTCATAAAGCTCTGATTTGAACATTAGATCTCTCCACTCACTTCATTGACATGGATATTGAGTTTTAATAGCAACTATATATTTTAATTAAATTTAAAATTTTGAGGTAATTATAGATTCACATGCAATTGTAAGAAATAATGTAGAAGATTCCATTTGCTCTTTACCCAGTTTCTACCAATGGTAATATCTTGTAAAACTGAAGTGTAATATCACAGCCAGAATGTTGAGATTGATAGAGTTAAGATACAGAATAGTTTCAACACCACAAGGATGCCTCATATTGCCCTTTATAGCCACAGCACTTCCCTTCCATCCCCATCTCTTCCTTTACCCTGGCACCCACTGTTCTGTTCTCTATTTCTATAATTTTATAATTTCAACAATACTGGATAAATGAACCATACAGTACGTAACCTTTTGGGATTGGCTTTTTTCACTCACGATGAATTCTTTGGAGACTCACCCAAATTGTTGCATACATCAGTAGTTCATTCCTTTTTCTTGCTTAGTAGTATTCCATAGTATACAAGTACCATAATTTGTTTAACCAGTTACCCACTGAACAGCATTGGGGTTTCTAGTTTGGGGCTAGAAATAAAGCTGCTCTAAACATTCAAGTACAGGTTTTTGTGTGAAAATGTCTTCATTTCTCTGGGATAAATTCCTAGGAGTTCAGTTGCTAGGTGCTATGATAATCACATGTTTAGTTTCATATGAGATTGCCAAATTGTCTTCCAGAGTGGCTGGACCATTTTATATTCCCACCAGCAAGGTGAGAGTGCTGTAGTTTCTCTGCATCCTTTCTAGTATTTAGTATTGTCACTTTTTAAGATTTTAGCCATTCTGATAGGCATGTAATATATTATTGTAGTTTTTTTTTTTTACATCTTTATTGGAGTATAATTGCTCCACAATGGTGTGTTAGTTTCTGCTTTATAACAAAGTGAATCAGCCATACATATACATATATCCCCATATCCCCTCCCTCTTGCGTCTCCCCATTCCACCCCCGCAGGTGGTCACAAAGCACCAAGCCGAACTCCCTGTGCTATGTGGCTGCTTCCCACTAGCTATCTATTATTGTAGTTTTAATTTGCATTTCCCTAATAGTGATGTTTAACCTCTTTCCTGTGCTTATTTGCTATCTATATATCATCTTTGGTGAAATGTCTGTTCACGTCTTCTGCCTGTTTTCTCATTGGACTGTTTGTTTGTTACTATTGAGTTTTGAGTTTCTTTATATACTCTAGTTACCAGTCTTTACTCAGATACGTGGTCTGCAAATATTTTTTCCCAATCTATAGCTTGTCTTTTCATCTTCTTTTTTTTTAAATTAATTAATTAATTAATTTATGGCTGCGTTAGGTCTTTGTTGCTGTGCGCGGGCTTTCTCTAGTTGCGGCGAGCGGTGGCTACTCTTAGTTGTGGTGCGCGGGCTTTCGTTGCAGTGGCTTCTCTTATTGTGGAGCACAGGCTCTAGGCACATGGGCTTCAGTAGCTGTGGCTCAAAGGCTCTAGAGCGCAGGCTCAGTAGTTGTGGTGCACAGGCTTAGTTGCTCCGCTGCATGTGGGATCTTCCCGGACCAGGGCTCGAACCTGTGTTCTCTGCATTGGCAGGCAGATTCTTAACCACTGCACCACCAGGGAAGCCCTGTCCTTCCATCTTCTTAACAGGGTCTTTTGCAGAGCAGAAGTTTTTAAAGTTGATGAAATCCAAATTATCAGTTTTTCCTTTAACGGATAGTGTTTTTGACGTCAGGTCTAAGGTTCTTTGCCTTGCCCTATATATCCAAAATTTTCTCCTATATTTTTTCTCAAAGTGTTATATTATTTCATCTTCCATAAGTCCATGATCCATTTTTAGTTAATGTACAATTGCTCCAAGACCATTTGCAAAGCCTATCCTTCTTCCATTGAATTGCTTTAGCACCTTTTTTAAGAATATGGGCATGCTTTGTGTGGAGTCTATTTTTGCGTTCTCACTCTATTCCATGGATCTATGTGTCTGTCCCTCCACCAACAGCACACAGTCTTGATTACTATAGCTATATAGTATCTTGGAATCAATAGAGTGATTCTTCCCACTTTATTCTTATTTTTCAGAAGTGTTTTAGCTATTCTAGATCCCTTTTCTTTCTATATAAATTTAAGAATAATCTTGTCTATGTCTACCAAAATCTTCCTGGGATTTTTATAGGAATTGTATTAGACCTTATTATTAGTTTCCTGTGGCTGCTATAACAAATTACCACAAACTTGGTGGCTTAAAATGACAGAAATATGTTCTCTCAGAGTTCTAGAGCCAAAAATCTACAACTGAGCTGTCAGTAGGGCCAGTCTCCCCCAGGAGGCTCTAAGAGGGGAATCCTTTTCTTGCCTCCAGCTCTGGTGATTTCCAGAATTCCTTGGCCACATCACTCTGCTCTCTGCCTCTGTCATTACATCACCTTCTCCTGTGTTTGTATAATTGCCCTCTACCATAAGGACACTTCTGATTGGATTTATCCAACACTTGGATAATCCATAATGATCTCCCCATGCCAAGATCCTTAACTTAATCACATCTGCAAAGACCCTTTTTCCTTATAAGGTAATAGTTAATTTACAGATTCCAAGGATTAGGACCTGGTATCTTTGTGTTCCTACTGTAAACCTATATACATGTCAATTGGGGAAAATTGAGATCTTTACTATGTTGAGTCTTCTAATCCATGAATTTGGTATGTGTCTCCATTCATTTGGACCTTTTTTCATTTCTTTCATCAGCTTTTTGTAGTTTTCAGCACACAAGTTATATACAGGTTTTGTTAGATTTATATATAAGTATTCAATTTTTTGAGCAATTGTAAATGATACTGCATTTAAAATTTTGATGCCCATATGTCCATTGCAGATAAACAGAAATACAATTGATTTTTGTATGTTAATCTTGTATCCTGCAACCTTGCTAAATTCACTTATTAGTTATGTGATTTTTTAAATTGATTCCTTGGGATTTTCTATGTAGACACTCATGTCATCTAAAAATCAGGGCAAATTCAGCAACCATTCATAATAAAAACTATCATCAAAATAGGTACAGAAAGAACATAGCTCAACATAATAAAGGCCATTTATGACAGACTCACAGCCAGCATCATACTCAATGGTGAAAAGCTGAAAGCCTTACCACTAAATTCAGGAACAAGACAAGGATGCCCCACTTGTATTTAACATAGTATTAGAAGTCCTAGCCACAGCAATCAAGCAAGGAAAAAAAAAATAAAAGGTTTTCAAATTGGAAGGGAAGAGGTAAAACTGTCACTATTTGCAGATGACATGATACTTTATATAGAAAACCCTAAAGTCTTCACCACAAACCTATCAGAACTAATAAATGAATTCTGCAGAGTTACAGGATACAAGATTAGTATACGGAAATTTGTTGCTATACAGTGATAATAATGAAATATCAGAAAGAGAAAGTAAAAAAATGTCATTTAAAATTGCAACAGATTTAAAATCACATCAAAAAGAATAAAATACCTACGAATAAACTTAACGGAGGTGAAAGACCTATATTCTGAAAACTATAAAACATTGATGAAGGAAGTTAAAGATGATACAAAGAAATGGAAAGATATCCCATGCTCTTGGATTAGAAGAACTAATATTGTTTAAAAGGCCATACTACTCAAAGCAATTTACAGAATTAATGCAACCCCTATCAAAATACCCATGACATTTTTCACAGAACTAGAACAAATAATCCTAAAATTCATGTGGAACCACAAAAGACCCTGAATTGCCAAAGCATCTTGAGGAAAAAGAACAAAGCTGGAAATATAACCCTCTCAGACTTCAGGCTATACTACAAAACTACAGTAATCGAAGTGTGGTACTGGCACAAAAACAGACACACGGATCAATGGAACAGAATAGAGAGGCCAGAAATAAACCCACACACCTATGGTCAAATAATCTATGACAAAGGAGATGATTATACAATAAAGAAAAGGCAGTCTCTTCTTCCCATCCAAATGGTGATGGGACAACTGGACAGCTACATGTAAAACAATGAGATTAGAACATTCCTTCACACCATTTACAAAAATAAACTCAAAATGGTTTAAAGACCCAAACCATAAAACTCCTAGAAGAGAACCTAGGCAGAATACTCTTTGACATGAATTGTAGCAATATTTTTTTGAATCATTCTCCTAAGGCAAAAGAAATAAAAGCAAAAATAAACAAATGGAACTTACCTAAACTTAAAAGCTTTTACACAGCAAAGGAAATCATTGACAAAATGAAAAGACAACTTACTGAATGGGAGAAAATATTTGCAAATGATGTGACCAACAAGGGGTTAATATCCAAAATATATAAACAGCTCGTACAACTCAAGATAAAAAAAAAAAAAAAAACAACCCAATCAAAAAATGGGCAGAAGACTTGAATAGACATTTCTCCAAAGAAGACATACCATTGGCTAATAGGAACATGAAAAGATGCTCAACATCACTAATTATTAGAGAGATGCAAATCAAAACCACAATGAGATATCACCTCACACCTGTCAGAATGGCTGTCATCAAAAAGTCTACAAATAACAAATGGCAAAAGTATGTGGAGAAAAGGGAACTGTCCTACACTGTTGGTGGGAATGTCAATTGGTGCAGCCAGCTTGGAAAATAGTATGGGATTTTCTGTGTAGACACTCATATCATCTAAAAATCAGGACTTTGTTCAGGCTTTGTTTTTTTTCCTCAAGATTGCTTTGGCAATTAAGGGTCTTTTGTGGTTCGTCAAAAAAACTAAAAATAGAACTACCATATGATCCAGCAATTCCACTCCTGGGTATATAGCTGGAAAAAATGAAAACATTAATTCAAAAAGATATATGCACCCCAATGTTCATAGCAGCACTATTTACAATAGCCAAGACATGGAAGCAACTCAAGTGCCTATCAACAGGCAATTGGATTAAGAAGATATGTTGTTTATATATATAATGGAATATTACTCAGCCATAAAAATAATGAAATTCCGCCATTTGCAGCAATGTGGATGGACCTAGAGAATATTGTACTCAGTGAAATAATTCAGACAGAGAAAGATAAATACTGCATGATATCACTTATATGTGGAATCTAAAAAAGTAATACAAGTGAATGTATATGCAAAATAGCAACAGACTCACAGGTACAGAAAACAAACTAGTGGCTACCAAAGGGGAGAGGGAGAAATTAGGGGTATGGGATTAACAGTTACAAACTACTATGTATAAAATAGATAAGCAACAAGGATATGCTGCATAGCATAGGGAATTAAAGTCATTATCTTGTAATAACTTAAAATGAAGTATAATCTGCAAAAATACTGAATCACTATGATATATACCCGAAACTAATATAATATTGTAATTCAACTATACTTCAATAAAAAATTCCATTTTCATAAAAAATAAAAATAAGGACTATTTTATTTCTTCCTTTTTGATACATATGCCTCTTATTCAACCCCCCCCCCCTTTGTTTTTGCCTTATTGTCCTTGCTATAACTTTCAGTGCTATATTGGATAGCAGTCGTTAGAGTGGACATCTTGTCTGTTCTCAACTTGTAAAGCATTCTGTCTTTTACCATTAAGTATGATGTTAACTATAGGTTTTTTGTAGACTTCTTTTATCAAGTTTAAAAGTACCCCCCTCTGTTCTTAGTTTCTTTAGAGTTTTTTATCATGAATGGATGTTGAATTAGTCTATTGCTTTTTCTACATCAATTGATATGATTATGTGATTTTTTCTTTAGCTTGCCAATATGGTGGGTTATACTGATTGATTTTTGAGTGTGGAATCAGCTTTGCATCCCTAGAATAATTCCCACTTGGTCATGGTGCGTAGTTATTTTTTTATATTGCTGATTTTTTTGGTCAATATTTTGTTAAGGATTTTTGCATATATATGCAGAGAGGATATGGACCATAGTTTCTTTTTTTGTACTCTGTCTAGTTTTGGTATCAGGGTAGTTTTGGCTTTATAAGATGAATTGGGAAGTGTACCTCTTCTATTTTCTGGAAGAGATTATGTAGAATTGGTGTTAACTCTTCTTTAAATGTTTGGTGGGATTCTCCAATGAAACCATCTGGGCCTGGAGATTTCTTTGGGGGGAGTTTTTAAATGATGAATTCAATTTCCTTAATAGTTGTAGGGCTGTTCAAATTAATTATCTATTTCATATTGGAAAAATTGTGATAGTTTGTGGTTTTGAGTATCGGTCTATTTTATCTACGCTGTTAAACTGATATATGTGGAATTGTTTGTAATATAATCATATTATACTTTTGATGTCTGTGGGATCTATAGGATCCCTTGATTTGGTCTTCATATTGATAATTTGCTTCTTGCCTTTTTTTTACCTTTGTTATTCTTGCTGGAAGTCTGTCAATTTTATTGATCTTTTCAAAGAACCAGCTCTTTGCATTATTGATTTTTCTATTGTTTATTCTGTTTCCAGTTTTATTGATTTCTGCTCTTAGATTTATTATGCCCTTCCTTCTGCTTGTTTTGGGTTCATCTGGGGTTTTTTTCTTCTTTTTTTGGTTTCTTGAGTTGAGAGTATATGTTATTGATTTGAGAATTTTATTCCTTTCTAATGTAAGCATTTGGCGATATATAATTCCCTTTCAGGGATATTGGCTTTATCTGTGTCCCACAAACTTTGATATGTTGTTTTTCATTTTCACTCAGTTCAATGTATTTTAAGATTTCCTTTGAGAATACCTTTTTGACCCACAGGTAGTTTTTAACATGATAAAGCTATCCCACACCTGAGCACATACCCAAAGTGGAGCCTCTTCATGTTCTAAAGAAAATTTTTGACATGATCATTGTTATGACTATGGTGAAACAGTTTCTACCAGAGAAAGAAGTGAGAAATGAAGCCCATTAAACTCATGAAGTAGGTCATCATGGACTCAGTTCACCCCCAACCCAAGGTGCAGTATGTACCCCTGCTGTCTAGTCTGCTGGGGATGTCATAACAAAATACCATAGACTGGGGGGCCTGAACAGTGGAAATTCATTTTCCCATAGTTCTTCAGGCTAGAAGTACAAGATCAGAGTGCCAGCATGGTTGGTTTCTGGTGAGAGCCTTCTTCCAGGTTTGCCAGTGGTCACCTTTTCACTGTGTCCTCACGTATATGAGAGTGAGAGAGATCTCTTCCTCTTAAAAAGGCCACCAATCCTATTGGATTAGGGCTCTACCCTTCATTACCCTTTTAAACCTTATTTATTTAAACTTTATTTAACTTTATCTTAACCCTGTTCAACCTTAATTGAACCTTAATTATTTAACATTAATTACCTCCTCAATCATGTAAATTTAACCTTAATCGCTTTCTAAACTTAACCTTATTTACCTCCTAAATTACCTAAATTTAACCTTAATTACGTCCTTAAAGCTGTATCTCTAAATACAGTCACCATGGGGGCTAGGACTTCAACATATGAATTTGTGGGGGAGTGACACAATTCAGTCCATAGCAGCTACATTCCCACCAGCCCCACACCCTGAGAGTAGAACCTGGCTCTCTCGGCTCTCATGGGCTCAGTTCAGCATCACTCACTTTTATTGACTTCGTACTTCATGCAAAGTTATGCACCAGACAGCATGGAAGTGGAGAGGGAGAAGTCTCAGCCTTTAGGAGTTTACCACCTACTCTAGGTAGAGACTTGCAGAAACTCTGTGCAGGAGGCAGCTCTAAGAGACAGATCTGGACTCACCTCATGACTCCACCACTTACTAGTCATGTGAGACCTGTGCAGTTCACTTATTTTCACCCTTATATGCTAATTAGAGACAATCCCTATTCTGTCTGCCTCAAAGGGTTAGGATGATCAAATGAGGTATGCACGGGAAACACAAATGAAGTGCTTTGCAAAGTTGCCACATGGGAGAAAATGGGGATTTGATTCACATTGTGGGAGCAGAGGATACATAGATCAATGGAGAGGAAACTGAAGCAGGGTACATGGGATGGGAGAAGAGGGTGTAGAGCAGCGGTCCCCAACATTTTTGGCACCAGGGACTGGTTTCGTGGAAGACAATTTTTCCACGGATGGTGGGTCGGGGGGAATGGTTCAGGCAGTAATGTGAGCGATGGGAGAGATGGGGAGTGGCAGATGAAGCTTTTCTCGCTTGCCCACTGTTCACCTCCTGCTGTGCGGCCTGGTTCCTAACAGGCCACGGACCAGTACCGGTCCAAGCCGGGGGCGGGTTGGGGACCTCTGGTGTAGAGCATGGAAGGCTGTGTTGCAAGCTCTAAATTTCATTCTTAAGCAGGTTAACTGTGGAGTTCAATGCTTATTTTTCAGCTTTCAGAAGACCTTGACATCCATTTTCATTTGATGAACAAATAGTGCTTTGAATTGCTCAGGACAGATATTACTTTCTCAGTTTTAGCTGTTAAAAAAAAAAAGAAGAAACTCAGAAAGGTTAACTAATTTGCCAAGGTCACAGAGCTAATAACTGGTAGAGCTGGAATTTCTAACTCCTATTCTAGTCCTTTGTCTACTGTCCTGCCAGCTGCTGTAGAAAGGCACAACCAATCCCTCGATGGGATCTAGAATTAAAGCACATTTTCATTCTCACAGATTCACACATATTAGCAGAGCCAGAAGTAGAGGCTCATCCATGTTACCAAGATTTCCCTGGTTGATCTCAATTCTCTTGAATTTATGAACAGCTTAGACTCCTACCTGGAATGATTATAAAGGCTAGGTTTCCTTTGATTTGTTTTTGAGTTAGTTTTAGACGTAGTCTTCATCATCCTCATCATGAGATATGCCCCAGGGGCCAAAAGCATCACTTATTCAATGATATCTATTAATGAAAAATTTTCTTTAATGAATCTTTTTTTTTTTTTTTTTTTTTTTTTTGTGGTACGTGGGCCTCTCACCATTGTGGCCTCTCCCGCTGCGGAGCACAGGCTCCAGACGCGCAGGCTCAGCGGCCATGGCTCACGGGTCCAGCCGCCCCGCAGCACGTGGAATCCTCCCGGACCGGGGCATGAACCCACGTCCCCTGCATCGGCAGGCAGACTCTCAACCACTGTGCCACCAGGGAAGCCCTCTTTAATGAATCTTAATGAACAACATGTATGATATAGAGAATGCATCAATGCTTTATAAATCTTAAAGCTCTCTATATAACTGTAAGAGCTTGATATTCACTTATTTTTATGTAGTTTGTATATATTTAGTACAGTTTTACTTTGGTCATTTTATCTATAGACCCAGTGAATTGACTTTCTTATTTGAATATCTTGAAAATGTACATTTTTATATCCTGAACTTTCACAAAGAACCTAAAGTACCATGTACTACACAAATCACACCTAAATACATCTGTCTAAAGAGGGATTAGTAATAATGGATCCTTGGCCAATGTGATGCTGGGGCTTGACAAGTTAGCCCACAAGAAAAAGTAGACCTCAGTAGGTAACTAGGCTATGAGTCATGCAGGGTGAATACCAAAGTTTCTCAAAGACATAGATAACCAAATTTCAAAAGATCACCTATGATGACTGTAGTATATATTTCCTCCTATATGTGTTTACTAAGTTAACAAGGCATTAATCTAGGAGGATTGCTATAACATTTATTGTGATACCCTTAAGAGTAACATTTTAAAAATTATATTAAAATTGTAAGTACCTAGTACACTCAGGTACTCAATGATTGCCAATCTTGATTCCATCTCTCTTTTTCTTCTCTGCTTTCAATAAAAACATTTTCTTCTCATTTATGGTAGTTTGAGTGTCAAAGTCTCTGAGCTACCATATAACTCCCCAGTGCTTGGAATTAGAGACCCTGTACTTAGGCTTAATATCACTTTCAAAAAAGTGAAATAAAATTCCTTATCTCTGATGGCTCCATTAATTCCAGAAAGTCCCTAAGGTTGCCTTTAGCTACTGTTTTACTTTCCTCCTTCTTTGCAAGGAGCGACTTTTACTTTCTCCCCACTGGCTTTGGAAAAAGCCAGAAGAGAAGGAATATCTGCAGTCCACTTAGGGTACCTTCCTGTGCATCCACAGCTACTGTACTCCTACCAAGTGCCTTCCACCTCACCCTCTTTCATGCCATTGCCAGCACTTTAAGGTACATGTGGCTATTAACGCTTAGTCAGGTTTCTGTCTAGACTCTGAATTGTAGCTGTGGTGCCTCAGGAAGACAACTGACATAAACTACCTAAAAAATAATGTTTTACTATTTATTATTAAAGAACTTTTATAGGCAATGATGGAACATAGAATGGGAGCTGCATTTGTTGGGTACACTACTGCCTCTAGGGTATGCCCATCATTTTATAGGTCTAGAAATGTGAGGCAACCTCTCAGGGTCAGCTTGTTTTCAGTTAGCTTAATGGTTAAGACTCTGGGTGTGGAGTCAGGCTGACCTGCATTCACTTCCTGTCCCTTACCTGCTGCAGTGTGACTTACTGCTCTAAGACTCCATCTATAAAATGGGAATAATAACCGTACTCACCTCAGAGTGTTGCTATCAGGATTAACGGAGATCATGTATGTAAAGGACTGCACAGAGCCTGGCAACTCAATAATATTGAATGTTGTTGTTGAAAGATAGATAGTGATTACTAAGTGGACAGCAATGCCTTGGATTGTGGTTTTTTGGAATCTGTGCTTGATGTAACAGAAATAACTACAAGAACAATTTAAGATTCTCCTATATACCTTAGCTTTAAAAATCCTAAAAGAAGGGCTTCCCTGGTGGCACAGTGGTTGAGAGTCCGCCTGCCGGTGCAGGGGACACGGGTTCGTGCCCCGGTCCGGGAAGATCCCACGTGCCGCGGAGTGGCTGGGCGCGTGAGCCATGGCCACTGAGCCTGCGCATCCGGAGCCTGTGCTCCGCAACGGAAGAGGCCACAACAGTGAGAGGCCCGCGTACCGAAAAAAAAAAAAAAAAATTCCTAAAAGAAGAGTCTGACTACTACGTGGGGGAATTCAATATTCCATTTCAAGAAAGGTTCAAACAAACTCCTGTTGTAGGCCATTATGAACCTGTTCACTACCATAGATGTCTGCTGGATAAAACACCTGTGCTTAGAAAGCAATTTTCCACTTGCTCCATTCCTTCCTTAGAATCTTGAACTTTCTAGCACTTGTATATAGTTACTTTGTTAAATATAATTAGGTTTAAAATATTTGATATGAAAAATTATTTTAACCATAGTTAATAGGCAGTAGTCCTGTGGATTGACTTTGAGTGTGGGGCTTCTTAAGCACCCAGAAACATGTGTGAGGGGGAAATTCTCCCAGGGTGCCCAGGTCTAGATCTGACTTCATTGCTATAGCACACATATAACTAGACAGCGCTCTGTGTGCCTTCTTTAAATAACAACTTGCAGCTTATCATAGAAAGCATGTAATTTTGCCTTCTAAACCCTCTCATAGCAGGCTTAGGCTCCATTTTTATTTTAGTTCCTTGCATCTTCTCTACAAAAGAAAGAATGACAGCCCTGTGTATGTTTGGCGGTGTGCTGCAGCTTCTGTGGAGAGACAAATCACAGAGTTTTGAACATACTTAATCTGTATTATGTAGCTCTTTTATTATGGTCTTTTTAAATTTTTTTTACAGACTTTTTGGTATTTAGATAGCTTCTCCTTTAAAGCTTCATTAATTTAAAAGTTATTTGCATTGAATTGCTTGGGATTACATAGGAACTATTTTAGCAAACAGATTCTGCAGTCTGGTTTCTGCCAAGGATATGGTTTTAGTTATTAAGGTAGCTAGACATATTTTTCGGACTCAAGCATTTTAAACAGAATTCTACTAAGTTTTAAAACAGAACTGTACGCGATCCTCTTTGTAACAACGTAGTAAGTTTGCTATGCAATAACAAGTGAATACAGTATAATAGTTGTGAAGTGGTAAAACTGAATTCTGTCCAAGCAAATTCTGCCATATGGTTCCTGCTGCTCATAAGTTTGGCTGAAATCCTAAAGCATTCTCCTGGTAACTATGGCTGCTTATACATTTAAGTCCCATGGAGTCACGAAAAATTGCAGCAAAGTGAAAATTTGCTATATAACATGTTTTAATGGAGAATACATGTGATTCATCCTGAATGTGCCAAGATTATACAGAAAAGCATAAATTTTTCTTATGGTTTTGTGGGACGGTTTAATGCTCATAGATTTCATGTTGACAAAGGTAGAATGCTTTCAGTGAATCATAAGAGGACTAAATGGTGCTTTTATTATATTTGTGGGTCTCAAGGAAACATATATCTGAAATCATAACGGAAGTCAAAGGGAAAAGAATATAGCTTAATACTTACTTTTTAACTTTACACATAGCGGTTCGGGGACTGCCTGAGATGCATAAAGTAAGATGAAGCTTCACTGAATTTACTAATTCTTCATCTGAAGAATTCTTCAACTAAGCCCTGTTGATTTCTCCACTGAATTCTGAAAGAGAATTAATGATATTTCCCAAACCAAATCAAGGTTTGATGCTCTAAAGATTACTTCACTCCTTTTCCCTTTTTCAGCAGTTTCTTTCAACTTGGGCCCTTTGCAGTGCCATCAAAAATGGAACACGCTAAACTTTTCTGTCTTTAAACACACTGTCTTCTTGCTTAAATGGTAATGAATAAATTACTTTCTGCCACCTGACAGAAAGATGAATTGTTTAGCACTTATTATGCAGCCATCTACTTTAAGCCCTGATTACAGTTCAATTCATATTTGATTCATAGAACTTGAAGTGTTCATCATTCCACCCTCTTTCCCGCTTTGAAAAGTCCTGGGACATCTTCATGTTGTAACAAACAAGACGTGACTCATGCCTTCTCATTCCTGTCTCCTGCTGGGGTCTTAGCAGTAAACCAGCCAGAGACACGTTTGCAAGAAACAAGACTTAAGTTGGATGGATCAAGTGCTTCACAATTCCCTGGCCCACTGCAGTTCACACAATGTAAATATAATACTCATCTTCATTTGCTAAATTAGGGAACAGAAATGGACTACCAGCCATCTGATGCAGAAATTTGCAGCATCAACAGTGAGCGGTGTTTTGGGAGAGAGGGAGTGGAGAGCAGACAAGTGTTCTTCCTTGCAAACAGCCCTGCTTTAGAATGCATGAAAAAATGTTATCCTCTCTTGGTTCTGTGTAGAGGGTGGCTGGGGCCAGAGAACAGAGGAGAATTTTCTCTTATAATTGGGCTAGAGAGTACTCTTTTATGAAACAGAGCCATGGTGGTCTGGAAAAGGCTGCTGTTTGCCTTCTGGAGTGTGTCTTGCCCAGCCAAGCCTCTTTGCGTCAGCCAGGCCTCAGAGCCACTGCGGTGCCTGGCATTAAGCATCATTAGAGAATGATGAGCATGATTACCTGACACTGGTATCTTTCTCTTTTGGAAACTGCACCCAGACTCCTAGAAGCAGGTCTAATAACTGCAGTGGGTAGATTGCAGATGGTTTTGGAGAAGCCCCTGGATGCAGTGATGTTTGACAGCTGGGGAAGGAATAAGAGGAGCATTCTTTTCACTGCAAGTCTCTCCTACTCCTTGAACCTCTACCATCATCTCTGCAGAGATGGAGACCTGTCTTGCTAGAAGGCAATCATGTTCGAAGCAGAAAAGTAGAGTGAAAAAAATCACACTGTCATGGTCTTCTCGGGCTGCTATAACAATACCACAGACAGGGTGGCTAAACAACAGAAATTTATTTCTCACAGTTTTGGAGCCTGGGAAGTTCATGATCAGGGTGCCAGCATGGTCAGGTTTTTGGTGAGGACTGTCTTCCTGGCTTACAGATGGTTTCCTTCTTGCTGTGTCTTCACATGGTGGAAAGAGAGCTCCCATTTCTTGTAAGGACACTAATCTCGTCATGACCTCATCTAAACCTAATTCCACCACCCTCATGACCTCATCTAAACCTAATTCCCTCCTAAAGGCCTCACTTCCTAATACCATCACACTGGGGGTTAGGGCTTCAACATATGAATTGAGGGGACACAAACACTCAGTCTCTTATACATATCGTGAACAGTTTTCCAGAGCCCTGTGCTTCTTCTCACTTCTTTGCATTTTTACAGGTTGTTTCCTCTGATGGGAATACCTTCGTCTATCTTGCCTCTCTTGGCAAACCCATGTTTAAGATGCAGATTGTATCTTAAGTGTAAGAGGGTTCTCTTTTCTCCACACCCTCTCCAGTAGTTGTTATTTGTAGACTTTTAAATTTTTTTTAATTTATTTTTATCTTTTTAACATCTTTATTGGAGTATAATTGCTTTACAATGGTGTGTTAGTTTCTGTTTTATAACAAAGTGAATCAGCTATACATATACATATATCCCTATATCTCTTCCCTCTTGTGTCTCCCTCCCACCCTCCCTATCCCACCCCTCTAGGTGGACACAAGGCACTGAGCTGATCTCTCTGTGCTATGCAGCTGCTTCCCACTAGCTATCTGTTTTACATTTGGTAGTGTATATATATCCATGCCACTCTCTCACTTTGTCCCAGCTTACCCTTCCCCCTCCCCATGTCCTCAAGTCCATTCTCTATGTCTGCGTCTTTATTCCTGTCCTGCCCCTAGGTTGTTCAGAACCTTTTTTTGTTTTGTTTTCTTAGATTCCTTATATATGTGTTAGCATATGGTATTTGTTTTTCTCTTTCTGACTTACTTCACTCTGTATGACAGACTGTAAGTCCATCCACCTCACTACAAATACCTCAATTTCGTTTCTTTTCATGGCTGAGTAATATTCCATTGTGTATATGTGCCACATCTTCTTTATCCATTCATCTGTCAATGGACACTTAGGTTGCTTCCATGTCCTGGCTATTGTAAATAGAGCTGCAGTGAACATTGTGTTACATGACTCTTTTTGAATTCCGGTTTTCTCAGGGTATATGCCCAGTAGTGGGCTTGTGGGGTTGTATGGTAGTTCTATTTTTAGTTTTTTAAGGAACCTCCATACTGTTCTCCATAGTGGCTGTATCAATTTATATTCCCACCACCAGTGCCGGAGGGTTCCCTTTTCTCCACACCCTGTCCAGCATTTATTGTTTGTAGATTTTTTTAGACTTTTTAATGATGACCATTCTGACCAGTGTAGGTGTTACCTTATTGTAGTTTTGATTTTCATTTCTCTAATAATTAGTGATGTTGAGCATCTTTTCATTTGCCTGTTGGCCATCTGTATGTCTTCTTGGAGAAATGTCTGTTTAGGTCTTCTGCCCATTTTTTGTTTGGGTCATAACCATGATTTTTAATGGTCATGAAACATTGCATTGGATTGCAATTTAACTACTCCTCTGTTATTGGACATTTAAGTTCATTCCAGGTATTTTCTATTTTAAGTAATGCTGCCCTGAATATCATCATGGTGATCACTTTGTCACAGCTTATATTATTTTCTGAAGAGAGATTCTCAGGAGTGTCAAGGTCAAAGGCTATGATGTTACTATTGTGTGTGATGTGTCTTGCCAAATGGCTTTCCAAGGGCCTTGAGACAATTTATATTTCCACCACAAAGTAGAAGTTGAGTGCTTCAACGCACCCTCAGCAGAGTCAAGTTCTGTCTTTTTTTAAATCAGCAAATTTAACAGGTAAGATAATGGCTCATTCACAAAAAATATTTTTCAGCATTTCCTAGGTGCTGGGAACTGGGTCTCACACTGGGGATGCTGAGATGGAGACCACTGGTTCTGCCTATGCTCTAGAGGAAGAAACTGGAAACTAAACTAACAATTATGACCAGAGTCGCAGTTGCTGCCAGATGCAGGGGAGGGACCCACACCTGGCCTAGGAAGTTGGGGAAGGCTTTCTGGAAGGTGTGGGCTTGAGTTTAGTCTTGAATGAAGCATAGTGGTTAGCCAGGTGGAAGGGGCCATGAAGGGCATTCCATACCAAGGGAACAGCATGTACAGAGGAGGTGTGAGGGAGCTGGCTTATTTGAGGAGCTATAAGAGATTGGATATAGGTATGTTTGAAGGAGTGTTGAGATGTGAGGCTGGGTCTAGGTCATGCAGAGAAGCTGGATTCTTTTAAAGTTACAGTCTTTAAAGGTTGTTGTTCTTTGGTTTTGATAATAAAAGCAATCTCAGTAGGACCCTGCAATGGAGTTTCTGACTGCATAAGATTAGATTTGCCGATTGGGTCACAGTATTAAATGTTACAGTAGTTTAGCTGTATGGATGCTTCACTAAGTAAAGTTAACATGTAAACTACTAGTATTGCTGCTTCACTAAAATGAGGTTAACCTGTACTGTAGCCCATCTGACAGAGTAATGAAACAGGCAGAAATGATCTTCAGAGTCATCCAGCCACCCCTATGACACCTGTTTTTTGTTCCTCTCCTCCTTCCTAGTTCCCACCACAGTCTTCGGAACCTACCATAGCCAGTTCCTCTCTAAGTAATCTCTCAACACCACAGCGTAGGATTGTTAGGACAAACTTTTACACTAAGATGCTGGTGATTAGTTAAGAGGTCTAGCCCCTCACACGTCTAGAAGAATTTGGATTTTAAAGGGAGTCACTTGGAGATAGAAATTCTTGCAACCCCAAAAAAATATCCAATGTTGGAATTTCAGGCCAGAAGCCTGGCCAGTGAAGGAACTATTTAAGCTTGGGCTGATCAAGCAGTGTCTTCCTGGCCTCTCCATTATCCAGCATAGCAGAGGGCCTTTGTGCAATTCCAAACCTGGATGTAACCTTTTGTCCCGTGCCCAGAGGTCGGCTTCCTTCACTCAATTGCCCACTTCATCTTCTAGATGGAATGTGGGATCAGTGTCCTGGGATAGAGTGTGTGGTCAGCTGTCTCTGAGAGCTGGTCAGAATCAGGATGATGGCCAGTGGCTGGGGAGGGCTTTTGTGAAATGGCCACATCTCCATAATCTCAACCTCACCTACTTTTTAGCCCTGGTATTAAAAAAAAAAAAAGAAAAGAAAAGAAAAAGAAAATCATCTAGGGCAGTGTTTTTCTTCACTCTTCAGGAAAACATTGTAATTCCCTCCCAGAAGATTTCCTAGATCTTAAATATCAGCTCAAATATTTATGCATGAAAAATTAGAGGCCATGAATGATGCATGTGTTCTAGAAACTCTGCTCGTAAATCTCCCCTCCCTCCTTTGGAAAGTCCCCCAGGATGGCAGCCAAGACCTCATTTCCAACCCCTATTTGGAAGCCACCTGAGATGAAATTTCCTATTTGTTTCCGACTTGCATGGCCTTTGAATATTAAGCCCTCCCTGTGGCAGATGAGTCTGCTGTCATCTTGTCTGAGATACTGTTCTTTTACTTGACCAGATTATAGCACAGTTGTCAGTTTGCTCTTTAAAAGTACTACTTCACAGGGGATTTGTGAGGATTAATGAAATAATATTTGAAAACCACTTTGAATTTGTATGCATTTTTTCTATGGAGACTCGGGGGTTATTATTTCTTAGTGTTTATACTGTATCTTCCATGTAAGAAGTTTTAAATGCTTTGTTAATATTTGGATGTGTTTCAGTTAGACGATGAAGCTATTGGCTGTTAGAGCTAGAGGGGCTTTTGAGATGGTCTAGTCTTAAATCTTCAGACTGAGGGGCCCAGGAAAAGCCTGAGGCCTAGAGAACCTACTCAGTGTACTCTGTACCACACAGCTGCGTAGAGTAGAGTTGTTTCTAGAATCCAGCTGTCCTGGCTCCTTGTTCGGTTCTTCATGTCTGCTGTGGAATGAATTGTGCCCCTCCAAAAATTCATATATTGAAGCCCTCACTCCCCAGTACCTCAGAATATGATTTGATTTAGAAGTAAGGTTGTTGCAGTTGTTATCAGTTAAGATGAGGTCACTCTGGAGGAGGGTGGGCCCCTAATCCAATTGACTGATGTCCTTATAAAAGGGAGAAATTTGGACACAAGCCACATAGAGGGAGAACACCATGTGAGTGTGAAGACATCCATCTCTAAACCAAGGAGAGAGGCCTGGAAGGGATCCTTTACCTCACAGCCTTCAGAAGAAAGTAACCTTGTCAACACCTTGATTTTGGACTTCTGGCCTCCAGAATTGTGAGATGATACTTTTCTGTTGTGGTACTTCTTTACAGCAGTGCTAGCAAACTAACACCAAGTCTTTCCTGTTCTGAATACTAATTATTGCTGTTTAGCACATTAAGAGATTAAGACAGGAAGAAAGGGAATCATTTGGCCCCGTTGAACCCAGAAGCCCAGCTGCTTGTCCTCATTCACCCCAGGCTTCTCCTGGGGCTGCAGTGGGCGGCTGCCCTTGCTTGATGTCCCTTGGAAGCCCTCACAGTGGGTATAGGCACCTGATTCAGCCCATAATACTAAGCCAGTGCCCCAGGAACTGCTTCCTGGCATTCCTCCAACATCCTTCACATCATCAGAAGGCAGCAGCAGGGCAAGTGAGGGCAGCAGCCCAGGGACCCTCGCTGCATGTTGTTCGACAATCCAGGAGGGGTCTTCAACTATAAATGAATGGAGATAGGTTCTAAAAGTCTTCTTGTGAATGAGATGCTGGCAGCTCAGAATCCATTCTCCTAGGATAGAGCACACTGTGCATCAGGGTGGGTTCCTAGGCCTGTCCACAAAGCCCATTTAAATTGTATTATTCCAGAAGCTGCATACTAGCAGCTGTTTGTGAAGTCACAGTAACATGGAAGGGCTCTTTCAGAGGAGCCATCAGGCTTGCAGGCAGATTGTGGGGCTTTTAAGAGAGGGAAGGGATTAAGAATGCAACACCTCAGAATTCACACAGTAAAAAGGGATGGAGAGAACCCAGAGAGCTAAAACTCGAGGGTTCAGCACACCCAAGGAGTACTTTGGTGAGGTTGTTTTTAAACACACTGAGAAAAGCTGAGTGAATTTGAAAATCAGGAAAAGAGCCAGCCCCGTGAAATCACAAACAATCCCAGTGGAGGCCTAGAGAGGTTAAGGCATGTGTTTGAGGCCACATGGAGAGTGAGTGGCAGAGCAGGGACTCCTGGCTGCCAGCCCAGGGCTCTCTACTGTGCAGACCATCCAAACTTCAGTCCATTGTTTCCAAAGCCACATATCCCTCCTGCTGTCATTTACTTGGTATTATTATAAGTCAATTAGCTTTTTAAAAAACTTAAATATATTTAACTTCACCTAAAGCAGTAATATCTGCAAAATTATGGGTTTGATGTTCTAGTTATATAATTTGTTTCTTAATACATATTCAAATTAAATGCATAACTATTTTAAAGTATTTTATTTTTAATCATCTTGCACATCACCAGTAGTAACCACCTGTTCCAAAGTTTGGGCAACTCTGCACCAGGTGGTAGCAGGTGATGGAGAGAGGAGAACTAGGGGCAGGATCCGTGTCTTCAGCTCCTTGAGGGAGAGAGAGTGGACAGGTCGGAAGCACAGAGGGAGGGTTTATCTCTGGAGAGGAGGGAACTTCTTTTCCCAAAATGAGGGCAAGTGGATTCAGGGGCAGAGCATCATTGAAATGGAGGTGAAACAAAATGACAGAGCTCATGCCCACTGACCTTGTTTTTTTTTCAACAAAGCAGTATGGCAAACTGATGACAACTTGAAAGGAGCATGGAGCTTTAGATTTTAAATTAGAATTGTATTATAGTCCCCTGAGACTCAACCTTGTTTGTCAACAGGCATAGGCAACTTGTTTCAGGAAAAAAAAAAAAAAAAAAAAGTTGAACTCTGACCCTCAACTGTGGTTCTTAAAACACTGCTGTAATTGCTTCTGGATTAGATTTTGAAGTTGACCTTTGATCAGAGACATTGGTTTCCTGAGATGAGGCCTTTCCCTGAAAAAAGGCTGGTTTGACTGCTATGAACTAGGCTGAATGTGGGTCAAAGACTAGGAGCATTTCTAAAGAACTGGCCCATCCCCTCCCCGGCAGTAATGTAATCCCATTTGTCTGTGTTTGCTTTTGTTTCCTGTGATTTTGGTGTCACATCCAAAAGATTATTGCCAAGACCGATATGAGCCAACAATCCCACTTCTGGGTATATATCCAAAAGAGCTGAAATCAGGATCATGAAGACATATTTGCACTCCCAGGTTCACTGCAGCATTATTTACAGTAGCCAAGATATGAAAACAACCTAAATATACTTTGGCAGATGAATTGATAAAGAAAATGTGATACAGAAATAGAGACAAAATATATATATACACACACACATACATACACACACAGTGGAATATTTTCAACTTTAAAAAAGAAGGAAACCCTGCCATTTGCAGCAACATGGATGGAACTGGGAGACATTATGCTGAGTGAAATAAGCCAGACACAGAAAGACAAATACTGCATCATCTCACTTATAAGTGGAATCTAAAACAGTCAAACTCATAGAAACAGAGAGTAGAATGGTGGTTGCCAGGGGCTAGGAGGAGAGGGAAATGGCCAAAGGATATTTCAGTTACGTAAGATGACTAAGTTCTAGAGATCTAACGCACAGTGTGGTGATAATAGTTAACAATACTGTATTGTATAATTGAGATTTGTGAAGAGGATAACTCTTAAACTCCTCACCACACACACACACACACACACACTCACACACACACAATGGTAATTTTGTAGAGGTGATAGGTATGTTAATTAGCTTGATTGTGGTGATCTTTTCACAATGTGTACATATATCAAAACATCAAGTTATACACCTTAAATATATATAGATTTTGTATATTGAAGATATCTCAACGAAGCTTTTGAAAAATGTATAAGTAAACTGCCAGAGAGTTCATATGTGGCAGCCATCAACACCTGCCATGAATTCTTTATCAGACCAGTTGTTATCCGCACAGGGACTGAGTGCATACGGTGAGCCATGGTGACGTGAAGCTGGAGGGAAAATGCAAAGATGAGTGAGACCCACTCCTGCTGTGGAGGAGCTTCCTGGTCTAGGATTGGGGGTGGGGACAGGGCAGATGTTATTAATAACAAAGATAATTATAAAATGTGAGAAGAGGTAACAGCAATGGTACTGAGCACTTACTGTGAGCCAGACACTATATCCAAGCACTCAATAGAATTCATGCAACAACAGTCCAGTGTGGGGGGTAGAATTATTCTCCTCATTTATTGATGAGGGAACGGAGGTACAGACAGGTTAAATAACTTTCCCAAGGTCAAAAGTTAAAGAAAAGTGGAATTGGGGTTTGACTCCAGGCTGTCTGGTGCCGAGTCCTGTACTAGACAGGCCTTGGAAGTGGCGGTGAGGGTTGCCCGTGAAAATTGTGCAAAGGAATTGACATTATAGAAGTGAATATCATTTAACCAAGTTGGAAAGACGAGAACAGGGAACAGAAATTTCAGAAAGTCACAAGCAAGAGCACAGATGCTTGAGGTCTTGTTAAAGAAAAAAATTATTCATGACACTTGTTAAAGAATGGTAGTGCAGACTTTATTCAAGACTATTGCAATAGAGATTTTATAGTATGGGAGACAGATTGAGCTCAGCCCCGAATACAACGAAAAGTGGGAATTTATAGCCAAGGATTGAAGGGGTGAGGGCAGAAAATTAGAAAGAGGAAATATCAGGAATAACGGGGAATTCTGGATAAATGGGCATAACAAGAGTCTTGCTGAAAGCAGGCCAGGGTGATCAGATACTGAGGATGAAAGATTCTGGCTAAACCATCTTGACAGGATTCTTGCTAAGTTGGGCTCTTGGAGGATGGGGCCTCATTGGGCTCAGCGAGCCTGACTAACATTTGGTCAAGGAGAGAATACGTGTCAATCTCTGAATCATTTGGAGGGGATGGAATGTGCTATCAGTCTAGAGGGGAGAACCTTGAAGAAAAGAGACAAGCTAGGTGAGTCTCCAGGGGGGGCGAGGGCTGGAGGATAGAGAGGGAAGGGAACTAACCATAACTGAGCCTTTACTGGTACCCCAACATCATGCCAGTCACTTGAAATAGGTTAAAATTAAAAATATATATATTTTCCAGCTTTATTGAGATATAATTGACACATAATATTGTATAAGTTTAAGGTGTACAACAGTGGTGATTTGATACACTTATATACTGCAGAATGATTACCACTATAGCATTAGCTACAACCTCCATCCTGTCACAGAGTTACCATTCCTTTTTTGTGGTGAAAACATTTGAGATCTACTCTATTAGAAACACTCAAGTATATAATACAGTATGATTAGCTAAAATCAATCACCATTGTACATTAGATTCCCAAATTTCTTAATCTAGTAAGTGGAAGTTTGTACCCTTTGAGCAACATCTCCCCATTTCCCCCACCCCCTAACCCCTGGCAACCACCAGTCTACTCCCTGTTTGTCTGAGTTTGCCTATTTTAAGATTCCACATATAAGTGTTATCATACAGTATTTGTCTTTCTCAGATGGATTTATTTCACTTAGCGTAAGGCCCTCAAGGCCCATCCATATTGTCACAAAATGGCAGGACTTCCTTCTTTCTCGTGGCTGAATAATATTCCATTGTATGTATGCATGTATGTACGTATGTACATACATACCACGTCTTCCTTATCCATTTATCCATTGACAAACACTTGCGTTTCCACATCTTGGCTATTGTGAATAATGCTGCAACAAACATGGGAGTGCAGATATCTTTTTTTTTTTGTGATATTCTGTTTTCATTTTAAAATACGTTAAAATTTAATCATGAGGTGGGGATTATTCTTCCTGTTGAGCAAATAGAATTTCCAAGAAGTCAGGTGATACAGAGCTACAAGTGGCAGAGCTGGGGTAACCAACCAGGTCCTACTGGTGTCAGAGCCCCCTGGAACCTGCTGCAGGGGTTGCTGTCAAGGGAGGGGGTGAAGAGGCAGGGGGTGCTGGTCAGCGGGTGTCCAAGGACCCAGGGGTCCAAGAAAAGCAGGGCACTGGTTTAGGGAAGGAATGACAGGAAGAGTGGAGTGAAAGTAACCCTGCCTCTGGCTCCTCCTCACTTTTTCGGATCCTTGACATCCCTGTTGAGTCTCCTACAGCCTGAGCTCCCTGGGCCAGATCAACACTGGTTGGAAGCAAGATGATGGAGCTAGGCAGCAAACCATGGCTCTGCTTTGTTGTCCATTACTCCCTGTGCTGTGGAGCTCACCTTTTCCCTGACTCGCTAGAAGTGGCCCTGTCTCTGCTTAGCCAGAGGAAAAGCAAGTCCAGCTGAATTTGCACAAAGCTAAGTAGCCAGGCTACCGCAGGGCAGGAGTAAATCAGTCTTGATAATCGCATTTGGCAGTATTCGAAGCCATTTTGCTTGGACAGTGCAAATTCACTTAATGGTACAAAATGCTGTTTATTTGTTATGGAAAAACACTGAAGTCAGGCCCACTACCTGGTGTTCAAAATCTCTGTTCCATAGAGAAGAGGGCTTTATTTCCTTGGTGTAGGAGACATAGATGTGTAAGGTGCTTGTGTACCTAAGTGTTACATGCCCAGCTGGGGACCAAATGTCTGCTGGCGTCCACAACAAGGAAGAGCAGTGTGCGAGCCAGTGGATTGTGTTTCCATTTACACTTGTGTTTCCAAAGCTGATTTTTTTACAGTAAGGGCTTATTCCTGAAAGGAATGTCAACATCTGAAAATATTAGCTAATTTGACTTCCTGAGTAGAAATGCAAAAAGGATTGAGATGATTTATTATGTTAAAGCTCAAATAAACCTTGACAATTAAAAATGGAAAGGGAGCCAAAACTAATCAAAAGGAGAGGAGAATGAGAAATGCCAGGCATCTGGGATAAATTTATGATTGCAGTTGAGCACTGAAGTTAGCTCCAGGCTTCCTTTTGGTATAAGCATTCAAAAAATAATTTGGGTTAATAAAGTTTTTTAGGTTCATTGACAGAAAGCTACTGATATGACCACAATTGTGGCAGAACACTTATGACTAAACAATTAATTTGGGGATTGAAATGTTAACAGGACTAGAATTCATGAACTTGCTCTCCGTTCATGTTTGCTGTTGTACTTGAACATGTATGCTTACTCCGACCCCCCCTTGTGTGAGCACATCCAGAGTGAGAGGAGGTCACGCTCCCTAAGTTTTATATTTGCTTTGATTCCTTTCTTCCCAAACTGGTCTGGCGTTGTTCTTTGATTGTTGACACGTCAAAGAGAACCAGAGCTGGACAGTAAAAACAGATTTGACTCAGGAAGAATTGCAGTAGGAGAAAAGAGACAGGGCTCAATTCTCAATTCTGAATACAACAAGGAGAAGTGGGCATTTGTAGCCAAAGAGCAGTTGGTGATGGAAAACCGCTCGAAAGTAGGTTAATTCTTGTTACGCTGACCTAACAGGATTCTTGCTGAAGGCAGGCCTGGGTGATCAGACATCACCTGCGGGGGGCGGGGGGGGGCGGGGGGGTGCCGCATGAGTAATTTGGTCAGATATCGGGGGTGGGGATCTGGATAAACTGACTTGACAGGATTCGTACTACATTTGGGCTATACAGGCCGGACAAGGAGGGACACTGAAGGTCAAGGTGCAGAGGGCTTTGAGGAACCTGGTGAGAGTTAGATCAAGGAGAGGGACTTTGTCCGAAGACAGGAGGGGAGACAGCAAAACTTCCTGTTCCCAGATTCCCCTCCTCCTCAACGTTAACAGCCCAAGCCCTCAGTAAGCACTGTGTAGCCCTCCCACTCCCACCCCCATCCACTTTGTGAGCTGAAGTATCTGGAGAAGTTGCCACTGTGGATTCCTCCACAGCAGGCCAGGCTTCAGGGCTTGAGGCCAAGGGAAAAGAAGGAAGAGGTGAGAAGAGCAGTGGCTGGAAAGAGAATGACCACAAGAGAGAACTCTCCTCTGGACAAGGGTGATTCCTCCTCAGCTGGCTCAGCACTTGTTGATCTCATGATAACTTTGGGAACAGAAGAGAAGTTATCCATGTTGGAAGTAGAATTCCTACATTTGTCTTCAGCTTGAAACCCTGACATGTGGACATGACTGCCAGGAATGAGTGAGACCAAGAAAGCAGAGTGAAATGAAACTTATCAGGGACTTTAATGATCACCCGGATAAAAATTTAAAAAGCAAACTTGAGGGAGGTCCCTGGTGGCTTAGTGGTTAGGATTCCGGGCTTTCACTGCCATAGCTGGGGTTCAGTCCCTGGTCAGGGAACTGAGATACCACGAGCTTCACGGCACAGCCAAAACAAAAAACAAAAAACCCCAGCAAACCTGAAGCTAAAAGTGAAGGGAACAGATGCAAGTTATATTAGAAAAGGCTTATTTTTTAAATTTCTTCACATTTAAAATCAGAGACACTGCTAGAACACTACCGAGATGGGATGACAAAGATATCTCCTGAGTACAAATGCATTAAACAGACCATTAACATGGCAGGCAGTGGGGTGGGGCTTGGGGAGGAGGAAACATGGGTTCTGGTGCCCACCCTGGCATCAAGTCTCAATTCAGCCACTTTCGGGCTATGTGATCTTGGGCAAGTCATCCTGCCTGGATCTGCTATGGTAAAGAGGTAGTGGCATTAATATTGGAGAGGAAGAACTTATGTGTCTGTCTGCTGTTTGTTCATTTATTTATCCAGTCTCCCAGTAAGGTTTAAGATGGTTGACATAACCATTTAATCAAACTGCTAACAGCACACAAGCAAGCAAAAAATCCCCCAAACCCACATTACAACTCCACCTAATTCACAGGGTTATAATGAGGTTTAAATGAAGTACTATTTATGAGAATGTTTACTTTCTTGATGGGCACATAGTAGATACTTAGTAAATGTTTGTTGAATCTGAAAATATGCTTCCATAGCCCAAGGAGGCAAAGCATTATGGGTTTTGCCCACAAAGCACCAAGGAGAGCTAGAGAAAATATCCTCTGCAGCCTCCTTTCCCTATACAACGTCTCACATCTTCCATCCCCTCAAGGCCTGTACTTTTTTTTTAAACATCTTTGTTGGAGTATAATTGCTTTACAATGGAGTGTTAGTTTTTGCTTTATAACAAAGTGAATCAGCTATACATATACATATATCCCCGTATCTCCTCCCTCTTGCATCTCCCTCCCACCCTCCCTATCCCACCCCTCTAGGTGGTCACAGAGCACCGAGCTGATCTCCCTGTGCTATGCAGCTGCTTCCCACTAGCTATCTATTTTACATTTGGTAGTGTACATATGTCCATAAGGCCTATACTTTTGATGGTGCTCTTGCTGCCATTCTCCTGCAGCCCACCATCCCTGGAGTCTATCAGATAAATCACATTTGGTCTGATGGGTAACATTTCCCCGACTGCCCCCTCCCATACCCTGCCTTTATTAGTGACCCAGGTCATGTGAAGGAAACATCTGTTCTTCCTTAGGAGCTGAAGCCTGAGAAATGGGCTACAACAGGAATCTGGGAGAATCAATTAATGGTCCCAGATACCTTCAATACATTTTGCAGTGGGGTCCTGAGGAAAGTACAGCGTCAGCAACTCCAGACTGATTTCGGTATAAGTGAAATGTATTCAAGTAACAAAATTCACAAGCAGACATAGAGCATGATTTTATTGAGTCATTTTTTTAATTACTGTTGAGAGGCAGGATCTAGTTACAGAGAAATGATTTGATGCTGATGCCCAGACTCTAGCTGAAAAATGAGATACAGGGTAACATTTGCCCAATGACCTTTTCCTTCCTCAGGACAATTAATAGATCTTATTTTTGTAGAGCTATGATCTTGTCAGTTTAAATCCGGCTTGCTGACCAAACTGGAGAGAAACCATTGTCTCCAGAAGACCAAATGCCCCTGTCTGCTGCTGCCTGGAGTCTAGTTTGCTGGATGGTGTGAGTGGAATTTTAGCTTTATCAGGCCAGGAGTGGAGTGGAAATAGTAAACATGGAATTCGAATGAAGGGAAAGCAGAAAGTAGAACTCATCTAAGCAGAATGAAACCCTTTAAATGAAACTGCATCTTTCTCAATAATAGCAATTCTAATGTTCTTAGAGTCATTTTTATAATAGCTTTCTCTGGAGTATGTACTACATTAGGGAATCCAAGTCAGAGCAAAGGACAAGTAGTCCCGAATCTTTTGTCCACTGTGCCAACAGTGAGTCATCTGCCATCCATATGCCTTGGTTTCTCCATCCACACCATAGTAATGGCAGTACTTTTTTTTTTTTTTTTTTTTGCCGTATGCGGGCCTCTCACTGTTGCGGCCTCTCCCCCTGCGGAGCACAGGCTCCGGACGCACAGGCACAGGGGCCATGGCTCACGGGCCCAGCCGCTCCGCGGCATGTGGGATCCTCCCAGACCGGGGCACGAACCCGTGTCCCCTGCATCGGCAGGCGGACTCTCAACCACTGCGCCACCAGGGAAGCCCAATGGCAGTACTTTTAACTCCATTGCTGCCTGGGGGTAAATAGAAAGATTTATTAGCCAATATTCGCTTTAATAGCCAAAAGAGTTATATTGGTATCTAGGTCCAGCACGAATGGATCTAGTGCTTTTTTCTATGCTCACAGGACTATTTGAAGACCTGGCAATAAAGTGAAAGGTGAGATTTACATGAGACTAGGTCTCAAGAACAAAACCAAGACCAATGGGCAGAGGCTTTAGGTGAGGCTGTTTTTGACTCAACCTAAGGAAAGTTACATGAGAGTAAAAATATTTTGTTGATAAAGAGGCTCAAGTGGAGGTGACCCTCATGTCACAGATGTTTCAGGGGTCACTGGACTGATGCAAAATGGTGGGACAATATGACATTGGTGATTCCATCCAAATCTAAGATTCTGGGTTCTAAGATGTTATTCACTTTGAATGGAGAGATGAGTGAGGGAAGACCTCTGTAACAATGGTTCTTAACATTTTTCTTACGTGGGCCACCAGGACGGGCTAAAGATCTCACAGAACCCCTGGCACTCCCCACTGGCCACTGTATAGCAGAATCTTCTCAAAATGAAAGGGCAGACTCAGTGCTTTGGACTAGACTCTGGTGAGTGTAACAAAATTAAAACCATTCACCTTGCTAAGATATGGGCATTAAAAACTAGAAGTGCAAATATGGGAGACCAACCAGGAGATACAGGGACACATGACAAACCACACAAGATACTCACTACTTAATAATAGTCATAGTTTAGAAAGCTGAAAAGGTTATCTTAAATGTGAGGTAAAAATTCATTTCATGCTCCAGAATCCTCTAAGATTTATGCCGCAAGAAGGAGTAATGGCTGCTTAAGGACAAAAACCTTGGTCTCAAAGGGTCATTTTGGTGGTAACAAGGAGCCTTGGGAAGAACCTGGCCTAGAGATCAAGGGTTAAGTTGCCATTATCTGTTCAAAGTCGGCCTTCACTGAAAAACTACATGAGAGGGCTTCCCTGGTGGCGCAGTGGTTGAGAGTCCGCCTGCCGATGCAGGAGACACGGGTTCGTGCCCCGGTCCGGGAAGATCCCACATGCCGCGGAGCGGCTGGGCCCGTGAGCCATGGCCGCTGAGCCTGCGCGTCCGGAGCCTGTGCTCCGCAACGGGAGAGGCCACAACAGTGAGAGGCCCGTGTACCGCAAAAAAAAAAAAAAAAAGCTACATGAGAGCAGAAATGGAACCTGTGTCCACACCCCCCCCATCAATCACATGACCAGGATTCATATATCAGTTTTGCCACTTACAAGCCATGTGATTTGAGGCAAAAAGACCTAAACTTAGCTTCCTCAGCTATGAAATCATGTTGACTCCTAGAATCCCAAGGCAGGCAACTCACACCTTTATTCATCCACCCTGAAGCATTTACTGAGGGCCTACTATGCGTCTTCCAGGGTTTTAGGCCCTTGGATTGTATCAGAGAACAAAAAAGTACCTGCATTCATAAAGCTTACGTTCTAATGAGGGAAAACAACCGAGAAATAACTAAATATATTTAGAGAGGATTTCAGATGGTAATAAGTGCTAAGAAGAAAAAAAAAAAGCATGCTAAGGGAGCACTGGTAGGCAGGAGTGAGGGGTGAGGGTGATATTTATACATATATTTACAGAGAGTGATCAGGGAGGACCTTACTGATAATGTGGTATTTTAGCAAAAACATGGAAAGAAGTGAGCCAAGCAAATTTCTGGGGAAAGAACATTCCAGACTGAGGATAGAGATAGAAATGTGGGAGTCACTGGCATTTAAAGCCATGAGACAGGATGAGATCACCTAGAGAACATGTAGGTGGAGAGAGGCATTCTAGTGAGGAGCCTTAGGGAATTCCAGCATTTGGAGGTCAGGGGGATTATGGCGACCCATGGAATACTAAGAAGGAGGGGCTGGTGAGGTAGGAGGAGAGCCAAAGGAGAGTAGGATCCCAGAAGCCAAGAGAGGGAAGTGTTTGGGGAGAAAGCTCATTATCTGTAGAATACTGTAGATATTCTGAGTACAATGACTGAAACTTGACCTTGGGTTTAGCCACACGGAGGTTGTGGTGACCTTGACAAGAGCCATTTCAGGGGAGTGGTAGGGGAAAAAGCCTCAGTAGAGTGGGTTCGAGAGAGAGTAGGAAGAGGGAATTGGGGGAGATGAGTATAGACAATGTTTTAGGGAAGGTTT
The DNA here is from genome assembly GCF_003676395.1 of Aethalodelphis obliquidens. Lineage (NCBI taxonomy): Eukaryota > Metazoa > Chordata > Mammalia > Artiodactyla > Delphinidae > Aethalodelphis > Aethalodelphis obliquidens. The sequence continues at coordinate 20,583,873 of NW_020837956.1, forward strand.
GTTATAAGTGTCAGCAGAGGAATGGGGATGGGGTTCAAGAGAGTGTTGGTTTGCTTTTTGAGATGAAAGATATGTTCTTTGCTCAGGAATAATCCAATAAAGAGGGAAAATATGATGATATTGGAGAGGGAATCCTCTGGCCCACTGAGGGTTCTTACCAATTTCTAATGCTGCCACCTCCTCGAGGAGAGAGGCACTGCTCCCTGTACCACTCTGGCCTAAGGGGGAATACCACAGCCCTTATTGTAAGGATATAATACCAGAAATGGTGAACTAGGTTGGGGGTGGCAGACTTTTTCTGTAAAGGGCTAGTAAATGTTTTAGGCTTACTGAGGCTCAGTCTCTGTCACAAACTACTCAACTCTGCTATTACAGCACAAAGGCAACCATAGTTAATAGGTAAATCGTAGGTGTGGCTCAGTTTTGATAAAACTTTATTTACAAAAACAGGCAACAAGCTAGATTTGGCCAACCATTGAACCAGATAATCTGTATCAAGAGGTGAACTCATTCTTCTTCAGTGCAACCGCCCACAGGGGTGCCCAGTTTCTAGCTACTTCTATGTGGCAGGGGCTGTTGTTTCTTTCCCTTACACTTAGGAGAACTCTCAAATACACTTAAATTCTTTGAGGTTCAACACAGAGGCCCAAGACCTGTAATGGCCCATTTAGATTCCCATTTCCTTCCTGGGGTCCTGCCCCTTTTCTCTATGATTGATACCAGGAATATCTACTCTTTATGCCATTTTCACAAGACACCTGTTTGGGTCCAAACTGAAAGCAACTCTTAACGATCCACATTGTGGCTTATCCAGTAAGGCTTTCACTTACTTGCAACTCATTTCCTCATTCCTGGGAGGGAGTCAGGGAAGGGAAATGAAGTGAGCATCTAACACATTGGCTGCTTATTTTCTCTATTGAAAACTTTATTGGAAATATGAGACTTGGAAGCATATCGTATAAAGAATGGTTAGGAAATGTTAGCTTGCTGGGCCTAGAAAAAGATGGCTGGTAAGGTTATGGGGGTGTGGCAACGGGGGTGAGAGGTGGGGACACATGGCATAGTCATGGGCCTCTTTCATGGAAGGGAAATGGAATCCAAAGGATGGAACCAAGAATATGAGGTCAGGCTTATAGGGAACAAATTTCCATTGATGATCATTAGTCATTTTGATTCTGTTAGAGGGGTGGGGAGGCGGCATCACATAAGAATTCAAGCAGAAACTATGGAGAGGACACTCGAAATTCAGGTGTGTGGATGGGCTGGCTTTTTAGTCACCTCAGGTTCCTATAACAAAATATCGAGCCTGGGAGGCTTTAACAGTAAATATTTATTTCTCTCAGTCTGGAGGCTCAGAAGTCCAAGATCAAGGTCCTGGCAGATTCAGCTCCAGGTGAGAGCTCTCCTTCTGACCTGCAGATGCCTAATCCTGCATAGCTGCTGTCCAGCTATGTCATCCCATGTTGGAGAGAGAGAGCACTCTGGTCTCTATTCCTCTTCTTATAAGGACACTAATCCCATCATGGGGGTCCCACCCTTACGACCTCATCTAAACCTAATTACATCCCAGAGGCCCCACCTTTATCATCACATTGGGGTTTAGGGCTGCAAGACATGAATTTTAGGAGGACATATTCAGTCTTTAACAGCTAGATGACCTTTTAAGACCTCTTCCAATCCTGAGAGTTTATGAGATCGAAGCTATCAACTCAAACATGGTTTCCTCTGAGCTTTAGATTATTGCCTTCCCCATAGCTTCCTCCAGCAGCTACCCTAGCCCCCAGTGTCATTAAACATCACCTATTTTTATTAGTTGAAATATGCTTGAATATTCCAATGGCAATGATTGAAGGAAGGATTCACTGACTTTTCGAGAGACTTGAATTAACACCAGTATTGCCACCTTAATACAGCTGGTTTGAGCAGAGCACTCTAATCCAGGGACATTTGTTTGCACAGGCCTGTGGCTTTGTTCCCATGTCAGAAATGTGAGCAGGAACAAAAGCAAGATAAAGCAGAGCGATGTGGCTGGCGTCAGAACATGAAACTCCTGCGGTTGTTGCATATTGTAGTAGAATGGAAAGAAACCTCAACTTCAGCACAAACAGAACACATCAGGCCCCTTTTCACCAGAAACGCTTTATCCCTGTAAGTGTCTTTTCTCAGGGAGGTGTTCAAAGTGGCTTTTAACAAAGCACCTTTTATCCCAGGTCCTTGGGGATATTTACCTGTCACGGATATCTAGAAAACCGGCTGTGAGGACCAGGTTAGATTCTGGGCCATGGTTTTTGCAGTCCTTGTTGTCAGTTTGGAGAAATTCAATAAGTGGAAACGCTGCAGGAGTTTGAAAGGTCTGAGTTTAATCCCTGACACATGTCTGAACTTCAGCATGGCCCTTCTCTGCTTTTCTTCTCTGTTGTAACTACTCAGCTCTGCCATTGTAATACAAAAGCAGCCAGAGTCGATATTTAAATAAAGGAGCATGGCTGTGTTCCAATAAAACTTTATTTATGAACATTGAAATTTGAATCTCAAATAATTTTCACATGTCACAGAATATTATACTTTTGATTTTTCCCCAGCAATTTAAAAGTGGAAAAATTATTCTCAGTTCTTGGTTCATACAAAAGCAGGCAGCAGGCCAGATTTGGCCCACAAGCAGTAGTTTGCCAACCTCTGTGTTTGACCTTGGGTATACAATGACAGATGCGATCCTAGCCTCGTGGCACTTATTGTTGATGGAAGAGATGGATATTGAACAAATAATTTGAATCGTTTTTATGTAATTACTAATGTCATAGGAAGGAAAATAAAGAGTTAATTAGGAATTATAACCGTGAAATATCATTTAAATTGGGGAATCAGAAAATGAAATGAGAACAGAGACCTAAAGATGAGTGATATCCAGCCAGGAAAGAGTGGCTAAAAAAGGAAGTCTTGGGCTTCCCTGGTGGCACAGTGGTTGAGAGTCCGCCTGCCGATGCAGGGGACACGGGTTCTTGCCCCGGTCCAGGAAGATCCCACATGCCGCGGAGCGGCTGGGCCTGTGAGCCATGGCTGTTGAGCCTGCGCGTCCGGAGCCTGTGCTCCGTTGCAGTGGGAGGCAGAGAGGAATTATAAGGTCAAACTGATAAACTGGTGAGTTTTAATCCTTCACAGTCTTATCAGGTAAGTAAATGCTCCAGGAAGTTTTCAGAGAGAATGTGGTAGCCCAGTGTGCTGGGGGCAGTGTGAGGGAATGACCTTGTCTCCAAATGTGACACAGGAGAGGGAGTTCCCTGTGCCTTCCTTACTGTCTTCCTGTATTTTCCCAGAGGTTCTGGCCTCTTCATCCTGCTCTTTTTTCCTCGCCTGGGAGGCAGGTGAGAGGTAGTGACATTGTGAAGCAGAACAGGAACTCTGCAACTGAGAGTCAGGTATGCTGCGTTCTGGATTCAGTACTGCCATCCCTTGTCATGTGGTCCTGGGCACATTGCTTACCCTTCCCTAAACTGAAAAATAAAGGACTTTTATACATCAAGAGTCTCCAGGCAGGTGACCTAAGAATGACCGAGTGGAAGGACTCCAGGGCCCTTCAGAGCAGGAGTTCATTCAAAAATAGAGTTCCATGAAAGGCCATTGGACTTGGTGATTGCTGGGTCCTCCCCAGGCCTGGCTCTCTGTGATTCTGTGAAAAGAGTCTTTTCTACAAGCCTGTCCATGTTGGATCCCGAGCTAGGAGGGAACCCAGGTCTGGCTACTCCCTGGGTCAGTGGAATGTGGTAGTACCTGTCCAAGCCCTGTGCAACAAGAATCAGGGAAAAATCAAGCCACTTTCTTCAGGAAAATGATAACTTCTATCCTGTTGGCAAACTATGAGGAAAAAACAAAAATATATGATTCATATCAAGGTTGTTCAGATTTCTATTACTTCAGTGGCAGCACAGGTAATTAGTGACATAAACTAGGTGGCAGGCATTTAACTTCCCAGTAAATCAGCATCCTACCATGAGAGGCTCACACCCCAGAGAATTCTGAGCCAGGCCAAGTTCCTGTCCCCTCACACCTTGAGGTGTCATAGGAGGCAGCCTCAGGGCTTCTGGCCAGCTCTGTCTAGCTTCCTTCTGTGCCACCGTGAAGCTGCTTGCCTCAGAGCTTCTATCTCCCCCTCAGGTCTGATGATCCAGTAAGCTTTGCGTCTGAGTCTGCTAAGGGACATCCAGACCACAAATGGCGTGACAAGGTTCTGGACCCGTTTTATTGAAATCTGCCCAAACTGTGTTCCGAGTCACCTGAACCCAGCACTGCTCCCCTGGACGTGTTCTTCAGGCCTATTTGTACGAGGTTCCTGCCTGCCTTTTTTTTTTTTTTCTCTTCTGGGAATGTCTTCCCACGGCTCTCTTGACTCTACAGAACCCTCAGAGAAGCTGAGTGAGCACCATAATTCTGTCCTGTTCTCTTTGTGCAGTCATCACACAAACCCACAGGTACTCTTGACACTCCCACTGGGAAGAATGGAGTCTTTAGAATCCAGGCCTTGGCTTGTACCTACTTCCCCTGGGAATATCCCCCTAAGTCACTACCCTGATTTCACATCGCAGTTAATAAAGTCTTTTCATTCATATCCTTGCAATGGATACTCCAGGTGTCCTCACAGGAAGGTGGAAGAGTTATGATTATCCACTGGGACACATGGGGAAGCTGAGGCCCCAGGATCAAGTCATTAAATCAGGATGGAGCTATAACTGGTACCCAAGATCTTGATTAAGTATGAAATTAATATTTGTAAAGTACTCAGAACCAGTCTGCGGGGCTTGTTTCAACACCAAGCTCCCACTCCCTGGTCCCCTCTGATATTTCTGTACTGTTCACAGAGACCACTTGCCAAGCTCTGAATTGGCTAGTTTGAAACTACTTTTAGAAGGGGCATCAGACAGAAGAAATTTCTCTGCATATAGGCAGAGCTGTGTGCAAATGCAATTTTGGTTATTTTTAACTATTTCACAGTGAATTTGAGCTCCAGAACTGAGTGATTTCTGAGGAGTTGTAAATAGGTTACAAACCCTATTCTGAAACCATTAACCAAGTATAGTCGATGACCCAAACAGCCCTCTCCATTTCCACGTAGATGGATATCCCCTGGGCTTGCCTGTTAAGGAATTTGCCATTAAGCTTCAGTAGAGGCACTTAGCCCTCTCTTAATTCTCCAAGCTAAGCTGCCTATTTCCAAATATATGACCTGAGTTCCTTCCTAACCCCCCACCAACCCACCACCATGCCTCTGTGCTCTAATTTCTATTTTATAGCTTATTCACTAGCCCAGCTGTTGAAGTGCCCAGCCCCTCCCTTTGAGTCATCTCATCCTACCATCTAGCTCCCAAAAAGTTCAGCCCTACCTGAATCCTCTGAGCTCCCAGGCCCACCACACTGTGCGACCAACATGGCGTACGAGCAGTGCCTTGCACCCAGGCAGCAACATGGTCTCAGTGGGACATCTCGCCTTGTCTCCCAGCACCTTTCAGAGTCTGCTTCCCTCATCCCTGTCTTCTGGTTTGCTTCTGCTCTGATGCCAGGAGCTATGTCTTCAGCCTCAACATTTCGTTTTCCACATAAACAATGATTTAATTTCTTCTTTTACGGCCTTCATTTCCAAAATGCCTATGGATTTTCTTTCTTGGAACCCCCTCTTGTTATTCCATATCTTATATTCTTTTCCATGAATGCTATTGCCTCCTTTATCTCTTTGAGTTTCTTAAAGATACTCACTCAGAAGCTCACTTAAGGTTATTCTAGTATCTTTATTCACCTCAGGTAAGTTCTTCTGTTTGTCGTCTGCCTTTCAAGGTGTTATTCTCCCACACAGGCTGAAGGATTTCTGGTTTGTGAGCTCATCTTCTACTAGAGGTTTTACCTCTGAATATTCTAGGTGCTACCCCAGAGAAACCATCTTGCAGGGCCTCAGCTCCAGGCTTGAAGGGAAGTGGCTGCTGATCAGGCCTGTGCTGGTCACTGGTTTGACCCCTTCCTGGATGGGTGGTGTGGTTCCCAGCCCATCCTCACTGGTGCAAGGCAGCTCTGGGTCCTGGTCTCATATGACTGGAGCTTTCCTAACCTAGACACAGGTGAGCAGCTCAACACTGCCTGCACCCCAACCTTGGTATGATGGCAGGAGTGGGAGATGACATAGCTTAGTTCTGCAACACCAATGAGCATCATGACCCAGCTCCCACCCTCCTGAGGATGGTCTTGGCTTCACTGTAGGCAAAAAGCATTGGCCCTGTTGCCCATTAAAGGTTCCCTTTTTTCTTTCTCTCTTTTGAGGTTTAAAGAATCACTATTTGTCTAGTGAGAAGTCTCTTTCTTGCTTTTCAGTATGAGATATATATTAGTTAACTCTTATTATTCAAATATTGTTCTATCCTTTCCTGTGTTTGGTGTGCAAAATTGAGGTATAACTTATGCTCATTCTCCCATCTTGAACAGAAAGTACAAGTTCAGATACTACCCTTCTGATCCAGGCAGATCCCTGAGAGCCTGCATTTTCTTGCAGGCCCTGCCAACAAAGCCCTGGTCACATTCTTATACCCCAAGAGCAGGCTGATTCAACAGCTTAACCTAAAAGCCCCCTTGGTACCTCATGATTCGAGCCCCCAGCTTTCTTAATGGCAACTTCTCATCCCCTGCTAAGGGATTTTTCAGCTTAAAAACGTGTTATCAAGTAAAAGAGCCACCATCCTATTCCTGGCGGTCAGTCCCTCGTTGACTTTCAAACATTAAAAAGTACTTAAGAGCTCACACTCGTATTTTATCACATTTGGGATTCTCCCTTATTCTAAGGATGTTCTTGTTACACCATAGGCTTTTCAATTACATAGCACTCCTCTAGGACAGAGTGTAATACTTTTTTGCAGAGTCAGATATTTAAGTGAATTTTATTGTCAGATTTTCTTTGTAGTCATTTTAAAGCCAGACACTGTTTCTTAAGTTACCTTTGCGGGTAACTTATCTGTTGATGACACAGCTATATCTTTTTACAGTGTTCCACACCATACAACTTAAGTGCCTGGACATTGTTATTTTAAAGTAGAGATTTTTTTTTTTCTTTTTTTTGGTTTGTGATTTTCTATGTGTCCTTTTACTTGTAGTTTTAGCTGTTCATATATTTTATAATAGGGAACAGAAGTATGGTTTAAGGTGCCTTATAATTTAAAGCATAATACTTATTTGAATAATATGAATGATATGTTTATAAGTTTTTCTATTATAAAAGCAATTCATGCCCATTGTAGAATATTCATTAAGTATACAAATGTATAAAATAAGAAAATAAAAATTATTCATACTCCTATCAACCAGAGCCTTTTAATCACTATTAATATTTGGGAGCATTTCCTTCCAGTCTTTTTTCAATGTATGTGAGTGTACATATATATTATATATTCCATAATTGGAATCAGTACATGTATATATATACTATGCATATATATATATAATTTTTATAGCCCACTATTTTCACTTAGTATCATGTAATTTTAAATCGAGAGCCAACTGCCCTTTGCTTTCTATATCTGTTGCAGCTCCCTTCCTTCTTTATAAAGTTATGAAGCCATGCACTTTCACGGTGTCCCTAATAAAAGGTATTAGGATGAGAGCAGTTTGCTTTAGGGTCATGCACTGCCTTAGTGTCACCCCTATTTTTCTATACTGAGTCCTATTACACTAGTCCATGTGCAAAGAAAACAAAAAAACACAGTGCGTGTTTTTTAAATGTACTCTCTGATCCTCAGTTTTTTCCTCCCTTAAAGTGAGGAGATAGAGTAGGTGGTCAAATTTTGGCCCAGCGTCCTTTGGCGGAAACTGGCATTGGCATCAGCACAATCCTCGTGTGAGCAGTGCTTAGCCCTCTCCTCTCAATCCTCCTCGGCCCTGCATCCCCTACCTGCCCTGCTGTCCTCTTCCTACGCCAGAGGCATTCTGCATCTCCTCATCTGGTGAAAAGAAAAGAGAGCTCTCTAGGAGCTTTCAAGGTTTTAATTAAACATGACATCAGCTGAGTAGCAGTACGTATTAAAACTTTTATTAAAAACACTGCTAAGGTTCCACGTTAATCAGGAAGCCACATCTTCCCTTAATGGACAGAATTACTGATTAGATCATTAGAACCAGTGAGACCTCTCAGCTGTCAGACTTGTTTTCCCTAATGCAAAAATCTGTATGAGTCACTCTCATGTTAGGTATTAATAAATTTATTATTTGATTGGTTATGTAATTTTAAGAAAAGGGCACCTGGCTTTGTTGAGGAATTTCTGATGACTCCATGGCAAATGGAAGGACTCGGCACCAAATTAGCAGCATCAATTCATATTCCTATATGATTTATCACCTTTCACATGCTCTGAAGCACAACAGATATGATGGCTCTGGGAATGAGCACTAAATCTCCTCTCCCTCAACACCGTGTTGACAGTAGCTACTTAAGTAGAGTCTGATTTGTGAGGCTGGCCAGGCTCACTGTCCACTACCTCTGTCACCGCCAGTCAGGGGATCGGATTTCCAAAAGACTGTCTCTTTTCTTCCAAGTTCCTTCAGCTAACTTTTATTAATAGTCTCATATTTCCCAGGTACTTTTCTGTGACCTTAAAGAATTTCATTGATTTTATCTTACTCCCAGTGTTGGAGTGAGTGGTATCTTCATGTCCATTTTGAAGTCTGGAGGTGCTAAGAGATATAGGTACTGACTGGCCCATAGTTACACAAACTAAAAACCCAATGGCCCAGACTGGAATGCTCCCTCTGGGGAGGAATTCAGTACCAGAAAGTCCCCTTTGACCCTCACCACAAAGAGTAATGATGAAAGACCTCATGGACCACTTGATGAGGTCTGACCTCATTCAAGGTGTAGAAGTCAGTATGCACTCCAGAAATACTCCTGGGAAACTCCACACCTGCTCTCAATGCTCCTTATTAGGAGTCAGACCTGCCCCATTGTGCCCGGGAAATTCTCAGGTGGCTGGAGTCCTTGCCACCACATCAACACTCTTCTGGAGTTTATTTTCTCAAGGACTGTTTTGTCTACAGCCAGCCGCTTACTGTTAGAGCTCCCCACTGGGTTTCATGAGCAACTCATAAATCCTTAACATGGCTCAAGGCTCTCAAAATCTGGCCCTGATCACCCCTCCAGGCTCTGCTTTCCCCTCCCCATCTCCCAGTCATCCTGAATTTCTGTCATTTCTTTAGGGGTCCATACTCTTCTCTTGACTTCAGTCTTCAGACATATTTCTCCCTTTGCCTAGAACACTTTCAGGTAGGGGAAGATGGCTTGGGAAAGAGAAGATGAGTTGTTTAGGACATGTCGAGTGAAGCTGACAGCAAAATATTCTGAATACCTGTAGGCTACTAAAAATATAGGACATGGAGAATGCAAGAGACTGAGACTCAAGCCGTAGATCTAAGAGTCATTTTCAGAGAGAGGGTGATTCCCATCAGTGGGAATAAAAGGAGAAGTGAGAAGTGCATAGGTCCCAGAACAGAGCTTCTAGTGGGGTTTGGGGAAAGAAAAATCTAGCAAAAGGGTGAGGTAGAAACAGGTTCAACTGGGGAGATCAGAGGTAAGAAGAAAATAATAGTGTGTCATTGGAAGTAAGAGAGGAGAGCTAACACTTGTTGAGTGTCTAGTCAGTGCCAACTCTGTATTGGGTAATTTATACACATGTAGCTGAAACTCAAACCTAAAGTTTAGGTTCACCCCAAAGATGATTCCAGTGACAAATATTACAGAGATCAGTAGGATGAAGGTTGAGAACAATCATTAAATCAAGCTAAGGAAATCATTGATAATTAACAACAGATGAGACACTGTTGAAATGAGGTGTAGTTTTTATTAGTATTTATCATCTTTGGGGTATAATAAAAGAAGCACTGGACTAGAAATGCAGAGGATCTATTCTTAACTCTTCAATTAACTAAGTCACCAATGCATTTGACTTCGTTTTCCACAACTGTGAAATGGGATATATTACTAAAGGATTTGGTCCTCCAGCTCTTTCTGGAATCCATAATCCTAACCAAGTGAATTTTTCAGGAAATGTACATATCCGACGTACTGCTATGTGAGGCAGAAACATTGCCTACTTTTTTCACTGTTGTGTCCACAGAACCTAAAACAGTACCTGGAACATAATAGACAGTAAATATTTCTCAGTTACATATATCTTTTATTAATCTAAAGAAAAAAATAGGCATTATCACATGCAGAACTTGGATAGTTAGGACAGTATATTAAAATTCAAACTTCAAGAATAACAGGTAAAAATTACTGATCGTTCTGAAATAAAGTGAATATTCACATATATTTTCTTTCTAGTTAGAAAATAGTGGGAATTAGAGTTGAAATTGAGAGATGGGCCAAGAAGTTTGAGAATCACTGGTCTAAATTGCTCTGCCTTTGAGCTATTAAAATCAGAAAGATGTAAGTCAATCCAAGTCTTTACTATATAGCCGAAATACCATTATTCAGACGGTGTTCATGAAATTGCGGAAAACAAACCCAAACTGCAACAAGGACAATTCAGTGCTGCGTTTTGGGCTGACCATGTAGATTATACTATAATCTGGGAAGACATGGACCTTTTAAATATACTTACTGTGTTCATCTTCTCTTTTGAGAACCAACTTTTTTTTTTCTGGTTATAAATTAGCCCCTGTTTATGACAGAACATTTTGGAAATGCAGAACTGTAGAAAGAAGAAAATAGAAACGACCCATAACCCTAGCTAGTAGTGATGCCCTGTTTTATATTTGGAATGTTCCCTCCTGTCTTTTTTCTAGGATACTAATTTTTCATGTAGCCCCTCAAGCTGAGGTTAACTTAGCCATTGGTAGACGGACATTTGGGAGGCCCAGCAGTTAACTTATGCGCTCTCCACGCCCACCTCCACCTTCTGGAGAGCGAGGACGGGGCTCAGTTGTCTGGGTTCCCAGGGTCTGAGTGGACACTGTCCTTTACCCACAACTCCTCAAACACAGTCCTAGCCCCGTTTCCTCATTGTCCAGCCAGCTCGCATCTCCTGAAGCGCAAGATGCCTCGTCTCCGGCCACAGTTCACTCCTGTCATTGTCTGGGGCTCTCCTGTGCTCTCCCCTCAGTTCAGAATCCTCTCAGCTTCAGAGAACCTCTCCCCTGGGCTTCGCTCTCAAAGCCACCACTTTATCTCATCAGACTTCTTTCATTCGCGTACTTGGTTCTAAAATTCATAAAATTTTCCTTTACTTGAAAATGTTCTGTTTTTTTTCTTTGTTTTCCTCTCGCTACCCCCCACCACATTTTCTTATTGAGGGGGGCTGTTTTAAATCCATTACCACACAGAGTAATCTCAGTTATACACACAGCAAGTAGGCAAATCTGGGCAAGGCAGCCACTGTCTAGTGCCCACCCTGGTTTCCAGTGTGGATCATTCTGAAACCAAGTTCTACTTTAGCAAAATTGAAATTGCTTTCACATATCTGAACAGCAAGAAAAAAGTGGAAAATCATCTTAATATTTCCTAATATTGAGATATTACGCTTCATGTAATCTAAATGTTTGAGTATTCATCTACTTGGCATCACTCAGACATCTGAGTGAAAGATTGATTGTTCAGTTTTCATCCAGATGTTTTAATAGTGTAAAAAGATAGATTTGGATGCATGACTTCCTTTCCATTTAGAATTCTTTCTTGTAAACACCCAATTTTTCCATTTCTTCCTTTTGCATTTTTATATGGGACTTTATTTCTCTAGCCTCCTTTGTCCCCCCTCCCAGTTTTTGTTTAGAAAAAATGGAGATCTCCATTTTACTGTGTTCTTCTAAGAGAAGTAAAAAATGAAAGAGAAAATCCCACTGCCCTTCAGATACCCTATACCTATGTGTACCTGAAGTGGTGTGCTATTGAATATTTAACAATTAGATCTCCAAAAAAGAGGGGAGACCTTATATGTAGTTTTTGCCTATTTCCATGGTGTAAATCTGCCCATTGTGGCTAGTTTGAAGTTACTGATATGATTTTACTGAATGTGGTGTTGGGAAGAGATGCACAGGTCACACCGTTATATAGTATTTCCACCATGCAGATACAATATGTGCAGAAATCTATAACCTCAAAAACATAGACGCTAGTAAATAATTAGGAAGTGATGAATTTGATGTATTGATTGCCTTTGTTTTTAATTTAACTTTTGTAATTCAGGATTTCTCACCCTTGGTACTGTTGACATTTGGGGCTGGGTAATTTTTTGTTAGGGGTCTGGCCTGTGATAATAGGATGTTCAGCAGCATCCCTTAGCCTCCACCCACAAGAGACCAGTATCGCTCCTAAGTTGTGACAACCAAAAACCTCTCCAGACATTGCCAGTGTCTCCTGGGGTGCAAAATCGCCCCCTGGTGACAAGCACTGATTTTTTTTTTTGCGGTACGCGGGCCTCTCACTGTTGTGGCCTCTCCCGTTGCGGAGCACAGGCTCCGGACGCGCAGGCTCAGCGGCCATGGCTCACGGGCCCAGCCGCTCCGCGGCATGTGGGATCCTCCCGGACCGGGGCACGAACCCGTGTCCCCTGCATCGGCAGGCGGACTCTCAAGCACTGCGCCACCAGGGAAGCCCCAAGCACTGATTTTAATTGTAAGTTTGTATACTTTAACTCTAATAATAGCGGTACTTAACAACCTTCTCTCAAAATTCCTGAAAATTTAACAATCAGCTCTTGCTCGCTCACCACTGTATCTCCCATAGAGAAGCTTGTCCAGAGAATATACTTACTGCTTTGCCATGGTCACATAGTGTATCAGAGAAAATAAAAAGAGGAGCGTTCACCTTCTGACCTTTTTGGTTTCTGCAGTTAACCACTGGGTTTGTCCCCTCCCAATAAGCATTGCAACATCTTTCTTTCATTTCTATGAATTAATGAGTGTCTTGGCCGACTGCCTAACTTTCTTCCAAAGTGGACTTTACTTTGTGCACAGCCCTAGAGTTCCTTCCAAGTGAATGTGATTTTCTGCTCAGCCAGACTTAAGAATCTCTCCCAGATCCTTATGTGCTTTACAAGGAAGCCAGCTTTGGAGTGGGAGGTGAGAAGCAGGCAGAGAATGAAGGGAGAAGGGGCTGCTAAGTCAGTGATAGGCAGTGATCTAGGTGAAGAAGGGCCAACTATCCCAGTCTTGGGAGAGACTATGTCCTGGAATAAGAAATTCTAGTCTGTCCCCATCTCTCCACTCCAGGGGAAGGGGAGCTGGAATGTGAAAATGTGAACTGAGAGTTCTGCCAAGCCATGGGGTTGGGGGGCCCTACCTGTCTCATCCATAGGCAATAAGGTTAGTCTTTGTAGCTATTTGAGGTCATTTCCAACCATCTCCCTTTCTGGGCCTTTCCTGACCTGATGCCCTCACCTTTTGCTCTAACCAAATGCCCAATGGCCCTTCACAGACCAGTTACCTTTGGCTTCACACAAAGCTTCTACTGCACATGCCAACCAGGCACAGGGGGAGCATAACCTGTGGGTTAATTTGTCCCAACTTGTGAGAACCAAATTTTAACCCACTGTCCTTTCTGTGTCAAAGAAATGTTCCAATATTGGTAGAGTTTGCTTAGCGGGATATATTAGTTTCCAAGGGCTGCCGCAGCAAATTACCACACACCAGGTGGCTTAAGACAACAGGAATTTATTCTCTTATAAGTCTGTTGGTTTTAAAGTCTGAAGTCAAGGTGTCGATAGGGCCAAGTTCCTTCCGAAGTCTCTAGGGGAGGATCCTTCCTTGTCTCTTCCGGCTTCTGGCGACTCCTGGTATTCCTTGGCCTACGTTAGTACTCTAATCTCTGCCTCCGTCTTCACACGTCTTTCTTCCCTGTGCCTCTGTGTCTCAAATTTCCCTCTCCTGTCTCTTATAAAGATGCCAGACATTGGATTCAGGCTCCTTCTGAACTAAAATCATCTGCAAAGACCCTATTTCCAAATAAGGTCACCTTCACAGGTGCTGGACTCGAGGACTAGGACACATCTTTTTGAGGGACACTATTCAACCCACTGCAGGGGAACTGGGAATGAGGGTCATTTCTTCTGCTTCACCGAACACTGAACCTAGCCAGGAAGTGAGGAGAAGGAAGTCGCCAGCGCCGGCGATCCCTCTCTCCAGGTGTCGGAAAGATGAAACACTGGCAAAAAGAGATCTTAAGCCAAAAAGGCTAAAGATGGACCCGTGAGAAAGGCAGCAGAAAGACTAAAACCCAGAAAGAATTCAGGCCCTGAAAATGCTAGTGACGGCCCCAAAGGTTTGTTTTAGCTCTGATAACAGTGATAAAGAGAGGGCACAGGCCACAGCTAGGGGAAGACAAAGTCATATACGTAACTAAGGTTCTGGGCATTGATTAGTTTTGAGAAAAGCCTTCTTTTTTTCTCCCTTCTCCTACCAGCCCCCCTCCTTCCTCTCCTCCCATTCCTCTCTGTCTTTGCTGCTTTCCTTCCTTGCCTCCCTTTTCTATCTGACCTTCGGTAAGAAAAATCCAAAGCACAGTCTCCAAGGGGTTGCTTTGGCGCTCTGCGTTTATTTCTGTCTCTTTAAATTCTAGCAGAGTCTAGCCTCTGCCTGTGCTCCTCCAGTGTTTTATACTCTCCTGTCTTTCTAGCCATCAACATTAATGTTTCAGGGCTTTGTGGTGTAATGAAAGAGGCAGCCATTCCCACTCACCTGAGTCCAGCCCTCCTGTGTGCTTCTCTGTCTTGTTTTCTATGCTTCCCTTTGTTTACTGTCGTAGCTGTGGCTGGCTGGATGCTTTGGTAAGCCTGATATTGCTGGAGGTCCCAAATTTAAGAGGAGCTTTAACTCTTTGAACTTCTTTCTAGTGACTAAAAGGAATGAGAGGAGCATTTCGTGTCAGAATGAGGCACTCCAAAGGACCTGAGAAGTGAAACTGGTTTAGGTGGCATCATGAGTGTTTTGTTTTAATATGGGGGCTACTGAACATGAACATGAGTTTGGATGTAAAACATTCAACCTTTAGGGGCTTCCCTGGTGGAGCAGTCGTTGAGAATCCACCTACCGATGCAGGGGACACGGGTTCGTGCCCCGGTCTGGGAAGATCCCACATGCCGCGGAGCGGCTGGGCCCGTGAGCCATGGCCGCCGAGCCTGCGCGTCCGGAGCCTGTGCTCCACAACGGGAGAGGCCACAACAGTGAGAGGCCCGCGTACCGCAAAAAAAAAAAAAAAAAAAAAATCAACCTTTAAAAGTAGCCAACTGAAAACAAACTCTGGAACCATTCATGCACATGATTTGTGTATTTCACTGTAGACTGATTAATGCAATACAAATTAGTGACCAGTTTTCAAGGAATTAAAACATAATAAAATTACCAATAGCATTATGTTTAGAAGAATTAAATTGTTTCATGGTTGAGGATGCATGTGTCCTTAGCGTGCCCCTAGTCATAGTTATGCACACGGTCATCACTGCCCTGTAGACCTGGGCACAGGTTGGCTAACAAGAAGTCCTTCTGATGACAAGCCAGACAAGCCAGCTTTGGCTGGATGGCATTTGGGGGAGACTCTTCCCCAATGTGCTCAACAACGTCCTATTCCCTGGCACGTAGAGAATTTGACTTGATGACCCCAAAGTCCTTCCACACTGGCAATTAGACAAGCCTGCTACAGGGTACTTCACTGTTTACTTTCCATTCTGCCAAAGAGCTTCCACCTCATACAGAGATAACCACTCTTTGGTCACCGATTCTGTCTTTATAGAAGCACTTTATGCCAGTTCTGTGAATATTGATTGGATCCTCTAGGTCATTAGCTGAATGTTTACTCATCCATAAAATGGGGATAGTGCAACTTCTCATGCTAGCACCATGGATGAGAAGGCCCCGACTGTACAATAATGGCAGAGTGACCCAATGTTTTAGGTTATTGTCATAGTCATGGCCTGAAAACAGCAGACTGAGTTTTTGAGGTTTCTCTGGCCCTTGTGATACTGAACGCTGTGTGGTATAGCAAAGCCCACAAAGTTCAGGACCCTAGAGACCTGCATTAGAGCTCCACCTCTACTGCTTATAAGCTGTGTGACCTTGAGCACGTTGCTTGGTCTCTGCCCCTCAGTTTGTGCTGTGTGCAGACATGGGCCCACCACATTTTTCCTGGGCCCTTCCTTATGCAGGGCTGTTATGAAGACCTTTACCCATCTGAAAAAGAATGAGCTTGGACCAGGTCAGAGCTTCTCCACCTTCACCTGTCACACAGCTCTGGGGCATCCCTGACAGTTGGTCTTGCCTGTGAACTTCACCTGTCATTCATGTCTTGGGAGACCCCCTCTTACTACCCTAAGAGAGCAGATCAGAATGAAGTGAGAGAGAATAGCACTCTTATAATGAAAATGTCAAATCTGCTCTAATTTTTGAATAGGCATTAATCCCTCGCAAGCTTTGGTAGTTTATTATTGGTAGCAAATTACTTATGATACACCTCACCTGTCACCGCTCCATGGTTGAAAACTGCAGAGATAATAAGATTTCTTCCACCTCTCGAAATCTCAAACCTCAGCCATGTGTTCAGGCTGTATAAATATAATTGTTGACTACGATGATACCAAATGTATACAGAGAACAGAACCAACAGAGCACCTCCCAGAAGAGAACAAGGGGCTCGTCCACAAGTACCCAAGTGTGTTCACACAGGTGAGAGAATAGCATGGGGGTCAGCTATGACCTGCAGGCCAAATCTGGCCCTTGAGTTAAGAATGGCTTTTACATTTCAAATGGTTAAAAAATATATCAAAAGAAGAAAACTATTTTGTAACACATGAAAATTATGTGAAATTAAAATCTCTGTGTCCATAAATAAAGTTTTTTGGAACAAAACCAAGCACATTTGTTTACATATTATCTATTACCACTTTCTCTGCACCAGCCAAGTTGAGTTAGTTGTAATAGAAACTGTCTGGCCCACAAGGCCAAAAATATTTACTATCTGATCCTTTACAGAAAATGTTCGCCAACTCCTGGAATAGCGTGTGACTCATCTTACCTCAATCCCCAAATCTAGAGAGAAAATGAGAGTTTAATTTCTACTTCATCTCTTTCTCTACAAATAATTAGGGTAACTGTATAATTTATCATCCAAACTGAGACCTTTGTGAGAGTGCCTTAGTCTATTCAGGCTGCTGTAACAAAATACCACTGGGTAGCTTATAAACAACAGAAATTTATTTCTCACAGTTCTAGAGGCTGGAAGTCTGAGATCAGGATACCAGTATGGTCAAGTGAGGGCTCCACCCTCATGATTTAAGCACCTCCCAAAGGGCCACCTCCTAATACCATTACAGGGGGCATTAGAATTTCAGCACACATTCAGACCACAGCAGAGAGTGAAAGGGACAATGGTGTAAACTGAGACAGAACTGGGAAAGCTGGGACACATGGTCACCCTACTTAAAATCCTTGGTGTGAACAAACTAGAGTAAGTTTGTCCTGATTGGGGTGTGGGGCGGAGAGGTAGGGGGACAGAAGGCCTTGTTGACCCAAACTCTAAGGGGTTCGTTCTCTTGCTTCTTGAACTAGAAGAAGCATCTCTGCACAAGATTGGAGAGGAGGACTGGATCTGGGAGGGTTGACCTCCCCTCA
This sequence comes from Aethalodelphis obliquidens, assembly GCF_003676395.1. NCBI lineage: Eukaryota > Metazoa > Chordata > Mammalia > Artiodactyla > Delphinidae > Aethalodelphis > Aethalodelphis obliquidens. The sequence continues at coordinate 20,601,489 of NW_020837956.1, forward strand.
CTCTGCCCGCCCACTTCTTTCCTGTCCCACACCCTCATTGTTTAGGTAATATTTCAATGTTCCTGTACATTCTTGCTTTTGGAGGGATAAGCTACTTAAATTTATTTTTTAGTACATAAGAGAATATTGAACACAACATAAACACAGTCTCTCACCTTTATTCTTCTTTTTTTTTTTTTTTTTTTTTGAAATTTACTAAAAGATGTCACCCAACCTCTAGTTATTTGTTTGGGAGATCTGGAATGAAAGAAGCTAAAGAAGGAAATGTGAAGCTGCTGACAGGAATTTTCAGGAAAACCAAAAGCAAAATGCTAAGTATTTGCCCCAGGCCAGAGAACTGACAGTAGCATGTGGTTGAACTGAAAAGGGAAGTGGTTTTCAGGTGCTGAGACCTTTGGTTCGTCCAACTAGTTCATCTCAGGGAAAAAAAGAAACCTGACTGACTCTGATAGAGGCAGAAGGAGAAGTGATCTCTCAAAAAAGTCAGGGCCATATCACCTTGGGCTTTATATTTCATTGTGAAATCGATGCTTTGAGTTGTGCTTAAAAATAAGCTCACAGCCTAAGCCAGTTATGAAAGACAGATATAACACATCAAGTAACAGCCAGGGATCATGTGTCTGCTGTACAGGAGACCAGGGACTTTGTGTCTGTGCCTGGGTCTGAAACTTGGGAATATACTGTCCCTCTTCCACATGCAGGGGAATTAGATTACTCTCCCTCCAATTGCCCTGGGGTGTCTCCTAACTCATCAGTGGAGAAAGGCCCACTGTGGGAGCAGAGCTAACTCTCAGGCTAAGGGGAGGGGGGAGCAGGAGGATGCAGGTGCAAAGCTGTGCTTTAGGCCCCGCCCTCACAGGCAGGTAAGGCCATGCCCACCTCAGCCTTATGGATCCCCCATCCCAATGTTCCTTCATCCTGGGTTTTGTCCTGTTGAATCTGGGACTCTTAGCTAAAAAGTCCTGGAAAATAATCACCCCTAACTCTGGGATCCATCTCAAGGATTTTACTTCCCTGGCTTGGGTTTTTGTTTGTTTGTTGTAACCTAGTAGAAAGAAAAGGAATATGTGTATAATGGAAAATTTGGGGTCTTGCCCCTGGTTGCTAAATGTACTATATATTTTTTGGTGTGTGGCCGTGGGTTGGGGTGGGGGAATCCTCCTGATTCACTTCTAATCACAGTGCATAAGTTGTTACCTGCGTTACTTTCTTCAAAGAGGCCAGGTTAAATGAACACTAAAAGTGTTCCTATGTCCCAGTTAGATAGCAAAACCACTAGCTAAAAGGATCTTAGCGATGACTGATGCATTGCCATGGGCTCAGGGCTTGAGTCTTCAACAGAAGCCCAAAATATACCAAAATAAATTCTGGATTTCAGCTAAATTTAGTTAAATTTAAAAGAGCAAAGCATTTTTTGAAACTTAAAAGAAAAGATGTGTGGACAGTTACTTTGTCCTCAAATGTAGATAAGAATTAAAATAAATTGAACAAATATGTTGAGATAATTATATAAGAAATAAAAAATAGCAATCAAAAAAATTATAAACAGGGCTTCCCTGGTGGCACAGTGGTTAAGAATCCACCTCCCAATGCTGGGGACATGGGTTCGAGCCCTGGTCCGGGAAGATCCCACATGCCGCAGAGCAACTAAGCCTGTGTGCCACAACTACCGAGCCTGTGCTCTAGAGCCTGTGAGCCACTAATACTGAGCCCACGAGCCACAACTACTGAAGCCTGCGCGCCTAGAGCCCATACTCCGCAACAAGAGAAGCCACCGCGATGAGAAGCCTGCATATGCAACAGAGTAGCCCCCGCTTGCCGCAACTGGAAAAAGCCTGCGTGCAGCAACGAAGACCCAACGCAGCCAAAAATAAATAAATAAAATTAATTAATTAAAAAAAATTGTAAACAAAATGGAAACACAAACTTATTTTTCAAAAATACATAGGAAGGGGCTTCCCTGGTGGCGCAGTGGTTGAGAGTCTGCCTGCCAATGCAGGGGACATGGGTTTGTGCTGCGGTCCTGGAGGATCCCACGTACTGCGGAGCGGCTGGGCCCATGAGCCATGGCCGCTGAGCCTGTGCGTCTGGAGCCTGTGCTCCGCAACGGGAGAGGCCACGGCAGTGAGAGGCCCGTGTACCGCAAAAAAAAAAAAAAAAAAAAAACATAGGAAGATAGTGGATGTATTAAATATGTGTAAAAAGTCTCATATAAGTAAAAATGAAAAGCATTAATACCCTAAAAAGAAACATGGGCAACATATGAAGCAACAATTCAAAGAAACATATGTGGAAAAGATTAATAAAGAGATGAAAAATGATTGAGATTCTAGTAATCAAAAATGCAACTTAAATTTTGTAACATGTATGATGATGGATGTTAAACAATGAAAAAATATAAATTAAAAAATAAATTGTTTTCAACTACAAAATTAGCAAATTTTTTAAATGATAAAAACATAATAATACTGCCAGTGAAGTCAGTATGAAATAGGCATGCTTCCTATGCTGCTAGCAGGAATGTGGACTGATGCAATATTTTTGGAAAGTAGTTGTACAATATTTACCAAAAACATTAAAAATGTTTATATCCTTATAGAGGACAAACTAGTGGTTACCACCTGGGAGAGGGAAGGGGGGAAGGGGCAAGATACAGGCAGGAGATTAAGCGACTCAAACCACTATGTATAAAATAAATAAGCTACAAGGATTTATTGTACAGCACAGGGAATATAGCCAATATTTTATAATAACATTAAATGGAGTATAATCTATAAAAATTTTGAATCACTATGTTGTACACCTCAAACTAACATAATATAAATCAACTTTACATCAATATAAAAAGTCTGTATTTTTTAAACTCCTAATTCTCTTAGGAATTTATCCTAAAATAATAATTTAAAACTTGAACAAAAATATATTCTAGGAAGATCTTTACACAGTTATATTTATAACATCAAAAAACAAAATAAAACCCTGAAAACATGCTAAATGCCCACAAATAGGAAAGCATTAAATACATAGAGAATATTTAAAATAACAGAGGGCTTCCCTGGTGGCACAGTGGTTAAAAATCTGCCTGCCAATGCAGGGGACATGGGTTTGAGCTCTGGTTCCAGAAGATCCCACATGCCATGGAACAACTAAGCCCATGCACCACAACTACTGAGCCTGTGCTATACAATATATCTTTGTAGCTTATTTATTTTATACATAGTAGTTTGTACCTCTTAATCTCTTACACCTATCTTACCCCTTGCCCACTCCCTACCCCCACTGGTATCTACTAGTTTGTTCTCTATACCTGTGAATGTTTCTTTTTTGTTATATTCACTAGTTTGTTTTATGTTTTAGATTCCACATATAAGTGATAATATACAGTATTTGTCTTTCTCTGCCTGACTTATTTCACTAAGCATAATACCCTCCAGGTCCATCCATGTTGTTGCAAATGGCAAAATTTCATTCTTTTTTATGGCTGAGTAGTATTCCACTGTCTATCTAGCTCTCTATCTATCTACTTACCTACCTACCTATATCTACCACATCTTCTTTATCCATTCATCTATTTATGGACACTTAGGTTGCTTTCATATCTCAGGTATTATAAATAATGGTACTATGAACATGTGGGTGCATGTATCTTTTCAAATTGGTGTTTTTATTTTCTTCAGATTATACTCAGGAGTGGAATTGCTGGATGGATCATATGGTAGTTCTATTTTTAGTTTTATGAGGAGCTTCCATAATGTACCCACAGTGACTGCACAAATTTACATTCCCACCAACAGTGTACAATGGTTCCCTTTTTTCCACGTCCTTTCCAACATTTGTTATTTGTCATCTTTTTGATGATAGCCATTATGATAGGTGTGAGGTGATATCTCACTGTGGTTGTGATTTGCATTTCTCTGATGATTAGCAATGTTGAGTATATTTTCATATGCCTATTGGCCATCTGTATGTCTTTGGGAAAGTGTCTATTCAGGTTTTCTGCCCATTTTTTAATTGGGTTGTTTGGTTTCTTTTGATATTGAGTTGTATGACCTGTTTTGACATTGAGTTGATGAGCTATGTTTTGGCTATTAACTTCTTATCATTCATATTATTTGTAAATATTTTCTCCCACTCAGTAGGTTGTCTTTTTGTTTTGTTGATGGTTTCCTTTGCTAAACAAAAGTGTTTGTATAATTAGGTCCCATTTGTTTATTTTTGCTTTTGTTTCCTTTGCCTTAGAAGACAGATCCAAAAATAAAATATTGTTACAATTTATGTCAAAGAGTGTCTGCCTATGTTCTCTTCTGAGAGTTTTATGGTTTCCAGTTTTACATTTAGGTCTTTAATCCATTTTGAGTTTATTTTTGTATATGGTATGAGAAAATGTTGTAATTTCATTCTTTTACATGTAGCTGTCCAACTTTCCCAGCACCACTTATTGAAGAGACTGTCTTTCTCCATTGTATATTCTTGCCTCCTTTGTTGTAGATTAATTGCCCATTAAGTGTGGGTTTGTTTCTGGGCTCTCTATTCTGTTCCATTGATCTGTGTGTCGGTTTTTGTGCCAGTACCATATTGTTTTGATGACTGTAGCTTTGTAGTACAGTCTGAAGTCAGGGAGCATGATACCTCCAGCTCTGTTCTTCTTTCTCAAGGGTGTTTTGGGTATTTGGGGTCTTTAGTGTTTCCATACAAATTTTGAAATTATTTGTTCTAGTTCTGTGAAAAATGCCATTGGTATTTTGATAGGGATTGCATTGAATCTGTATATTGCTTTGGGTAGTAAGGTCGTTTTAACAATATTAATTCTTCCTAACCTTATACCCAAAGGAACTAGAAAAATAAGAACAAACAAAACCCACAGTTAGTAAAAGGAAAGAAATCATAAAGATCAGAGCAGATATAAGTGAAATAGGGACTCAAAAAAAAATTGAAAAGATCAATGAAACTGAAAGCTGCTTCTTTAAAAAGCTAAACAGAATTGATAAACCTTTAGCCAGACTCACAAGAAAAAAAGAGAGAGGGCCCAAATTAATAAAATCAGAAATGAAAATGAAGAAGTTAAAACCAACACCACAGAAATCCAAAGGATCATAAGAGATTACTAAGAACAACTATATGCCAATATAATGGAAAATCTAGAAGAAATGGATAAATTCATAGAAATGTTCAATCTTCCAAGACTAAACCGGGAAGAAATAGAAAATGTGAACAGACCAATTACCAGTAATGAAATTGAATCAGTAATGAAAAAAAAAAAAAACTCCCAACAAACAAAAATCCAGGACCAGATAGTTTCACAGGTGAATTCTTCCAAACACTTAGAGAAGACTTAACACCTATCTTTCTCAAACTATTCCAAAAAGTTACAGAGGAAGGAACTCTTCCAAACTCATTCTCTGTGACCAGCATCACCTTGATACCAAAACCAGACAAAGATATCCAAGAAAAGAAAATTACAGGCCAATATCACTGATGAACATAGTTGCAAAAATCCTCAACAAAATATTAGCAAACCGAATCCAACAATACATTAAGATGATCATATGGCATGATCAAATGGGATTTACCCTAGGGATGTGAGGATGGTTCAAAATCCACAAATCTATCAATGTGATACACCACAGTAACAAACTGAAGAATAAAAACTGTATGGTTTTTATGATCATCTTAATAGTTGCAGAAAAACCTTTTGACAAAATTCAACATCCATATATGATAAAAACTCTCAACAAAGTGCCCTTGGAGGGAACATACCTCAACATAATGAAGACCATATATGATAAGTCCACAGCTAACATACTCAATGGTGAAAAGCTGAAAACATTTCCTCTGAGATCAGGAATAAGACAAGGATGGCTACTCCCACCACTTCTATTCAACATAGTATTGGAAGTCTTAGACATAGCAATTGGACAAGAAAAAGAAATAAGAGGAATCTGATTTGGGAGGGAAGAAGTAAAATTATCACTGTTTGCAGATAACATGATACTAAACATAGAAAATCCTATAGATGTCACCAAAAAACCACTAAAGGTCATCAATGAATTCGATAAAGTTGCAGGATACAAAATTAATGTATAGAAATCTGTTCCGTTTCTATACACTAACTGCAAACTTTCAGAAAGAGAAATTAAGGAAACAACCCCATTTATAAACACATCAAAATGAATAAAATACCTAGGAATAAACCTACCTAAGGAGGTAAAAGATTTGTACTTAGAAAAGGATAAGACACTATGAAAGAAATTGAAGAAGACACAAACAGATGAAAAGATATACTGTGTTTATGGATTTCTGCAGATCCTTAATTACCAAGTTTCTCTGTGAGAAAAGGAATCATTTCCACGATCACAGGAGTATAAAGTCACATGTGTACTCTGTGTGCCTTTCCGAGAGTCCCAATGCATGATTACTATATCAAACTTTGTTAAATTCAGGTTTGCCCAAATTTATTTGACTAATATCTTTGCAAAATTCCTGTTGAGATCCTGATGAACCAGCCATTAGTCCTCAGATTTTGCTTTGGAAAAATTCCCAAGGAACATTTATTGCTTTTAAAAGTAGAGGAACAACATTTAACAAATAATAAAAGCGGAAGCTCCCTGTATGATGGAGTGACTGTAAGTGTGGTATTTTATGGATTTATTACCTCCTTGACCTTACATTAAATCCTACTAGATTTGACTCCAGGATGCTTCCTAGGGACTCATTCTCACAGAAACCCCGTTCAGATTTGGTGACTTTGGAGGTTTTGGGGGGAGTGGGCTCTGTCTTTTGAGTTTCCACCCCCCCTCACCACATCTCGGCCTTGCCTTTAGCACTCTGCTTCCTGCTGCTCCAGAGCCAAGATCCAGGGAAGACAGAGCTCATTTTCCTTGTTACGTGCCGTGGCTAGAGTGGCCAGAATGCAGAGCTGGAGAAGGTGGTGAGACCTTGATAGACACAGAGTAAATAAATCAGGCCTCTAATTAAATTTACATGATAAATAAATAGGTTGTCTCATTTATTTGGTAAACAAATTTAGGCAGATAATGAGATTTCTACTAGAGGCCAGTACAATGCCCCAGAGGCATATGCCAGCTATCACCCTGTTAACATTCCACGTTTTCTGTAAAGGGCTTATCTGGCTCATCAAGTGGTTGTGTCTGTAGGAGAAGGGACAAGTGACAGCAAGCAAGATACATGCTGGTACATACAGGAGTCTGTCCTTCCATTTATGGCCACAGAAGAAATCAGAGAATAGCACCCAAGAAAGGGTGTTCTTTTTAGGGAAGAAGGAAGCAGGTTTGTCATGGTCAAGGAACAGAACAGATGGAGCATTTATATCTCAGTGTTAAAAATCAGGAAACTGAGGTCAAGAGAATTAGAATCAAGACATGTTCTCTGCTCAGGACTCTGCTGTGACTAGAGGTCTAGCAGAGCCAGGACGTTTGGGTGCATGGGAGAAGCTGCCTTGAATTAGAGAGGCAGGCCGTGGGATTTCCTACTGGCCAGTGAGGTGGCCTTAAGCAGATCACTCCATGTCTGTGTGACTTAATTTCTTCATCTCTAAATAGAGACTAATAATGGTGGAAGGATCAACAAATGTTTGTGAGATTTGGAACTCTTTACAAATTGTAAGGCATGATGCAAATGTTTTGTTTTATTGTAACATTATGTAAATAACAGTAGGAAGCAAAGTGTAGTAGAAAAAACAGTTTCTCTGGATTAAGAAGAGTGCTGGCCTTGAATTCTGACTTTTCATTCTTTTCCCTGCGTGAAGATGACACTGGAAAAAAATTCTGCCTGTCTCTGATTCAGCCTGTTTGTCTTTCTGTGTATCCATTCTTGTACTCTTTATTTCTCTAGTTCTGTCTATGAAACAAACATGATCACTTCTTGGAAGGGAATCTTGATGCCAGACTTCGGAGAATCCTGTTCCCTAGAATTACTGTGCAGGTGAACGTTCTTTCGAGCATCGACATAGGAACTAACAAAATGAGATGGCATTGCAGTGTCCCTTTAATTCATGAGCCTCTCTAGCCCTGGAAAAACTGGCAGTTACAGGACAGGTGAGAATGTCTAGGATGGGGTTTCTGAACAATCTGACATGTTCATGGTTCCTCCCCAAACCCAAGGCCTCAATTTTAGGTCCTAATTATCAGACTGGTCCTATGAGCTCCTGCCTCAAATTCCCTCTCTGGGCCTTATTGCTAGAATACAGGAAAAAGTCCATTCTGCATTTAGAAAAAAACAAAATAAAAACACATAGAAGGAAAGTGAGTGAGATTCCCATTCTTCCAGGATTTGGGATGGAGTTTATAAGCTCCACTCAAATCTCCCTCCTCCTTGAGCCCTTCAGGATTGCCTCAGCTAGAAGGCCATTCCCCTCTGCTGCACCTGCATGGTGTTTTGTTTCTAACACTTTTAGGCTCTAGTCTCGTTCTCTTCTCCAGATACATTTTTGTCCATGCAGATCTCCTCCTATATAAACAGTGCAAACAACATGAGGTCAGGCCTTTCAAACAGACAGGGCCTAATAAATGCTTGTTGAGTCAATGTTCGGCTTGAGTCTACACTCAAGGACAGGGGAGAGAGAATTGCACCATGACCATCACCTTGCAGCCCACTCTGCAGAGGTGCCACATATTCACCCAGGCCCACGCTACCCTTATCCTGGCTTTTCTCATGTTTCTCTCTGCTTAAGAGATGAGGAAATGAGGCAGGATGAGCATATAAGCGATCACTGGGCAAAAACTTAGAGCCAGATGCCAATCTTCTCAAAAATTATTCTCACTTGAAAAGAAGTAGGAAGAGAGAATAAAGAGACTCCTTCCTGATTCGTGAGTCCAGGAGCTGGGGTCCGTGCTTTACCTGCACTTCCCTGGTCATCTCTGATGGTCAGCATTTCCTGCAGCTCTGGCTATTGGTCCAAGTGCCTCCCACCTCTAGCCTTGACCTGCAATCTCTAGCCCTCAAGATGCCCCACCTTCCCAGCGTCTCCTCCTCTAGTGCTCTGACTGCAGGGAGTGGTGAGCAGAGCCTGGTGGGAAGTGGGCACAGCAGAGTGGTCCTTGTGGGTGTTCCCTGGGCTCTGGGGCTCTGGGTGAATTCCACCAGGGAAGGCCCTTCTTCTGAGCTGTTGCTGTGCACAGGCTCTATCCCAAGCAGTTCTTGGTAAGGACTTAGAGCTGCGTAGAAAACCTCAACCTTGGGAAAAGAGGCACCATATATTCACCATTACTAATTCACCCCTGAGTCCTCGCCTTTTCTTTCTCTCTGCCTGAGGCATGAGGAAACTAAGATAGAAAAGGCCTTTAAGCTATCACTCAGCAGAACCCGACAGGGCTGACCACTGTGGAAACCCGTGGGCGAGCTGCCGTTCAGCCTCTTTGAATTGCCGCCTCTGGGCAGCAGGATGGCATAAATAGCCCCAAACCACGTCAGGGCCTGTCTCTGTTCAAGCTGAATTAAACTGTCATATGGATGGCAACTTTCCCCTGCACATCTGTTTAGCATAATTTAAAAATCACAGCCCTTGCACCTACACTATCAGCACCACATGTGGTTCATCTTCCTTATTATCCTAAATTAAAGTGCTGCCTGGTGTCTGGATTTTCTGCAGTGACTGTAATAATGGAGCTCTAATCTGACTCCCAGTCAAGCTTTGGGAGACGGCACATTGAAGCGGAGGGGAGTTATGTAAACCTGATTTCCGAGGGCCACAGCAAAGGAGACCTCCACTGTGGCTGGGCCTGAAATCCCAGGCTTAGGTTATAATGACATTCAGATGCCAGCGCTGGCCTTGCGGTTGGCTCCTGTGCGTGACAGAGAGAGGGAGAGCGAGAGAGTACACGGAAGCAAGTGCATCTGGGCTTCGTTAGTTGGAATGTAATTTACGAAAGGCAGCTTTTCAGATGTTGGGATAATCAGCAGGCTGTTATCGAGGTAGTGCATGGTAATCATGGGTTGACATGAGCAATCCATGCTCAGTGAAATAAATGGGTTTGACTGGCAGGGCAGCGGTTGGACTTTAATAAAAAACAAATTGAATTTTTTTTCCTGCAACTTAATATAAGAATCATCTGGACATATGCATAAAACCCACACAGTAGCAAAAACCCCTCACAGAAAGAAAAATGCCACAGCGCCGGGTCTCAGAGCCAATTTCAGCGTTATAAATTCTGCACATGTTTGGGCAGTGGTTGAGACGGGGGTGGGTGAGGTGAGGAGGGGAAAGCAATGCAGGGACCTCTCAGCCTGATCCCAGCATAAATCACATAATAATGGAAAAGTAATTTAATAGCATCCTGAAGCCTCGGAGTGAATCAGTGCTTTTCCTACGATGAGGCTGGGCTCTGGTGGGTGAAGAACTTGAGGCTGTTGACTCCTAGAATTATGCCCTCTTTGGGGGCCATATACCCACGTTCCTTGCTCGGTCAAGACTGGAGTCCTTGCTAAGGGGTCTGTTCACCTTTCCTCTATATGCCCAGTGTGCAGAGCACGTGGATGCTGTGGCTACTCACCCAGAGCCTTCAGTCTGCCACCCGCACCATCTCTGCTGTCCTAAGAGCTCCACAGGGCACCCCCCTCCATGCCTCGGAGCAGCTGTTTCATAGTCCAACTAGTTGGCTGTATGCACAGTTTTTCAAGTCTGGCACGTAACAGGTGCTCTTGGACAAGCCTTGGGATGGCTTATGTATGCTGAGTCAGTTTGCAGCGCATAGAGGAAAAGGGCAAAATTTCAGCAGGAGCACTGAGGACATCGATGAGGGTGTGCAGGAGGCCACTGGAGTTTCTTTGCATATAACAATGCAGGTTATCATCAAAGCTGGGCTGAACATTTTCTGTCATGTCACCCCACCAAGTGGACCAGAATGTCATCTTTTTGAAGGTCAGATTAAATAAGCCATGGGCATCTTTAAGGCACCTGAAGCTTGTAAGGATACACAGGGGGAGCAGAGACTTATTTTTCATGGCAAGTTGATTTTAAATATAGACATTTGTACGAGGATGACGTCATCATTAAAGATCAGAGAAAGCCTAGAATTCTAAAGCTGGAATGATCTTAGAAATAATCCATCTGTAGATGAGGAGGCTTAAAGACATAATTACTTGCCCAAGGTCACACAACAAATTGGCTGCAGAGGCAGGGCTAGAACCCCAGGCTCTGGGGTCTTTGGTGCCGCTCCATGTCCTATGGAGTCCCAGACCCATTCAGCAGAGCTACCTACAGATGCTGTAGAAAGGGCCTGGCAAACCAGGAACTCCTTGAAATATCTCACAGCAGATAGCTGCTGCTTCTTCCAGACTGTGCGCTCCCCTGTCGACGTTGCTTAGACCCCCTTCCACTTCCCACATTCCACTGCCCGTGACTACAGCTCCTGGCATCACCAGCCGGGACAGCATGGAGATAGCAATCAGATTGCTTGAAGGGCAGGCTGTGGGGGAAGAGCTTGACTAACCAGCCGGGATTTGTACTAACCAGCTGGGAGACCTTGGAGAAGTCAGGCTCCTTTGACTCTCAAATGTGGAGATGGGATAAACAACTCTGGGGCTTTCGTGGCAGTTTTTGTTTTGCTGCAGTGGAACCCTTTTATATCAGGTGAACCCTTCATTGGCCACACCCTCCAGCATTAAGAAAGAGATGGAGTGGAGTGGTTCTGGTCGAAGGTGGAGAGGAACATGTGCCTTCTTTCTCTCCGCTGCACACTCCTAGCAGACCCTGAGATCGCCTCTCAAGCTCAGGACTCTGCAGAGCATGGTTAGAAAAGCACTGGAATAAGCTGTCTCAAAGGTCCTTTCAGCTTCAGCATTTTATGATTCTGTTAATAGCCCGGACTCAGGTGTCTGAACAGAGACCATATTAATTCAGGGCGCTGTACCCTGTGACCCCTCCCGAAGCTATTGCAGATCAAGATCCTCTCCTGCTCTTCTTTGACCAGGGGAGAGAGCCCAGTGCAGCCAGGGGGTGCTGCCATGGGCCTGCCCACCTCCCTGGTACCCAGTGCCTCTCTCTGCTTTCCCCTGATCTAGAAAGCAGCATAGCTTCAAGGATTGAATACCCTATCCTGCAAGAAGAAAGACCTTAGGTGTCTTGAGAATTGGATTAGGCTGTCCGTTTAGGTTGCTGGAAAAGACTCATCACCTGCCAACTCACATGAGAACTGGGGCAGAGATTCACCAAGCACATGCATCGCTCTCAGATCAGTGGGGTTTTTTGTTGTTGTTGTTGTTGATTTATTTATTTGGCTGTGCCTGGTCTTAGTTGTGACATGTGGGATCTTTGTGGCAGCACATGGGATCCTTAGTTGTGGCATGAGGGATGTTTAGTTGCGGCATGTGAACTCTTAGTTGAGGTATGTGGGATCTAGTTCCCTGACCAGGGATGGAACCTGAGTCCGCTGTCCTAGGAGCGTGGAGTCTAGCTACTGGACCACCAGGGAAGTCCTGGGTCAGTGTTTTAAGCCATCTGGGAAACAAGGAAGTTGTGAGACATGTTCCTGTATTTTGCAAAGCTGGGGGTGGATTACACGTGCTAAAACGATGGTCCCGTGATGGGCAGTGATGAACGGAGCTGCAGCATCCCCTCAGATAGGACCCTCATCTCCTCTCTCTGCCTTTACTAATCCTTCACTGTCTCAGCCCCAAATCCCCTCCGTGTGGACTTACCCAGCCCGCCCCCTGCACCCATATATTATTATCTGTGTTATATAAGGCAATTAGACGCACTGTGAGCACTGGACTGCTCACCAAATCCCTTCTTGCATTTTTCGCACCTCAGGCAAGGAAGTGCGATTTATTCAGTGACTGCTGGATGCCAGCATAGGTCGTATGCAGACTGTTACAAAAAGTTATCTGTTTTAAGCTCATCTGAAGTGTATATCTTTATTTTCAAGTGAGGAAACTGAGGCTCAGAGGGATAAAATGACTCAAAAAGAATAAAGAGCAGGCCCAATATTTGAACCCAGTCACACCAGAGGGTATTTTATGAACTCCAGTGCCACTTCACGCAAGGGCATGAAGTCTTGGGCTCCCGAGGAGCAGGAGGGGGCTGACAGGTAGCTAGGGAATTCTGCTAAGGACCCGAGAAGGGACTGCCAGGGGCATCTGCAATCAGCAGGTAGATTTCCTGAGGGTACTGGGTGGACAGAAAAGAGATCGAACCAGGAGGGAGCAAGGGCCGCGCCCACTTCCTGAGCAAACCTGACAGAGCACCCGCTGAGGATGAGAGCCGCTCTCTCACCACATTGGCAGTGGCCGTTGAGGGCAGGGGGCTGCCAAGCTAGCCTGCGGTCCCAGGGGAGCATGCAGGGTGCTAAGAAGGAAACCGATGCAGGAAAATGAAGAGCACCACCCAGGCTGGGACCTGCAGCCATGGCCCTAGACAGGCAGGAAAGGGGGACTCGGAGTTTTGCTCCTGGTCTCTGAGAGCTTAAAGATCAGGTGAGTTTGGGGCAAAGCACACTTGTAAACTGGGCCATTTGGAATGTGTAGGCAACCCCTGCTTTTTATCAATACAACATATTTCTCTGTTTCATTCATTTCAAATGAAATGAAATTCATTAATTTCTCCAAAATGTACTTTGGCGAATCAGTCAGCCACACCCCTGTGCATCTGCCATTTCACAGAAAAGGGGTCACCGCAGGCTCTTCCCTGGAGCGCCTCCTCATTGTTTCTTCAGCAGTGAGACCAGCAGGAACCTGCAGGCAGTCTTGAGTGGGGAGGTTGATAAGGGAACAGTGTGTTCTCAAATAAAAACGTTTCCCCTGCGACACTCTATACCTCTCAGGATATGCCTTTCAGGAGCATATCAACGTGTCCCTGACGTGAAGCCCCCCTGCACTCCATTCTGGCCGTGTGCTTGGTGAGCCTGGCGCTTGGTGAGCCTGGCTGACAGAAACACCGCTCCAGGGCCACAGCACTGCAGAAGAGCAATCTTCTGCCCAGAAACTTTCCAGAAGGCTGGGAACTCGCTTATCTGCTGGCAAAATTGCCAACTGGGGGATTCAGCGCTGCTTCTCTGCAAAACAGGCGCTGAATTACCCCACACTTAACAAATGGTTGCCCTGCTCTCCTAAGCTTCCAACACAAATTGAATTGTATTTTTTCATTCGTGTATACAGTGGGTGTGCTCTAGCGCCAGCACTAATTTCCCCCAAGTAAGATAAATGCACAGACCTGAGCCTTCCTGCTTATATTATGTCTCATTCCAGCAAATTAAAATGTCACAAAGTTCCAGGATTATTTAGGAGACCCGGTCAGATGGGAGTGGTGCAGTGGAGGCGGGAGACTATCATCTGCTTTCACACCTCAGCCATCACTTAGATAACGAAGAATGAACACTGATCAAAACCTGGTTAAACGCTCACCAATTGCCATAAGATGAGAGTCTGTAGAAGGCAGTGTCGATGGAACCTTGCGAGAAGCAAGACTCTCTTGTTTTGGCAGTTTTCTTAAGTTATTTTTACGTTACTGGTATCCTGTTGTGGATTTCCTCCCCACCCCACCCCCGCATTCACTCTTATAACCAACCACAATCAATTTGGCTTAATTCAGTGCTATAAAAATTTTCACCTAGAGTGGCCACTTGGTGAATCAAAGTTCATGAGTAAACAAAGTTCACACGCTGAGAATTAGAGTTTGATTTCAAGAGGCTCTGAGAGGAGAATAGCAGTAGGAAATGGAATTGAGTTTGCAGCTGGAATGCCACTGGTTGTGCCCGCCTGAATTCTCTGAAGTTGCCAAAGAACAAGTATTAATAATTTAATACATTGCTTACGCATGACCCTTTTCTCACTGGTATCTTCCAGGCGTCAAAGGGCACTGCAGCAGCTCACTTTTGTCCGTAAGGCATCCTTTTAGGAAAGGGGGTGTGAGTCATCCCATTTTCCGGAGCAGAAAACACAGGCCCCTAAAATCCTCCTGAGTACCTGAGCAGTACCCGAGAGAGGAATGCAGTGCCGCCCCACTCCTCGCCTGCAAAATGGTGGAAGCACTGACCTCAAAGCAATTCTAGGGAGCTTTTCCCTGTTCCCGCCCAGAGGTCAGGCTTTTCGCACCAAATCTTCATGAACGAGGGTCTGCAAAGGGGCAGGCACTTCATGTGAGAAGTAGTCAGGAGAGGTAGTTTGGAGGCTAAAATATGTGACTTTCTGGGACATTTCAATGGTTTATAGAGCCAGTGGGACCAAACACATGAAGTCAGAGCTGTCTCAGAAAATTCAAGATAAATGGTAGCCAACCGATGGGGGCTGACAGTCAAAAGCAGGGGCCCCCAAAAAGGCAGGCAGGTAGAAGCCCATCGTAATGATACTTAACCCCCTCATGTGTGTTTCAGTTTAGGAAGAGCCTTCAAATTCATCTTATTCAACATCCTGGGGTCAGAGGTGTCATGGCCCTGCTTTACAGGTAAGGAGGCAGGGCGAGGCTCAGGGAGACGGAATGTCAAGAACAAATCTCTGAGCACAGCTGGGATCCAGACACAGCTTTCCTGGTGTGCAGCCACATTCTGACCACTGCACCACACTCCCTCTCCACACAGGGTTAGAAACAGAGGAGCTTGCTGCCTCTGCTCCAGTATCAATGATGACTGCAAGGGAAGTTTTCAGATGGAAGGTTCTGGCCAAGGACTCTCCTCACTTGAAGCCTTAATACCTGGGGTTCTCACTGCCTGAAATCCTCTCCCCGTCTCATCCAGGTCCCCTCCTGTACGTCCCTCAGGTCTCTGCTCAAATGCCAGCTCGCCAGGGGGGTCTCTTCTTGCTACCTACCCATGCCCATCAAAGTTATCCTCCTTACCTTCTTAAAGTTTTCTCCATAGCATTCTCACTTTTTATTTGTCAGTGACCTGTCTCCTTCCTCTGAGTCCAGCCATGAGAGCTGAGACTTTGTCATCCTTGTTGCTCTATCCCTGTGTCTAGATTAGGAGTTGACTGTTTCTGTAAAGGGTCACATAGTAAATAGTTTAGGCTTTGGGAGCTGTACATTCTCTGTTGCCACCATTCAGCTCTGTCACTGTAGCGGGAAAGCAGCCATAGACAATGCGTATATGAATGGGCATGACTGTGTCCCAGTAAAACTTTATGGCCACTGAAATTTGAATTTTATATAATTTTTATATGTCATAAAATATTCTCCCCACCCTCCCACCCAGCCATTTCAAAAGATAAAAAACATTCTTCCCTTTTGTATGGGCCGTACAAGACATGTTGGGCTCAATTTGCCTTCAGGCCATAGATTGCTGACCTCCTCGTCTAGCTCAGTGGCTGGCACAGAATAGGCACACTGTAAATAATTGTTGAATGAGTGACTGAACAAATACTTGCCTTAACCATATCGTGCAGTTGCATCAGGCAACAGGTAATCAGCCATCCGGTGTTGTTTAAGAGGCAGGTGCCATGAAGGGGGCTCTGGAAGTCAGACTTGGCCCTGTGCGCAGGGAGCCCTCAGTCTTGTTGTGCATGTAAGGGGAGGGAGGGCAAGGAGGGGAGGAAGGCAAGGCAGGAGCTGTAGGAGCTTTTCATCAAAACAAGGGGAAGCCGGGGAATTATCCCATCTTCCCTGAAGCTTACCCAGAGACTGGTCCCCTTAATAAAAACCTCTTTGGACCTACGGATGGACAGGATGATGGAACAGACTCACAGATATAGAGATCAAACTAATGGTTACCAAAGGGGAGAGGGAAGGGGGAGAGGCAAATTAGGGGTATGAGATCAAGAGGTACAAACTACTGTGTATAAAATAGATACGCAACAAAGATATATTGTATAGCATAGGGAATTACAGCCATTATCTTATAATAACTTTTAGTGGAATATAATCTGTAAAAATACTAAATCACTATGCTGTACACCTGAAACTAACGTAATATTGTAAATCAACTATACTTCAATAAATAATAAAATACTTAAAAAAAAAAAAAAGAGCTCAGTAGCCACAGCCTGAGGGGGGCAGTGTTGTCTTGGAGGCCTGATTCTCTAAAGAAACACTGCAGAACGCTTGTCCCTTAGAGACACACAGACAGCTACAGTGCTGTGCGTCTGGGACTCGGGAAGGAATGCGCTGGACGCTGTGGGACGGCAGGGGAGGAGGCCCCTCCCACAGGCTGGAGAAGTAAGGTGGATCAGAGGCATTTCTCAGAGGAAATAGCTGAGAGAAACCTTCATTCATACATTCAACTACCAAGTGTTGAGAGGCACTGGGGTAGGAGCTGAAGATAAAGACAGGCGTGGGCTTTACTTTGAAGAACTCAACAATTGCTAGAGGTTCATAGTTAACTATTATTTCATTAAATTGGTGGTAGGTACTATGGAGAAGAAATAGAAGGTGTCATGAGAATACGATAGGCACTCAGGCTAGGTGCCAAGGAGGGTATGGGTTTATCTAGCAGACAAGTGGGAAGGGGCGTGCCAGGCCTGTGCAAAGGCTCAGTGGCACGAAGGAACCATCAGTATGGCCGCAGTGTGAGGTGTGTGCTGGGGAGAGGGGGTAAGGACTCCCCCTGAGGGGTGCCCAGCTACCCCAGGGTCTTGTGTGTGGTGCTGAGGAGTTTGGGTTCAATCGTAAAGTCTGAAATCTTTCATTTGAATGGTGGCCAACCATGTCTCTGGATGGTCTAAAATCTTGAGTTCTCCATCAAGGGCTTAAGACCTGTCATCGAATCTGCCTCACAGGAGAATTTCCAAGAAAAGAACTTGCCATCTATACTTAGGGCTGAGCAAAGCCCAGACAGCTCGTGATGTCAGCCGAGATATTCTGAACAAAGCGTCACAATCGGGAAATGACACTCTGAACACAGACCTGTTTTTCTTTAAAATGGGACGTGATTCTACCCATTTTGCAGGATGAAAAGTTCAGAGTTGTCTCCAGTGAAAGTGAGGATAAGATGATTTCCCTCACATCGGTTCTTAACCTTTTGTCACTCATTCTGACACATTCTTCAGCCGGGTTTTCTTTGTGTTTGCAGGTGTTCTTGTTTGTAAACCACCCCTTTGCATGGCTGAGCTCCTGTGGGTCTCTGGATGCCTCTGAGTATGTGGCTCTGTGTGGCTCAGCATACATCTCCTTGGTCCCTCTGCAGACTGTTCGTTTTCATCTTTCACCCTGATGGGGGAAAGGAAACCTGTGATGCCATGCCTCCCCCACTCCCTCTGGGCCTGTAGGCTCCTTCTGTGGTCCTCTGTTTCCATTTTTCTCTCCTCCAACTTTCTCTTTCACCTCTTTTGTCCCCCTTCCCCTCTCCCTGCCTCTCTGCTCCATAATTATCCATAATATAGACAGAAGATTGTATTATTTTGTTATAATTATTTGAAAAGATTTTATGTTTCCTGCTTTTCATTTAAAAGGCTGATGAGAGAACAGTATTATATTCCTCTCTCAGAAACCGGTAAATAAAAGGTTTTCTTTGTGGATGAGCCCTCCCTGGCTACAGCGTTCTCCATCTGCTTTCTACACAAGGGTGCCCTATGCCGGGGAACTCCGTTCTCATCAAAATCACTCTTGCTAGAGCAGCCAGCTTTACTGTGGGGAGAGTGAAAACTCTAAGAGAGATAAGCTCCAGGGATCCCTCCTCTGGAGCTGAAGTCACCCAAGTTCTGAGGAAGAACTTTCTCCACGGGCTCAGCCTTAGATCCCGCTTGCCCTGAGACTGTTTGCATCTCTGTATGAGACCCTGTGGTCTGGACTGGATGGTAGGACCCTATGGGCCCTTCCGACCCAGAGCACTCTCACAGACACACTTTCTTCTGTTCAAACGCTTCCCTCTTCACACACAGCACTCCCAGAATTTTCACATTCTTGACCACCATCATTCCTACCTGGGCAAACTTGCCAAGCTCCCTTAGGGAAGAGGTCCTGAAAATAAGCCAGTTTCACATACTGAGACAACTACATATGCATATAGCAACTCTTTTCCTTAAATCATCTTCCAGGTCTAGTGTCCCTGTAATATCTTGAGAATCGATCTTAGTTGTGTTTATCTTCTCTTTCTTTTTAGAAATTCATTAGAATCCTAGGTTTTAATAGTTGCATCCTTGATATAAGGAGTTTAATTGTGCAGCTCTTAGCATGCCCTAGAGAGTCTAATGAGGAATAAATAATCCTAAGCAGCCTCCCTTAGGGATGAGGGATATACTCTTTACCCAGAGGCTCTTGTTAAGGAGATTTGCTAATTGTTTCTACAGTGATAGGCTACTCCCCAATTAGGTAGGAGATTCCCTCAGGGCTGGAATCATTTCTTATCCTCCGAGGGTGTTCCCTTAAGTCCTTAACACAGGGCCCAGGCAGAGGAAGGATTCCAGACTGTCCCCAGGAGTGCTTCTGTGCCCTCGGATTGTTTAAGCAATGGTTAAGGAACTCTATCAGTTTTCTTCTTGCCTTCATGTCCTCATCTGTAGAAGGAGACACTCTCTCTGGACCTCATTTAGGGGAAGAAAAGGGAAAGAAAGTCCCATTTATTGAGCATGAGTGACATCCTGTGCTTTCCCATCTGCTCTTACCCCTGACTTCTATGAGGCACATTTTAGTAGGAACTCAGGCTCAGTAAGGCTAAGTGATTTACCAAGTAATGCAGTTAAGTGTTAGAAATGGGACTAAGTGACTTCTGGGTAAGGACCTAGAATAGCGGTGGTAAGGGGTCAGCAGGTGTTGATCACTGTTACTATCACTGCCGTAGTCACAAAACCAAGCTATTGGATTTCCAAGCCCATGCTGTAAGGGTGAATGAGAGGAAACATGCAGAATTCACTGAGGTAGGATGAAGAGCCTTGTACATTGGGTGAAATTCAAGTAGTTTACATCACATGTAAACTACAAGTTAACAGCCAATGTGGAAAGGGTTTGCCAGTGGGGCTGTACAGGTGGAAGCCTCCCTCCTTGGGTCTCTGGCCTCCTTCTTCCAGCCCAGCCTCCTTCCTTGGGTGGAAAGAAGGCTACTACAGAGGGCCCAGGCTACAGTCTTAAAAAAAAAGACTAATTTTTCCCAGGGCAAGAAGTGGAGAGACCCAGCATAATTTTGGAGCGTGTTCTGTCAGTCCCTCCTGCAGACTGCACCCAGGAGTCAGGCTGATGAAATGGCATCGCCCATGACCACTCCAGTGCCAAGCAACTGCTTTTCCCACCCAGCCCTGCTGAGAATACACTGGCAACACACACCAATTTTACAAACAAGAAAGCAGGATCCAGAGGAAAGAAGCGTTTTCTCCCCAATTCAAGTTCGTTCTTTCCCCTGTTTTTACCATCTCCGCCGACCAGGGGCCCAGCTCACATTTCCTCTTTCTTTCTTCACTTCAGAGGCTGTGGGATCAGTGTGCAGGTGGAGCTGGGGAGGGAAGGGGGACCCCTTGGCGCCCAGGTTCCCGAGGCTTTGCTGCGCCCAGAGACCACTAGGAACCTGGACTTGAAGGGTTTGAGTCACCCGCCTGGAAAGCACACACTCATTCAGAGTTACTGACTGAAACCGGTTCCCAACTCGATTTTCTCTGCCCCTTCTCATTTTCCTGCCTCAACTTAAGCATTGACACTTGTCGCTGCTATAAAATGTAGCCGTGGGGGGAAAAAAATGTCTCTGTGCGGTTGACAAAAGAGAAAAGGCACTCTGTTCAATCAACTGTGGGAGAGACAGAATTATTTATGCTGCCTTTATCAGTCACTGGAAAAGGTAATTTCATTGCTGAATTTCAAGTTTTTCATTAATTAACCACTTTTTCAGTTCAGTGCTCCGCAGCTAGGCAAAAACCCATGGCAGAGCCGTTTTGGAAGGGGGCTGGGGGGAACTTGGCTTTGGCCCTAATGCTCCCAGTGACATATGGATGTTTTCATGTTTTTGTTTTCTGCAGTTTCTTTGGCTGTGTGCTGGTGCAGATATTGGTTGTTTCATTTAAGACTCAGAGTCTCACCCAAACTGTCTGCAATTTAGTATGTCATAATATATACGTGGGTAAATCATCTCTGTGTCATCTTTCTCAACGTTCCGTTATTAAAGCCCATTTATCACGGTAAAATGTCCCTCCAAGAGATGACACAAGGTGCACACGTCCCCGAGTCTGGTATTTAACACTAATAGGCTGAGCTTTCTCTCTGAAGCTAAACTAGGAATTGAGAAAATGCAGCGGAATGAATCAGGAAAATGCTTTCTTGGAGATGGAATGAGATTGAGACTAGAAAGGGGATTCGGAAGAAAGCTGACGTTTTACCTGAACTCTCCAGATAATTGCTTCCTCTTTTCCACTTCGCTCAGAAAGTGGAAACCTGGCGAGACTTGCCTAGGGAACAGCGAGTGACTTGTTTCAGGGAGTCCGTGCGGCGGCTCTCCATGAGATAGAGGCATGCAAAGTTTTCAGAACGTTTTCAAGCGTAGCAATGAATGGATGATATTGTGTGATTGTGACATTTCTGTCTGAAGACATCTTTTGGGATCAGAGTCTTTGAAATGTCGTTCTGCCAAAACAGAGAGCAGATAAAAGCTTTGTCGATTCCGAGACACCTGAGTGGCTACTATGTACCAGGCTCAGGACAGGTTCTAGGCGTGTGGAGAAGAATGTGCGCTTGGTCCCCATGAGCTTATGAGTGAATGAACAGTGAAAAATGGCAGCAGGGCCTGCCTGTTGGCTCTTAGCAAGGCCAGTATTTCTGGGCCCTGGTCACATGATCCCACAGTATCTGTAGGGAATCAATTACCTAAGCCATAGGTAATCAGTTTGTCAGCTGGGATGCCTTGAGTATGTAGTGAGTTTTTAATGTCTGAGAATACCGAAGGCAGTGAGACAACCAAATAGTGTGATCTAGCTTCTGTAGCCTTTGGTCACAGAGCAGCTGGCTTTCCTTAAAGGCCCCTCCTCACTAGGATTTCTTCATTTACAGAAATCACCACCCAGAGTTCCTTACATCTTAAAAAAAAAAAAAAAAAAAAAAACTTTTATAATTTATTTTTATTAAAATAACATATTCATTGTGAAAATTTGAGAAACCAAAGCCAAAAAGGCAGAAAAATTACTCATAACTGTATGACTTCAAGATGACCACATTTAACATTTTGGTGCATATCCCCCCAGTTTCTTTCTATGCATATATCTATGTTACATAGTTCATAGATCATACTACAGTTCTGTTTTGTGACTTTTTTATTACATAGAAATATATCATAATCATCTTCCAGGTCGGTTGTTCTCCTCCAGCTTTATCTCCTCTTCACATTGTATGCATGAATTACTTCACTTAACCATTCTCCTTTTTAGGCTGTTTCTTTCTTTTCTTACTATTATCAATATGTCATAATGTTCTGGAAACTAAATTTTACTCACCTCCATATCATTTCTATTAAACAAATTTTCAGTTTTGAATTGCCGAGGCTAAGGTTTTTGCCACATTTCAAGGTTATTGTCAAATTTTCCACAGAAATCTTCAACCAATTTACGTTCGTGCCAGCAACATGTGTGGCAAGTTGTTTCTCAGCATTCTTGCCTTGGTTTCTTACAAGGGTTAACTTCTTAACAACACATGAGTGCTTTGGGGATACACCCAGAACATCTTATTTCTTGTATTGGGAGACAGCAAGTCAATTCTGCTGCTGTTACTGGTTTCTTAAATATAATGAGACAAGCTAGTGGTGCTTCCTTGATGCTCTAGTGAGTTCTGTGTAAACCCAAGATGTCCCGACCAAGCATGATGTGGCCACTTGAATCCCCGGGAGCCTAATAACTGGTTAAGGTTCAGCTGTGGTGAGTGCCATCATGAATAGGCCAGGATAAACTGAACAGCTCATAAAGTGATCCAGGCAGGGTGGCTCTGGCTGGGCCTTAGCCTGTTTTCCTGACCTGGCTTTCCTCCCCGCAAGCTTGTAGCTCAAGCATGGGACACTAGGTTCCACTTGCCATAAAGGGCAGCTCCAGTAGACCCTGTATAACTAGCCACACTGGAAAAGTCTCTCAAGGCAGTAAAAGCTAATTCGGTGCTGATACACAAAATTCTGAGTGTTAGTAGTGGTCCCCACACATGCCCATAGATTTTTCTCTTTCTTTTCTCTTCTCTTTCCTTCCTTTTTTCTTCTTCCTTTCCTCTTCTCTTTCCCTTTCTGCTCCTTCCTCTTCCTGTTCCTCCTCTTCTTCTTTTTCTCTTTTAACTGCTCTAATTTAATCCCACCAAGTATTGAACTCATATGCAAAAGGTAATAAAATCCTTCTATGAGAAAAACAGAGTTTATGTTCAGAATAACAACCTCTATATTTTGCAAGATGCTGTGAAGTTGCTGCTATGCGACAGGGACTGGGGGGAGGCTGGCTTTTGTCTTGCCGCTCTGCTTTGCCATGTGATAAACCGATCCCGGGGAGAGGTGGCTGCTGGCAATTAAGAGAGCTGGGCCACTGCCTTGGGGATTCTCCACTGAATAATCTGACTGAGAAGGAGATCCCTAGGGTTCCTCTCATTTGTTTGGGCTCCGTTGTTGTTTATTCAGGAGCTAACAAATATTATTTTTCCATAATCCACTTGCTTGATGCCTGGTTTCTAACACTTGATTGGTTTTCTCCTTCCTTTGCTCTTGCTACCCTTCCCTCACTAATTGTAAGCTTCTCTTAGGCTTGCCAAACAGGGTCCTGGGATATCTATCTATATCTATCTATCTATGTATCTATCTATGTATCTATCTATCTATCTATCTTCCTGCACTTCAGTGCCCTTCATGCTCACCATTAGGAAGCTACATGCTAGCAAAACCTAAGTTTAAATCTCCGTTTCACTGTTTGGGGTCTTTTTTATTCTTAGATTTGAATCTTCTTTGCCTCAGTTTTGTCATCTGCAAAAATAGGTATACTAATCCTCTCTCCCAGGGATTTATGTAAGGATGGAATGAGACTACATTAAATCATCCTGCCATGCAGAGCCACAACAGCCCCACAGTTCACATTGTCAGCTGGAGTTGTGCTGTGCAGTCATTTTCCCCAGCGCCATGCCTGGCACAGCGAGGTGATCGGTAAATGGAAGCAGCTGCTGCTGCCTTTCTACTTCCGTCTGAAAACAGCCTCAGGTCAGTAGGCTGTACTGTTATCCCCAGTTGTACATGGGCTGCAAGTCTGGGGTCCCAGTGAGAGGTCAGCTGTCCTGACTCTCTGGAAAGGTCTATGAATGGTGGATCTGAAAGCAGACAAAGTCTTCTCCTTCCCAAGGAAGGAAGCAGAGTGCCTAGGAGGGCACATCACATATCCATTGTCTAGGCAGAGCAGTCTCAGAAATGTCATCCATACCTATGAGAATGAAACTGGTTGCGTTACCTGAGCTGCCCTAAAATCCCCAGCAGACTGCTGACATTCACCTGGTGAGAGTTTGGAACTGATCTAACTATCAAACTATGCAATTCCTGGATCTCTTCTAGAAACAATGCTTTCCATCAGTTCATCCTGGTGGTTCTCAAATTTATCTGCACATTAGAATTTCCCGGAAATTTTAAAAAATTGTCAAAGCCCAGGTCCCACTCAGACCAGTTAGTCACAATCTTGGGGGTGAGACACAGATACCAGTGTTTTTTTCAAGGCACCAGGTGATTCCCATGGCAGACCAGTTTGAGAAGCACTTGATTTAGCCTAAGGTGGAAAGAAGGTGAAGACGGTGCAGTGACTCAGAGCCCAGCATGGTCCGTGCCTGCCATTTTCTGGTCCACCATAGCGCTGCCTGCCCCCAGGAAGGTTGCTGGGAAATTTGCTATGGGCCGTGTTCTGTTCCATTGATTGTGATGCTGTTATGTCTCTTTCTAAGGCCTCCTTGCCACATGCGTCCAAGGCATAGCATCTAATCTCTATTTTCCTGGGAAGAACTCAGAGGAGGCTTTGCAAATACCATAGTGAGAGCCTTAAGGGAAAGTAAACCAGAGTAGAAGTTTTCAATCACTTTGCCCTCAGCAGGCAGGACCCCATTCCCTAGTCTCTCTGTAATAAAGCAAGAGGCCCAGGGGTCCTCTCAGATCAAACCCTGGAAGAACCATAGAAAAACCAAGTTATTGCAGCACAAGCACACCAAAACGTAAAGCAACAACCCAAAGGTAACAACTTGTCTCTGACTCAGAGCAGAGCTTTAGATGCCACCACCCTTCTTAAGGCCTCTGATTCCTCACCCATGATGATCTCAGTGGATAAACTGAGCTCTTCCATTCCAGGACTCTGTAAATATGAGTGCTTTTTATTATTATCATTTATTTCTTAGGAGGGAAATGGAGGAAAAAAAAGAAATAAATGGAAGGATAGACTGAGCAACCCAGGGTGAGGCATCCCTACAGATGACCTTGGTAGTGGCAAGAAATCTTGGAGGAGATGGGCATTTTGCCACATGGTCTCAATAGAGGTAGGAAACAGTGGTCTTTCCTTCTATGGGAAAGATGGGAAGTGGATCTATGGATGGGAAGTGGTAGAGGAGATCCTCCATGCCAGGCACAGGACTAGGTGTTCTGTGAACACCCATTTGACAGTGTCTACTCCTCTGTTGATTTGATTTTGTTTCAATTTTGATAGTTAAAAAGATAATACAGGTAAGAGAAAATGTCTGTCACCCACTTGAGACTGGCCTTTGAGAGTCCAAGTTAGAATGGTCTGTTCCCAAGGTTCAGAAGGATTATCCCCTGAGAGGAGGGTATATTATCCCCAGGGATGGGGGAGGCAACTCCCCACATCAGAAATAGACTATGGGTTTGTATGTTACAAAATCATCAATTGCCCTACCTCCCCCTGGTGTGTCATTCAGCCTCTGCCATGGCTGTCTGTAGAATTTTGCTGATTTCAGGGGGGAAGGATCCGTGATCCACGTGAGCAGCATCACTGTGGGTGAGGATGCGTTAGGCTTTGAAAATCATCCTAGTCTACAGGTAGCCTCAAGATCAGGCAGGAAGACTAGATATTCCTGAGTTTTTCTGTTGCTTCCCTGGATCTTCTCCCAACTCTAACATCAACCCTCCCTCCCCCTGGAGTCAAGTGATCTTTTCTGAATGGTAATCAGTGTCTCCCTTTCATTCTTTAATCCAAGTTACCCCCTTGCAAAAATTGAAAATATTTATATAATAAAAATATGTAAAAGCATCCTACCAGAGTATCTAGCACAGAGTGAGTGTTCCATGTAAGTAAACTGAATTTGAAATGAATTGTCTTTGGAGAGAGATATGGGTAATTAATTGTTAAACAGCTAATACTTTCTACCATGTTCTAGGCCCTATGCCAGCACAGAGGAGTCAAACTGACCACTGCTTTGGGAGGCCATGTTTTTGTGAGCAAAGCAGTATAAAGACCAGCTTCAATTCACAGCAGTTTAAATGGCCTGTCTAGGCAGGGGATGTAATGGCCTGTCTAGGCAGGGGATGTAATCTTCATTTGACCTTACCCTTGGGAACCAAGTCACGTCTCCAAATAGAAGGTACCCTACCCAGGATGGACTAGCCCTTTCAGATCTGCTAAGCCCTTTGCTGAGTAATGTCATTTTGCCAAGGATCCCAACCTCTGGTCACTGGAGCACTTGATAGAAGGCTAACAGTTAAGAAATGTTAGAACAAAGAGATCTTTTCTCTGCCCCCAAGCCCTCCATTCTTGTAAATTGGGTCCACGTTCACTCCAGTGAGTATGTTGTGAAGTGCCACAGGCAAATGTTAAAATTTTGCAGATGGAAAATGTCGGGAATCTAGCTTCCCCTTTACTTTCTTCTTCCCTCCCCCCTTCCCGGTTGTTCTGCTGTTGAGCCAATTACGAGGAGTGTAATGGCCTGATCAAGGAAAGAAATTGTCCTGCTGTACTTGGCCCTGAGCAGACACCATCAGGAGAATGAACATTTGGAGTCTCCACATTTTAAAGAGGAAATTGACAAATACATGCTGAGAAGGTTATAGGCCTAGAGAGGGGGCACGCCTGATCAAAGAACTGGGGGTATACAGGGTAGAAAAGAGAGAACCTAGAGGTCCTGATAACTGTTTTCAAATAGTGGAAAGAACATTGTGTGGGGAGAGGATAGACTTCCTCAGTCCTGTCCAGATGGCAGGATAGGACCCGTGAATGGACATTAGAGAGCAGCAGGTTTGAGCTTGGACTAGGTCAGACACAGCTCACAATGAAAGCTCATCCGATACAGAAGGCGCTGTCCCATAAGCTGCAGGCAGCACCCTCCTCAAGGTGCTCCAGCAGAAGTTGGATGGCTGCCAGGGAGAGCAGAGGGGGATTCCTGCCCTGGCTGGTCAGAGGATTGCAAGGTTTGTGTGGCCGGTGGGAGTCTGTGCTTCCTCCTTGTCCAT
The DNA here is from genome assembly GCF_003676395.1 of Aethalodelphis obliquidens. Lineage (NCBI taxonomy): Eukaryota > Metazoa > Chordata > Mammalia > Artiodactyla > Delphinidae > Aethalodelphis > Aethalodelphis obliquidens. The sequence goes on from NW_020837956.1 coordinate 20,628,725, forward strand.
CTCTTCCTCTTCCTCTTTCTCTTAATCCTAAATCCATTATTATGTCCTTGCTGAGCAAGGCCGGGGATCGGTGATGCTCATGCTGGCCTACACCAGAGTCCCTTTGCAAACCTTTCAAATAGCATCACCAAGACTCCGCCCCAGACTAGTTAAATAAAAATATCTGGGGATGAAACCCAGGCATCCACATATGTTTATAGTCCCGCAGGTAATTTTAATGGGAAGCCTGAGCTGGGAACCACTGGCCCAGACAAGGAGAGAATGTGATAATAACCCTGCTCCACCCCCTGCCTACCCCAGGCCACTGACATTTACCCGTTTAACATGCTGTATGATATTATTTTTTTTCAATAAAGTTTAGTTTTGTCTCAATATATTAGTAGCATTTAAGTTTAGATCCTCATAAGTGGTTTTAGTAGCTTATATTCTTATATTACTTTAGCAGGTAACACTGGCATTGAGAGAGATAAAGGGTGTGTGGACGTGTGGATATAAATGAACATGATCCGTTTTCAGACACGGTGGATGCTCTACTGACACTGAACTTTGTTTCCTCTTAAGCTTCTGTGCCTCACCCAGCAAAGGGCCATACCTTCCTCCATGCCCAGCCCAACACTCCTCTTCCAGTCACCAGGCTGCTGTTGTATAGTCAGTCACCTAATAACTGTAATCCGGGCAGTGCCGCCTTATTTTAAAGTCTTTTGAAGGGTGCAAGCATTCTTTTCTCTTATGGGGCTTGTTGTGAACCAGAAAGAAGGGAAGCCATTCTCTGAAATTGTAAGGAGCTGTGGAGCTATGCTTAGCTGGTATCACGGGACCTTCTAAAGTTGTGCTGTCCAATAGAAATGTAATACAAGCAACATAGGCAACTTGAAATTTTCTAGTAGCCACATTAAAAAAGTAAAAATAAACAGGTGAAACTAATCTGAATACATTTTATTTAACCCAGTATAGCCAAATCATTATAATTTCAATATGTAAATGATATAAAAATTATTACATTAAGAATCACATTTGAAGTTATTATATATTAATAAGATATTGAGTATAATTTACATAGTCCAAAATTTTCTCATTTTAGGTATAAGAGTCAATGATTTTTAGTAATTTTATAGAGTTAGACTGTGGTGTGCAGCTACCACTACAATCTAATTTTAAAACAGGTCCATCATGCCCCAGAAAGCATTCAGCCTATTTGTAACCATTCTCAGTTCCCATCCCCAGCCCCAGGCAACCACTAATCTAGTTCCTGTCTCTATAGCTTTAAAGGTAATTGTAAAATATGTGTCTTCTGTGTTTAGCTTCTTTCATTTAACATAATGTTTTTGACATCCATTCGTGTTGTAGCGTGTATCAGTACTTTGTTCCTTTTTATTGCTGAATAATATTCCATTTTAAGGATATGCCACAATTTGTTTATCCACTACCAGTTAATGGACACTTGAGTTGTTTCAAGTCTTTGGCTATTACATATGAATAAAATGCTGTGAACATTCACATACAAATTTTGTGTAGACCAATACAGAAATGTTTTCATTTCTCTTGGGTAGGTACCTAAGCACGGAATTGCTAGGTATACAGTAACTTTATGTTTAACATTTTAAGAATCTTCAAAACTGCTTTCCAAATAATGAGATATTTTACATTTTTAAAAATGTATTCAAAATCTGCTGTGTGTTTTATACTTTATAACACATTCAGTTTGGACTAGACACATTTCAAAAGCTCAATAGCCACATGGGGCTTGGGGCTACTGTATTGGACAGTACAGATCAAAAGTGTCTTTGCCCAGACAGACATCCTGTTCGAATCCCAAGCCAGGTCAGAAGAACACACACAAAAACACACACACGTCCATGCATCTCTAAACACACACATATATGCTCACCATAAACTCATGCACAGCAGTTCCACTCTTATTACTCTTCTTTTATGACTTATTCATTTGCCTTTACTGAATGTTGCAATAATTAGATTGTACTAAATAAATATGCTTTACAATAATTTATCCGTGGCTTGCTGAAATACATTTCTCATGGAACCAAAGGTGATAAATTAACAGAAGTATATCCCCCTAAATGAAGATATAGAACCTCATGAAGGGTTGATGGCAAAGATTCAGAGTATGGCCAGACAACGAAGATTAGAAAGCTGAACATGTTAAAGATTACGTCATAGTTCTGGAAATCTCTATTTCTTGTCAGTGGCGACGAGTGATTAGCCAGTGCTGCTTCTGGCAGGAGTCTGGGGCTACACCTCTTACTCCATCACTCTGACCCAGTTATCAAAGATCCCGAGATGTTTGGTCTCTTGGCTCTCTGGATCCCTACCAAATAGCCTCGGATGTAATTCTGAGTCTTCAAAACCACCTACAGAGTAAGGGTCTCCAGACCATCAGATGGGTCCCCCTTCAATACACAAATTCCTGGAAAGGCTGTTGAAGTTCCGTTTAGGGTTATCTATACCACTTAAGGCAGCTAAGCTAACATCCATCCACCTTTTCAGGAACTCTCTTTGCTTTCAGATCTGGGTAGACCTGTCAGAATCTTTCAGAGTGTATCAGATACTGGATGTATATTGACTAGAAAGGTAGCTTTCCCACCTGTGCATGTTTATGGTAGTGTTTATGAACAGAAAATTGTAGGCTACCCTCTTAAACTTTTCAAGTTTGATCTGTTATAGCAATTAATGGATTATTTCACATTTCTAAACCTAAAATCCCTGTCAGTTTAATTCAGGAGTCACTTATGGGTATCTCCTATCTGCAGGGACTGGGAGAGATGCTGGGGAGAATGAATAAATAAATGAATGGATGAATTCTGAATGAATGAATCACGATGTGCACCCTTGGGGAGAACATAGACTAGCTGGAAACATGGGCACAAGTCATAATAAGGCACTAAGTTTAAGAAAATGTTATACTCAATGTTATGGGTGTAGGAAAGGAAAATAAGCCTACCTTTGCTTGAGGAAGTTGGAAAAGGCATATCAGAAGGGCAACCTTTGACTATGCCTTAAAGGGTGAGTAGGAGATTTCTAGGTGGAGAAGGGGAGGAAGGGCAGAGGGGATGGTCTGTGCAAAGGCTTGGTGGCATGGAGGAGAACAGCCCAGGATAGCAGTGACCAGCTCTGTGGATTGGGGGCTGGGTCACAGAGTGAACGGAAGGACCTGGGGGCAGGGAGAGGTAAAGGTGATGCTGAGTCAGGCTAAGGAGTTCGGGCTTCATTCTATAGGCAAAACTAACAGTAAAAAGGACTCCTGGGAGAAGCAGAATCCATTTAGCCAAGGATTAACTCTGAGATGAGCAAAAGCGTGTCAGTGTGGAATCAAAAATTTTCAAATCTAGGAGTCCTTCCAAGTCTAGAGTTCTCTGATTCTGTGAATGACCTAAAGCATTATAACACATGCCGTAAACAGATAAACATGGTTGAAAATGAAGAAGAGATAGGCCTTTGATTAAGAGTGATCATATAGTATTTATAGAAGCCAGAAAGAAGGAAGAACTTTTCAGATCGGATTTTGTTGGCATCAGTGTTTTCCACCAACCAGAGAATTTTTGAAACACAAGGACTCAAACGAGGAATGCAGTGCAGACATCATTAGCCAGACATGGGAGGAGGAAAGAGACAGCCTTTCATGTCTTTAAAGGCACTATGGACTCTTAGCCCAGAGGACCCCTTTGCCAGGGCTTCAGAAGAGCACATGCATGCAATCCCAGACTCCCTGAGTCAGCTCGGAGGAGAGGGCACAGGAGACGGCACATATGCAAATGTCCATCTTAACTCACAACCTAAAATCCCAGCATCCATTATTTTACAGCTCTTTGGCACCCATGGCCTACCTGTGCCTTTTGTTTTGCTCTTACTTCTCTTTCCATTATATGTTCCTTGAGGACAAGGAGGGTACATATACCCCTTTAGAGTCTTCCCCCACCCCACTCAATATAATGCTCTATGTAGTAGATCTAAAATCTGTTTTGTAACCTATCAGTGGGTGTTTCAGATGAAGGAGAATGCTTTCATTCGGAGGCCCTTGGTCAGTTTTGTCTAGCACCCATCTGTTAGTTAAAGGGTTAAAGTAAAGGATGCTGACCTGTCTCTACTACCTGTTCCCAGTCTGCCAACCTGCTGAAACATCCCTCTTGCCAAATGCCCCAGGTTCTGAGACCAGGGAGCTCTGAGGCCTGAGCCCTGAGGGTCTGATTGGAATTATTTCAAAAGTAGTTCCCTAAGAGAGTGTCAGCATCCTTGGCTGGATAGGAAATACCTACATTTCTCAAGACCATTTGGTTCCTGAAAACCAAGCACTTTCAATATGTCTTAATGTTTCCAAATAGGCTATTTGATGACCTGCTCTAGGCTACTTATAAGCAGAATTTAGAGGATATGTCTCAATTTCAAGGTTATGCTTAGTGCCCTTATTCTTTTCTTTTTTTCCATTAAAAAAGGTTGTGTTTGCTTTTTTTCAGTCATCAATCAGTCAGTGAATATCTAGCTGTCTAAAACTTGCACAGTACTTAGAGAACAAAGTATATGTGATTTTTTTTATACCTTTGTAGGATAAATGTTCTAATCCATGGAATAGACCACATGCTGTATGGAATATTGTAGACTGGAGTCAGATAATAAAACTGAAACATTTGTAAAGATATTTCTGATTTAACCAGATAGTATTAAAAGAAGGAAGAAATCAAAATATAGAAACGTAATTTAATACAAGTTCGCTGAACGAGAGATATTTATAATGTGTAACAGGCTAAACCTTGTAAGTATATACACTATGAATGCAGGCTAGCTTTGGTCCGTTGAGGCCTAGTAACAAACTTCCAGAAACCTAGGAAATATCATGAGTATAAACCTGTGCAGGTAGAATATTGATCAGAAAACCCTAAGCTGGATGTCACTTCCAGGTTTAAATGAAACCTGGATAGTTCTCATAGGCCCCACTAAAATTACTAGGAAAACCTAAGATGTCTTGATAATAACTTTTATTTAAAGGAGAGTGAACCCATGAAGTCACAGTGGCTGCCTTTCTTATGTCCCTCCCTGGCCCACTGCCATTCAGGTCACTATACAGTGACTGTGACCCTGAGAATGTGTCCCTGCTTCATTTCTTGTATCCTTCATCACTGAAAGTTGTCAACAACAACTTAAGTGCTCAGGACAGTCTTATTTATGATAGTAATGATTGTGATGACAGTAATAATGAGAATGAATAGTTACTGGGCCTTTGATGAACACCAGAGAGGATACTAAGTGCTTTTACATGGTTTCCCTCGATGAATCCTCACCACAACACTATAAGAGGGTCCTATCACTGTCCCTATCTTACAAATGCCTTAGAGAGGCTGTTTACCTCATTGTACAGTAAGATCACACCTCATATAATAGAGCCAGGATTTGGCCCAGGTAGTCAAAGCCTCAAGTGCTGGGACCAAAGCTCCAAGTGCTGGGGCCATGACCACTCCAGGCTGCAGCATCTCTCAGGTAGGCTCCCAGATACCAGTTGGGCCGTTACAGGTACAGAGCTCTGATGCCAAGTTCCCCTTGGGGCCAATTTTGCCCATCTTCTCACTCGGTAGGGTTGCAGCTGCTCAGGATTTCAATCCTTTTCTCCTACGTTATGATCCTTTAGCTTGGCTCTTAAGGCAGTTTCCTTCTGCACAAACTTACACCTAAAATAGCCTGAAAAGCTATTATTTCTTCCATAACCAAGTGTTTTTTTCTAAACTGTTTTTGTAAATATTTGACAATTATCCTTTTCTTTTTATTTAGTCCTAAACAACTGACTGATCTTTTTTTTCTGATTTTTGAAACTCAAAGCATTCTTATTTTCCAAAGAAATTGAGAGTCTGCCCTTATTTATTTACCATGATTACCTGTATTAGGATGTAAGATACAAGATACCAACTGCATCTTCAGACTCTCACAATGAGTGTCATTTAACCATCTGCTTCTTTAGCTGGGCTTTAGTTATAGAATTTCTGAATTGAAGGCAACATAAATTATATTCATTAGGTCCAAACCAAGGGAACAAAGAGGAGAGCGAAGTGTTGGGTAGGGGTAGGAAGTAGGCAGCAAATTCCACTTATAGAAATGGGCAGATCAAATACTCAGATTGACTCTTCCCGGTTCAGAAGCACTGGATTTAAAATGAATCCTCGTAGCTCCATGGTTGAGATTACCACACAGATTCCAAGAGTCTGATTTGATGTCATAAACTAAAACTCAAATGCCTACAGCAGCCTGTCAGACCAAGTAATTAATGAAGTGCGCCAAGAGTATGATGATAAATGGCCACTGACCCTTATCCTCAGTGATGGGACACAGGGAGTGGTGGGGACTATGGAGAAGTAAGAGCACATTGAGACCACTGAGTGGGTAGCAGATATTCAACTCTGGTCAATTACTGCCACCAAAAAACCAGGCCCATTCTTGCCAGACTTTCTTTTTTTCCCCCCAGAGCAGCTGGATATGCAGATATTAATGTGATTGATGTTTCCTGACTTTTAAACATTGACTACCAATCCAAATTTAAAAGCCAGTGCTGACCAAGACCTGGGCCAAAGGAAAGCCCACCCATGGACAATGGCTTCTGAGGACTGATGATTTGCCAACTCTTTCCTAAACCTTCTTCTCCAGGCCTGATATTGTTTCACAATTTAGATGTCACTTGAAATTTAGGGCTTTTCTCTCTCCCTAGCTGTAATAGCTAAGGAAGTCCTAAAGAAAGCTTAGTTTACAATATAAATTCAGTGACTTCACTTAGATTTTCTTTTTTTTTTCACTTACTGATTTCTATGAATATAATTACGCTTAGAAGTTCCATCCAATACTCATAAAGCAATTGGTGTACCTTTAAATATAGTAATTATTCTTATCAAATATTATTGAAGTTAATACTAAGGAAAGCCATTATAGAACACTCAAGTTCATCAATATAAAATGGCAAATTGGTAAACTTTATACGTAAGATTTGATAGCGTAAAATTGTTCACATTGTTTACATTAAAAACAAAATTAAATGACAAAGAACAAATGGGAATGATTTCTTTTAGCAAATATAATAGACAAAGGGTTAATAGCCTTGCTTTAAAGAATTCTTACAAAATCAATGAGGAAAACACTAAATTTCCTACAGATAACTGAACAAAAGAAATGAACAGACAATTCACAAAAGAGGAGAAATAACTAATTAAAGAACATATGGGGAAATGATTCAACCTCACTAGTAATTAAAAAAATGCAAATTGAAACAACAAACATCATAATTGCAGGCATGAGTGCAATGAAACAGGTACCTCTATGCATTGCTGATGGACAAAATAGAAAGCCTTGTCGACAAGCAATTAGTTACTATAAACCAAGAGTTCAGTTCTGTTAAGTAAGTATTGAGCTCCTTCTGTGTGCTAGGCATTGGTATATGCAGATGACAAAGGCCTACCCTTATTCTCAATGAGTGAGTGTGTTCTGTATGAGAGAAAGACACAGGTAACTCCATCATTAAGAGGTAAATGGCAGAGGCATCCACAGCATGTGAGAAATGCAGGAGTAAGACCATCACTCAACCTGGAGAGTTCAGAAGGATTATTTGAAGAAATAACCCTGAGCTGACTCTTACAGGGTGATTAGAATGTAGCTGGATGAAGAAGGGCAATGAGAAGGAAAAAAAAAAGAATAGGAGGCGACCTCTGCAAAAGGTAGAGCATGGGCAAAGAGACCTGGTGTCTGCAGGAAGTTTGGAACTGCTGCAGCATCCAGTGTGAAGCAGGAGGCTGCAGAGGGAGCCCAGGTGGCCCATGCTTTGGTAGCATGAACTTCAAACCAAAGGCAGCGCAAGCAGGGAAAGGACACAATTAGATATGCATTTTCACAGTCCCTCATAAAAGTGACTGTGGTTTACTTTTCTAATTTAAAAAGTAACAGATGAAAACAAACAACCCGATTAGAAATTGGGCAAAAGACTTAAATAGACATTTCTCCAAAGAAGATACACAAATGACTAATAAGCACGTGAAAAGATGTTCAGCATCCCTAGCCGTTAAGGAAATGCAAATCAAAACCACAGTGGATACCATTTCATACCCATTAGGATGGCTATTATTGTTTTTTAAGTAAAAAAAAAAATGGTGAGAATGTAGAGAAATTGAAATTGTTGCACGATGCTGATGGGCATATAAACAGTTCAGCAGTTCCTCAAAAAGTGGTATTTCTTAAACATAGAATTACCATATGACCCAGCAATTCCATTCCTAGGTATATACCCAAAAGAATTGAAAGCAGGGACTCAGAAAGATACTTGTACACCAATGTTTATAGCAACATTATTTACAATAGGCAACATTATTTACAGCAACCCAAATGTCCAGCAACAGAAGAATAGATAAACAAAATGGGGTATATATACACTATATATATTATTTAGCTGTAAAAAGAAATGAAATTCTGACAAATGGTACAACATGGATAAACCTTGAAGAAATTATGCTAAATTAAAAAGGACATTCATAAAAAAGGCAAATACTGTATGATTGCACTTATATGAGGTACCCAGAGTAGTCAAATTCACAGAGACAGAAAGTAGAATAGAGGCTACCAGGGGCTGCAGGAAGTGGATAAATGGGAGCTTCTGTTTGGGATGATAAAAGAGTTCTGGAATTGGGTAGTTGTGATAATTGAACAGCGTTGTGAGTGTACTTAATGCCACTGATTTGTACACTTAAAATGGTTAAAATGGTAAATTTCATGTTGTGTACATTTTACTATAATAAAAAATACTGGAGAAGTAACAGGTGTTTTGGAAAATTCAAAAAAGTATAAAGAAAAATATTCTACCATCCAGAGTTACCCATTTAACTTTTTGGTGAATAATCTCAGGTATTTTCTTTTTCCATATATATATTCATGTATTTATTATAAGTATCTTACCATATCAGGTCATTGCTATCCATGCTATTTTGTAATTGCCTTTTCCATCTAATGATCAAGGGTGAACATCCTAGGTGTTTATACAGTGTGGCGGTTAAGGGGGTAGTAAGCCCTGGAGACAGACCAACAGTTCTGTGTCTTGATTCTGTTGGTTACTTGGCTACCAGCTGTGTGGCTCTGAGAGGTCACCAAACCCTCTAAGCTTGTTTCTGCATCTTTACAAAGAAGATGATAATAATAGTACCAAACACATGGTTGTTGAGATTAAATTAGATCCTAAATATGTATAAGCACAGTGCTTGGTAGTCAATAAAGGAAAGCTATTAGTAGTAGTAGTAGCAGTATTTAATAATCCTCACTTATTTTTTAAAATTATTTATTTATTTATGGCTGTGTTGGGTCTTCGTTTCTGTGCGAGGGCTTTCTCCAGTTGTGGCAAGCGGGGGCCACTCTTCATCATGGTGCGCGGGCCTCTCACTATCGCGGCCTCTCTTGTTGCGGAGCACAGGCTCCAGACGCGCAGGCTCAGTAGTTGTGGCTCACGGGCCTAGTTGCTCCGCGGCATGTGGGATCTTCCCAGACCAGGGCTCGAACCTGTGTCCCCTGCATTGGCAGGCAGATTCCCAACCACTGCGCCACCAGGGAAGCCCCTCACTTATTTTTAAGACGGTATTTTTAGTGGCTTCATGAAGTACTTCATCACATGGATACACCATACATTACTTAACTAATCTCCTATGTCCAACATTGACCATTTCTAAATATTTTGCTCACATAAATAGTGCAGAGCAACTTTCCAAAAAAGTATTTTTGGATAACTCTATTTTTTTTTTTCAAAGCAAATTCCTAGAAAGGAAACTGTTGGGTCAAAGAATGTGCACAGTTTAAGGTTTTTGATACATGTTGGTGGACTACCCCTCCAGAAAGACTGTACTATTCCGGGGAGCAAGAGAACAACTTTTTCTATAATCGCAAAAAATTGGAAACAACCTAATTGTCTAAACTAAGGAAATAGCTTGAATGTTATGTCCACTTACTTGGAATATTATACAAGTATTTATAAATATGTTTGTAAAGCCTACATAAGAGCATAGAAAATGCTTATGACATAATGTTAAGTGAAAGAACAAGGGATAAAGTATACTTAGTGAGATTATAAATTTTAAAAATTCTATGCGTATGGAGGAACAAAAAAACAAAATAGAAATTTCGAGTAGTAGAACTAGAGATAAATTTTTTCTCTTCCTTTTTTTTTTCCTAAATTGTTTTTAATGAGCATACAGAAAAGAAAAATAATTTCACTGGGAAAGTATGATTTGCCCCTATATTTGAAGGCTGTTATTATATTTAGTTTCAAATTGCAAGTAGATCTTTAAATAAGCACCCATGGTAATGAAGCCCATATTTCAATTTTCTGGTTGAAAATATTTCAGATACAAAGTCACCTTCTTGAGCCTTGTCTATATTTTCAAAGACTGTGGCTCTTGGAGATTTCTACTGTATGGTATTGGAATCAGCAGCAAGATCAGCAGACATCATTCTCAAAGGAAATTAAGCTAACAGGATTCTGGGAGATACAGCTACATTACCCAGACACAGCCCAGCTGCTTTTGCAAGGGCCATCATCCAGGGAAAGGCTGTAAGTGTTCAGTCATTTTTATGGACCCCCTAGGCTCTGGGCCCCTCCATCTGCACCACCTTGAGCTGATAGGCAGGTTAACTGATATCTCTGAACCTTAGTTACCTCATCTAAAAAGTGGGTATAATAATCACATACCTACCTTACTAAGCTGTTTAAAATCAAATGCAGTAAACCTTGTAAAATGTTCACCTAGTGCCCAGGACATGTTAGGCACTCATTAAATGTTAGCCATCATTATCATTATATTATTATCATCCTATAGTTCACTTGCTGTTTTTACAGATAACAGTGAGGCCTAGGGAGATGTGACTTGTAGTTTAGCAGAAAGAGCCATGAATTTGGAGTCACATGATCTGGACTGTAACAGTGCTTGAAGCACGTACTCATCCAGTGGCCTAGGGCAAGACACTTGATCCTCAGAGCAAGGCTGCCCAATAGAAATATAATATGAGCCAAAAATGTAATTTTCGATTTTCTAGAAACCACATTACAAAAAGTAAAAAGAGACAGGTGAACTAAATTTTAATAATATATTTAACTCAATATATCCAATGTTATCATTTCAACATGTTATCAATATAAAAATTATTCATGAAATATTGTATATTCTTTTTTCTGTACTAAATCTTTGAAATCCATTATACCTTTTATACCTACAGTACATGTCAATTTGAGGCTAGATTTTCATCTGAAATAGTTGATCTGTATTTCATAAAATTTATGGTTGAAAAATTAGATTTGCATACCCAAGTTGTTCCAAACATATTTTTCTATTAACTAAATCAAGTATCACTTTTTAAATTTAATTTTTTTAAATTAAATTTAAAATTTTTTAAATTAAATAAAATGAAGAATTCAGTTTCTTAGTTTCATCAGCTTCATTTCAAGTACTCAGTATCCACGTGTGGCTAGTGGCTGCCGTGGTAGACACAGGTACAACTGGGGAAAGCATCTGTTTCACTGAGTTGTTATAGGATTGTTTGTATGGGAGAGTTTTATAAATCATAAAATTCTGTCCAAATAGATTTCTTCTCCTCCCCAAATCACCCACCTAATGAGAGGTGGCCCAGGGAACAGAGCCCAGCCAGTATAATTTCCATGTATGAACATTTGAAATGTGAACAATACTCACCTTGAGCTTTTCAATTTTTTTTAACCATGACCCACAGTAAGAAATATATTTTACATAACAACATGGTACACAGAAACGTGTGAGTGTGTGTGTGTGTGTATACGTATAGATCAGCAGCCGTTATTTCCCAAGGGAAAATTGCAATATGGATATTTTTAAATTTCATTTTTTTCCTCTTCCTGATCCCCTTCTCTTCTTCCTTCTCATCCTTTTTATTTAATGCTGGGCATTCTATGAACACAATTCTGCTTACATTTCGTTGGCCAGAACCGTGTCACTATCTGTGAGGAAGGCCTGTTAAATCAAGTCATTTTGAAACTTCCAGTCTCAATAAAAGAGAAAGACAAGAGAGAAGGAAGTTGGTCTGGGTGTTGAGTGAGCCAACCTAAGGTATCTGCTACCAGTCTGTTCCCCTCTGGCCTTCCTTGTAGATCATAGTAAGGAATTTGGATTTTAATCTATTGTCAGTAGGAAACCGTTGAAGACTTTAAAACAAGGGAGTGTGACTGACTAAATTATATTTAAGAAGATGGCTATGGCTGCTGTCTGCAGAATGTATGGGGGGAGGGTGAGTGGGACGTGGGAAGACCAGTTAGAAGAAGCTGGATCATTCTAGAACATTTGAGAGCTCAGCCTAGACCTTTTTCTCTGCCCAACCCTCCTCAGGCAGGTCCATTATCTTCCTGCACATGAGTTTCCTCTTCTGAAAAACAAAGAGTTGGGGGGGAAGGTCTCTTGGTGCTCCATGGATCATTTCCATAGTAGCATGTGGTGACGTGGTAGCCTTCCCCTGCCTTGTGGCTTTGTGGTATGGTTGTCAATGTTTGTCCAGGCTTCGTGCTCCTTCTTCAACCGTGGGGTGACTGAAAGCCACAGCACATGGAATGTCAGAGCTTATTACTATGAGGCTGAGATCCTGTGAGACTTCCACAAGGATATGGGTCAAAAATTGCTTTTTCAAATTTTTAATTTAAAAAAATGCGAAGAACAGCACAAATAAAGTAATACAATCTGCTACCTCTTAGCACAATTTCAAAAGTAAAATGGAAGATTCTTATACCCTGACATCTGGGACCTAAAGCAAAAATTGAACAATTTAGGCTTCCCTGGTGGCGCAGTGATTGAGAGTCCGCCTCCTGATGCAGGGGACATGGGTTCATGCCCCGGTCCGGGAAGATCCCACATGCCACGGAGAGGCTAGGCCTGTGAACCATGGCCACTGAGCCTGCGTGTCCGGAGCCTGTGCTCTGCAATGGGAAAGGCCACAACAGTGAGAGGCCTGTGTACCACAAAAAAAAAAAAAAAAAAAAAAAAAAAGAACAATATGATTCCAGAGTTAAGAACCTACATAGAAAAGGGAAAACTTGAGGGAGACCTTCAAGATGCTGGAGGAGTAAGATGTAGAAATCACGTTTCTCCTCAAAAATACATCAGAAATACACTACATGTGGAGCAACTCCTACAGAACACCTACTGAACGCTGACAGAAGACCTCAGACTTCCCAAAAGATATATATATATATATATATATATATATATATATATATATTTCCTTTTTTTCTGAGTGTGTATGTGTATGCTTCCTTGTGTAATTTTGTCTCTATAGCTTTGCTTTTACCATTTGTCCTAGGGTTCTGTCTGTCCGTTTTTTTCTTTTTTTTTTAAGTATAGATTTTAGTGCTTGTTATCATTGGTGGATTTGTTTTTTGGTTAGGTTGCACTCTTCTTTCTTTCTTTCTTTCTTTTTATTACTTTAATTTTTTTAAAATTTTTGATAAATTAATTTTTTTTTATTTTAATCACTTTCTTTTCTTTTCTTTTCCTTTTTTCTTTATTTCTTTATTTTTTTCTCCCTTTTCTTCTGAGCCATGTGGCTGCCAGGGTCTTGGTGCTCCAGACGAGTGTCACGCCTGTGCCTCTGAGGTGGCAGAGCTGAGTTCAGGACATTGGTCCACCAGAGACCTCCCAGCTCCATGTAATATCAAACAGCGAAAGCTCTCCCACATATCACCATCTCAACGCTAAGACCCAGCTCCACTCAACGACCAGCAAGCTACAGTGCAGGACACCCTATGCAAAACAACTGGGAAGACAGGAACACAACCCCACCCATTAGCAGAGAGACTGCCTAAAATCATAAAAAGGTCACAGACACCCCAAAGCACACCACAGGACACGGTCCTGCCCACCAGAAAGACAAGATCCAGCCTCATCCACCAGAATACAGGCACTACTCCCAACCACCAGGAAGCCTACACAACACACTGAAAAAACCTTAGCCACTGTGGGCAGCCACCAAAAAAACAGGAACTACGAACTTGCAGCCTCTGAAAAGGAGACCCCAAACAGAGTAAGTTAAGCAAAATGAGAAGACAGAGAAACACACAGCAGACGAAGGAGCAAGGTGAAAACCCACCAGACCAAACAAATGAAGAGGAAATAGAAGTTTACCTGAAAAAGAACTCAGAGTAATGATATTAAAGATGATCCAAAATCTTGGAAATAGAATGGAGAAAATACAAGAAATGTTTAACAAGGACCTAGAAGAACTAAAGAGCAAGCAAACAGTGATGAACAACACAATAACTGAAATTAAAAATTCTCTAGAAGGAAACAATAGCAGAATAACTGAGGCAAAAGAACGGGTAAGTGACCTGGAAGATAAAATAGTGGAAATAACTACCACAGAGAAGAATAAAGAAAAAAGGATGAAAAGAATTGAGGACAGTTTCAGAGACCTCTGGGACAATCTTAAACACACCAATATTCAAATTATAGGGGTCCCAGAAGAAGAAGAGAAAAAGAAACGGACTGAGAAAATATGTGAAGAGATTATAGTGGAAAACTTCCCTAATATGGGAAATAGTCAATGAAGTGCAGGAAGTACAGAGAGTCCCATACAGGATAAATCCAAGGAGAAACACCCCAAGACACATATTAATCAAACTATCAAAAATTAAATACAAAGAAAAAATATTAAAAGCAGCAAGGGAAAAACAACAAATAACATACAAGGGAATCCCCATAAGGTTAACCGCTGATCTTTCAGCAGAAACTCTGCAAGCCAAAAGGGAGTGTCAGGACATACTTAAAGTGATGAAAGGGAAAAACCTACAACCAAGATTATGCTACCCAGCACGGATGTCATTCAGATTCGATGGAGAAATTAATCTAAATTTGACAGACAAGCAAAAGCTAAGAGAATTCAGCACCACCAAAGCAGCTTTAGAACAAATGCTAAAGGAACTTCTCTAGGCAGGAAACACAAGAGAAGGAAAAGACCTACAAAAACAAACCCCAAACAATTAAGAAAATGGTAATAGGAACATACATATCAATAATTACCTTAAATGTAAATGGATGAAATGGCTGAATGGATACAAAAACAAGACCCATATATATGCTTTCTCCAAGAGACCCACTTCAGACCTAGGGACACATACAGACTGAAAGTGAGGGAATGGAAAAAGATATTCCATGCAAATGGAAATCAAAAGAAAGCTGGAGTAGCAATTCTCATATCAGACAAAATTGACTTTAAGATAAACACTATTACAAGAGACAAAGAAGGACGCTACATAATGATCAAGGGATCAATCTAAGAAGACGATGTAACAATTGTAAATATTTATGCACCCAAAATAATTACACCTCAGTACATAAGGCAAATGCTAACAGCCATAAAAGGGGAAATCGACAGTAACACAATCATAGTAGGGGACTATAACACCCCACTTTCACCAATGGACACATCATCCAAAATGAAAATAAATAAGGAAACACAAGCCTTAAATGATACATTAAACAAGATGTTCTTGTTATTTATAGGACATTCCATCCAAAAACAATAGAACACACTTTCTTCTCAAGTGCTCATGGAACATTCTCTAGGATAGATCATATTTTGGGTCACCAATCAAGCCTCGGTAAATTTCAGAAAATTGAAATCATGTCAAGTATATTTTCTGACCACAAGGCTATGAGACTAGGTATCAATTACAGGAAAAAAAATGTAAAAAATACAAACACATGGAGGCTAAACAATACACTACTAAATAACCAAGAGATCATTGAAGAAATCAAAAAAGAAATCAGAAAAATACCTAGAAACAAATGACCATGAAAACACGACGACCCAAAACCTATGGGATGCAGCAAAAGCAGTTCTAAGAGGGAAATTTACAGCAGTAGAATCCTACCTCCATAAATAAGAAACATCTCAAATAAACAACCTAACCTTACACCTAAAGCAATTAGGCAAAGAAGGACAAAAAAACACCAAAGTTAGCAGAAGGAAAGAAATGATAAAGATCACATCATAAACACATGAAAAAGAAATAAAGGAAACAATAGCAAAGATCAATAAAACCAAAAGCTGGTTCTTTCAGAAGATAAACAAAATTGATAAACCATTAGCCAGACTCATCAAGAAAAAAAGGGAGAAGATTCAAATCAGTAGAATTAGAAATGAAAAAGGAGACGTAACAACTGACACTGCAGAAATACAAAGGATCATGAGAGATTACTACAAGCAACTATATGCCAATAAAATGGACAACCTGGAAGAAATGGACACATTCTTAGAAAAGTACAACCTTCCAAGACTGAACCAGGAAGAAATAGAAAATATAAACAGACCTATCACAAGCACTGAAATTGAGACTGTGATTAAAAATCTTCCAACAAACAAAAGCCCAGGACCAGATGTCTTCACAGGCGAATTCTATCAAACATTTAGAGAAGAGCTAACACCTATCCTTCTCAAACTCTTCCAAAATATAGCAGAGGGAGGAACACTCCCAAATTCCTTCTACGAGGCCACCATCACCTTGATACCAAAACCAGACAAATACGTCACGCGGAAAGAAAACTACAGGCCAATATCACTGATGAACATAGATGCAAACATCCTGAACAAAATACTAGCAAACAGAATCCAACAGCACATTAAAAGGATGATACACCATGATCAAGTGGGGTTTATCCCAGGAATGCAAGGATTCTTCAATATACGCATATCAATCAATGTGATACACCATATTAAAAAATTGAAAGGTAAAAACCATATGACCATCTCAATAGATGAAGAAAAAGCTTTTGACAAAATTCAGCACCGATTTATGAGAAAAACCCTCCAGAAAGTAGGCATAGAGGGAACTTACCTCAACATAATAAAGGCCATATATGACAAACCCACAGCCAACATCATCCTCAATGGTGAAAAACTGAAACCATTTCCTCTAGGATCAGGAAAAAGACAAGGATACCCACTCTCACCACTATTATTCAACATAGTTTTGGAAGTTTCAGCCACAGCAATCAGAGAAGAAAAAGAAATAAAAGGAATTTGAATCAGAAAAGAAGAAGTAAAGCAGTCACTGTTTGCAGATGACATGATACTATACATAGAGTATCCCAAAGATGCTACCAGAAAACTACTAGAGCTAATCAATGAATTTGGTAAAGTAGCAGTGTACAAAATTAATGCACAGAAATCTCTTTTATTCCTATACACTACTGATAAAAAATCTGAAAGAGAATTTAAGGAAACACTCCCACTTACCATTGCAACAAAAATAATAAAATACCTAAGAATAAACTTATCTAAGGAGACAAAAGACCTGTATACAGAAAACTATGACACTGATGAAAGAAATTAAAGATGATACAAACAGATGGAGAGACATAGCATGTTCTTGGATTGGAAGAAGCAACATTGTGAAAATGACTATACTACCCAAAGCAATCTACAAATTCAATGCAATCACTATCAAACTACCAATGGCATTTTTCACGGACCTAGAAAAAAAAATTCACAATTTGTATGGAAACACAAAAGACCCCAAATAGCCAAAGCAATCTTGAGAAAGAAAAACAGAGCTGGAGGAATCAGGCTCCCAGACTTCAGACTATACTACAAAGTTACAGTAATCAAGACAGTATGGTACTAGCACAGAAACAGAAATATAGATCAATGGAACAGGATAGAAAGTCCAGAGATAAACCCATGGACATATGTTCACCTTATATTTGATAAAGGAGGCAAGAATATAGAATGGAGAAAGGACAGCCTGTTTAATAAGTGGTGCTGGGAAAACTGGACAGCTACATGTAAAAGAATGAAATTAGAACACTCTCTAACACCATACAAAAAAAATAAACTGAAAATGGATTAAAGACCTAAATGTGGGCTTCCCTGGTGGCGCAGTGGTTGAGAGTCCACCTGCCGACGCAGGGGACACGGGTTCGTGCCCTGGTCCGGGAAGATCCCACATGCCGCGGAGCGGCTAGGCCTGTGAACCATGGCCGCTGAGCCTGTGCGTCCAGAGCCTGTGCTCCGCAACGGGAGAGACCACAACAGTGAGAGGCCCGCATACCACAATGAAAAAAAGACCTAAATATAAGGCCAGACACTATAAAACTCTTAGAAGAAAACAGAGGCAGAACACTCTTTGACACAGATCACAGCAAGATCATTTTTGATCCACCTCCTAGAGGAATGGAAATAAAAACAAAAGTAAACATGGGACCTAATGTAACTTAAAAGCTTTTGCACAGCAAAGGAAACCATAAACAAGTTGAAAAGACAACCCTCAGAATGGGAGAAAATATTTGCAAATGAAGCAACTGACAAAGGATTAATCTCCAAAATTTACAAGCAGCTCATGCAGCTCAATATCAAAATAACAAACAACCCAATCCAAATACGGGCAGAAGACCTAAATAGATATTTCTCCAAAGGAGATATACAGATTGCCAACAAACACATGAAAGAATGCTCAACATCATTAATCATTAGAGAAATGCAAATCAAAACTACAATGAAGTATCACCTCACACCAGTCAGAATGGCCATCATCACAAAATCTACAAACAGTCAATGCTGGAGAGGGTGTGGAGAAAAGGGAACCCTCCTGCAGTGTTGGTGGGAATGTAAATTGATACAGCCATTATGGAGAATAGTATGGAGGTTCCTTAGAAAACTAAAAATAGAACTACCATGCGACCCAGCAATCCCACTACTGGGCATATACCGTGAGAAAACCATAATTCAAAAGGAGTCATGTACCACAATGTTCATTGCAACTCCCTTTACAATAGCCAGGACATGGAAGCAACCTAAGTGTCCATTGACAGATGAATGGATGAGGAAGATGTGGCACATATATACAATGGAATATTACTAGGCCATAAAAAGAAACGAAATTGAGTTATTTGTAGTGAGGTGGATGGACCTAGAGTCTGTCATACAGAATGAAGTAAGTCATAAAGAGAAAAACAAATACCATATGGTAACACATATATATGGAATCTAAAAAAACCCGAAAAAAATGGTTCTGAACAACCTAGGGGCAGGACAGGAATAAAGATGCAGATGTAGAAAATGGACTTGAGGACACGGGGAGGGGGAAGGGTAAGCTGGGACGATGTGAGAGAGTGGCATGGACATATATACACTGCCAAATGTAAAATAGGTAGCTAGTGGGAAGCAGCCCCATAGCACAGGGAGATCAGCTGGGTGCTTTGTGTCCACCGAGAGGGGTGGTATAGGGAAGGTGGGAGGGAGATGCAAGAGGGAGGAGATATGGGGATATATGTATACATATAGCTGATTCACTTTGTTATACAGCAGAAACTAACACACCATTGTCAAGCAATTATACTCCAATAAAGATGTTAAAAAAAAAAATAAGGAAAACTTCATTTCATGCTTCTCTCCTTCCAAAGTGGATTTTGTTACACCAAAGGCACTTTAGTCCCCTAACTCCTCCCTTCCCTACCCCGCCTACAGCAAATACTTTTATCTCTCCTTCCTCCTTCTTTGAATTAAATCAAATGTTTAGTTTTCCTTTGACTTCTGCTTTCTCTGTCTCATCAAATCAAGTGCTGCTCCATTTTGCTTGAGGATTATCGCAATAAGCTCTTAGGGAAAAGAGGTTTCTCAGCACTTCAGCTTGTTTCCTTCTAGTTATTTGCTTTGCCTTTTATTATCTTTTTTTTGCTGAGTCCCCAGGACACAGAGACACACAGAGTATGTAGAGATCTTTGGCCTTTTCCTTTTTTCCTAAATGAAACCTGTTGGTTAAAAAAAACATAAACAAGAAAAATATGTCTCCCACAAAAAGGTTTGTCCTTTTTAACAGGGTCAGAGATCTAAAATGAGATCTACATAAACATACACACATACACACGGATATATACATGTAAATATATGTATGTATGTATCTATCTATCTATCTATATATACACACACACATAGAGTATGTCTACACATGCACACACACAAATATACATGTATTCACTGTATACACACACAAGCATAAATATATGTTACCATTTCTAGGGAGCTTTTTGCCTCAGTTAACTTGGACCTGAGAGATAGTTTACAGAAATCCACCAAATAGGCAAATGTACTACCACTTTACGCTACAACTGAACTCATAGTGTTAAGATTAATAATACTGTTAATAAAAATCAACTCCTTCTACCTCCCTTTCCTCCCTTAATGAACACACTTGGTTTTTCTAATCATTAGATCTTAAAAACCAATACCATTTCTCTTCAAAGTACTTCATGATGAAGGTGCAGTAAAGCAATACATATAAGTTCTGGTGGTGGAGGGTAGCAGAGCTAATTCCAAGTATGTGACATCATAGCAGAGTGAGACAGTAAAAGTGCCCAGGGCTGGGACTGGAGGAGCTGGGTCCTAACAGAGCTCAGCTGCCTGCTGTGGAACCCAGGCATATCCCTTCAACCCCCTGGACTGAACGTCTCACCTGCCAGGTGAAAAGGTTGGACTAAATAACTCCCAAGGGCTCTAAGTCTGGATTCCTAAGTTATCCCACTTTTAGGCAAGGCATGGCAATGAGGACAATCCCACCTATTCCTTCCTGTAAATTTCAAAACTTTGAACTAAAACCTAAAACCTGAGTTGAGATTACATGGGGTAGCAGAATTCGAATTTGGAAAATAAACAATAAAGGAACTCTCTCAGTGCCCCCAATTTGGCTTGGCACTTCATAAGACCACGTGAACAGAGGAGACCCTCAAATACTTCCCAGACTGGGGGGACTACCCTAAGCCCCTATGAGTGATTTCCAGAGGATAACTCATCCATCTGGTTCCCACCTGCTCAGGGTTTAGTCTGTGACTTTAGATTTGGGGCAGTCAGATACATGGGCTTGATGCAATCTACTGGAGCCCGATCCTTAGAGCTGTGAAAGTGCAGAGAAAGAAGGTGATGTCTGGGGCAACTGGAGACCAAGCCATAGAACATTTGACCAAAAATATCATCATAAAACTCTATTATGGGCAGGCAGATACTGGGTGTTCCACTGGACAGGGTGTCTGAAAACCTTGCTCCTGGTTCCAGATCTACCACTGATCTGCAGCGTGACCTTGGGCAAGTGTTTAACTTATTTGCTTCTTGGTTTTCTCCCCAGTACAGCAAGGGATTAAGCTATGTGACCACCATGTTTGTTTCTAGCTCTGACATTCTGAAAGTCAGATGTGGAATGTAGCATCTTTAAATATCCTCAGGTAGACAGACAGACGTAGTAACCCAGAGGAGGCTTTCCAAAAGCATGATTCTGCTATAAGAATCTTAGTTTTTGATGAGAGAACAGTTTGAAAGTCATACAAAGAGAGAAGATTTAAGAGATGACATAGATGTAGATATAGATATATTATTCACTTCTACACTACCTTCATTCTTATCATGATGGTTATTTCCTTTCTCACTTTCTGCAGATGGTCTCTAGAGCAGAAATAGAATAGAGTTTTCAAAGCATATTCCATGGTACATGATACGCAATAGCAAAAGAGTTCTGTGCCCAAAGGAGTTTGGGAAATTTCATTTTATGTTTTACTCTTGAAGAGTCACAAATCTTAATGACATATTAAGGTTCTAAGATGTCCTGCAAGGAAAGAACCTGTTTGCTTTTGTTTAACTCTGTAATCCTCAAACTTACTTGATCCCAGAGCTTTCTCATACTACCTATTAACACCTTGTGGGGCTGGTGTTCTGTGGAACATACTCTGGGGGATGGCATTATTCCCTGACGCTGCACCTAGTGGCATGTGTCTGCACATTGCACTTCTTCTGTCCATATTCCAGCCCAATAAACCTCTGTTGTTCTTTAAGCCCCCCATGATATGAATGGCATCATTATCAATCAATAGCTTGTAATAATGATTTAATAGTTTAATTGCAATATAGACAATTAGCCAGAGGTGCCAGAACTGTGTGTGATTTATTGAGATGGAAATCTGTCCATTCATGCATTTGTTTATTTGTGTTCTCATGCAAAGAATATGATTAAGAGCCTTATGGTTCAGGGTGGTGGACTGAGCACACATTTGTCTTCTTCTCTCCTGCAGTCCCACTAAAGCAATAATAAGGGATTCAACAGAGGAATAAATCCTGAATAGCAAACAGAGCAGGAAGGGAACCATGAGTGAATTCTAGAGCACAAAGAGGAGATGGAAGCTGTTGATGGAGGAAATAAAGTGACCAAAGCTGAGAAAATGCTCCCTTTAGAGCAGAGGAGGGAGCCCATCTGCTGGGAGGCACCATGAGTACTGAGAAGGGATCCTCTGAAGTAAAGATGAGAGTCAGGAGGAAGAATGAGATTCCTCTGTGGTGTGGTTAACCCATATTGTCTCTGCCGCCTTTTAACCCCATTTTCCCAGATGAAAACATAGCAGGGTGCTTAACCATGAGGGAGAGAAACAGGGGGCTCTTCTCTAAACATTCAAGTGGACTTGGGAGAACTAGGGCTGCTAGTGGGTGTGTTCATGGTTCATGCAGAGCGTGACTAGTCCATGATGCTGGAGTTGGGGACCGGGCACTGCAGGGTGGCCGGCTCCCCACCAGCCATCAGGCCAATTCTGACATGGAGAGCAAGCACTGACTGTGTGCAGAGAAGTTTCTATCTGTGCTCCTAGTTTCTCCTGTTTCTATATGAGGGGCTGATCCAGGACCACCCTACATATGATAGCCCAGAAACATGAAAAAGAAATAGCAACAAAAAAATGGACTCCAGAGGAAACAAAGATAAATTAGGTAATAGAAGTTAACTTGAGAGATATATCTCTTCAGAAAGATTTAAGACTGAGAAGAGGGAAATGAAAATATCAGAGAAATAATAAAACAAATTTATCAGAGATGAAAGAAACGTGTTTTCTGATTGAAAGAGCCCACCAAATGCTACCGCAGAATTTTTACAGAGATCCATTCCTAGATCCATTGTATTGAAATTTCAGCACCTCCTAAAGAAAGATCCTGAAGGCTTCCAAAGGGGGCGGGGGGAAAGCAGGTTGACTACAAAGAAATTAACAGTAAAACCAGCCCCAGACTTCACCTCAGTCACACAGATGCTAGACAACGCTAAAGCTAGGCCTTCAAATTTCTGAAGCAAAATTTCTGATCTATAAACTATAGCCAGAAAATCTATTAACCAAGTATGAAAACAAAATAAAAATATTGCAGATATTCAAAGATTCGCCAAGAAGCTTTCCCCTGAGGAAATTTCCTGAGGATGGTGGGACTAATGGAAGAGCTCTAGTGAAAATGAATTCCAGAATAATAGCTGTACTGGAGGCCCGGAAAGCAACTGGTACAAATTAAAAACAGGGTGTCAACGTCTTCAAGAAGAAGGGAGAGATTTTTCAAGGAATGTGTAGAAGTGCTAGCGATATGGTGCAAAAGGCAAATAGAAAATAAATAAAAGAGAAAAACAATTAGAAATTTCTGAAAAAACAAAGTGCACAAGAGACTCCTGATTCAAATAAATATAAGGCAAATTATAACGTGCCACAATTTTGACAAGTGACAATGTAAGACAGAGGAGAGAGAATGAATATTCATTTACTCTTGATGTTAGAAACATTCTCTGTGGAGTGGGATGCATTACTGGACCTATAAAGACGTTTATAAGTATAACCATTGGTCACTGTAGTGAAAAATATATATATATAGTTTTCAGTATAAAAGCTCTGTTTATTGATTTTCAACATTTAGCATCAACCTATAAACAAAACACAAGAATTAATCATTCTTACACAACCTTGACAATATAGAGGAAAACATAGCTGCCTTGGGAGGTGGACGTGGAAAAATGCAGAAGAGCAGGAAGACTAATAGCATCATCTTCCAGGGAGGAGAGTCAGGTGATGCTGTCTGAAGCTGATGGAACAAGTGATACATTTGCCATGAAGAGTTAAAAAGGAAAGTAATAAAAAAAGGAAAACGGGATTAAAAAAATAAAGAATTAGAAGGGGGATAGTATCATTTCTTTTTACTATACCATCAGTGTTAAGGAGCCAAAATTGTTGCACCAACAAATAACTCTGTGATCATAATATCTAGAATCATGAAGGCAGCTGCCAAAAGAAACTAGAAATCCTTAAAAATATTTTGGGGACTTGGTGAGAGGAGCAGGATTCGGGGATAGGTTTTTTTTTTTAATTATTATTGTGAGCTACTTTGAACTATTTAACTCCTCACCATATGTATAAATTACTTTCATTTTTAAAGTCATTGAGTGCCTGCCATATGGCAAGCATTGTGTTAAATACGAGACATTTAGAGGGGGTACCAGCCTGATAGCATCAGCATCTATAGAAACAAATGATGCTAGGACAGGAGCCCTTCCCAGGGATGCGTTCATGTGAATTGGAAGAGAGGAGTCAGGGCAGGGAATCACAGTTTACAGAGTATTTGGCCAACTGACTGAAACTGTTGGCATAGAAGCCTCAGAGAGGTGAATTAGGAGAAGTCTGTAGGACTTAGGAGCTTGGGGATTTGACATGTTTCCTTTAGATTAATAATATTCTAGGCAGGCAGATAGAGTTACTGACAGTAATAATATTCTAGGCAGGCAGATAGAGTTACTGACAGTTTGGAGCTCTAAGCGTCCTCAGAGAGACTCTATCCAACCTTTTCATTTTACAAACAAAGGAACCTTGGTAGTGGCAGAGCCAGGGCTCAAATTCAGTCCTTCTGATTCCAAGGTTAGTGATAGATAAAAGGAGCTCCAGACGGAGACACCCCTCAAAGCTGGAAATCAACATTCCTCACATACCTACTAAGGGCCAGGCGCTGAACTGGCCACTCCATGCATGTAGTTTAATTTAATCTCCACAACAGCCATATGAGGGAGGCTCTACCCATATTAAATCTGAGCAAACTAAGGCTTAAAGAGTTTAAATGATTTGTCTGAAGCCTAGAACTGGATAGAGATAGAGCCTGAATATGAAAGAGTCTGTCTGATCTCA
This sequence comes from Aethalodelphis obliquidens, assembly GCF_003676395.1. NCBI lineage: Eukaryota > Metazoa > Chordata > Mammalia > Artiodactyla > Delphinidae > Aethalodelphis > Aethalodelphis obliquidens. Next base: position 20,653,705 of record NW_020837956.1, read on the forward strand.
ATATTCATGCCCCTTGGTTTCTGGCTCATAATTTGAGCCCTGCTGGCTGGGATAAGAGCAACACATCCCTATGCCGGTGACCAGAGATAAAAATAATAACCACTTCATATTTAATCATTGAACACATCAACACAATCCAATAATAAGGAAACCATGATCGTGGCACCGTGTAAGCAGGGCTCTTTGATCTGCCTCTCCACCCCTCCACGGCCCACACTGGGGGAAGATCTGTGAGATGCCAGGCCATCCTTCTTAGTTAGAAGGGACCCCAGGAGCCTTCCCATAGCCCCAAGCTATTCTGAGCAAACTAAACAGGAAACAGGGAAAGAGGAGAGAGAAATTCTCACTGACTTTAAAAGATTTATACTGACAATATCCCAAGGAGCTTACGAAATGTATTTTTTCCTTTTGTTTTATTTTTTGGAGGTAGAGGAAAGCTGCTGATGAAGAGAGAGCTCTCAACTATGGAGTTTCATTGAGAGTGAAAATATTTTAAGTTCAGTCCCTTGTTGATAGTCCAGTTGCACAAAATAAAATTCATATAAACATTATCTCACATATTAGAACTGGAAAAGTAATCCATCTTCCAGTCAACTTTGAAAGAGTCTCATTATTGAGGTACTGAATCACAGGAAAGAATTTAAATGTGTTTCCACACCCAGGAGGGAGGAACAGTGGTACAGGATAAGCCCCAAAGCCCCAGCAACTTCAGCTTCATTTGCTCCTGCTGGGAACTTGAGTTTCGCAGGGGTGCGTGTGTGTGTGCGCGTTTGTGCACACACGCACACACAAGCACACTTGCATGTTATCTTTCTGAGAAAAAGGGAAGCACCTCCTTTATTTTGCCCACACTCTTTCTTTTAGTAGCTCAGAAAACTGGTTTCAATCCAACTTTCCACCAACTAAAAATACCAGAGTAGGGTCTCAGACCAAGACACAATTGTTGCTCCCTAATATGTGGCATGTGTGGCTTCATCCTAACCCCAGAATGCACCCCCAATGTGTCTGCAGCAAGACTGTGCCCCCAGAGATGCTTCCAGGGCTCTCACTTGCTCTGAAAAGATATACACTAGCCTAGTGTTAGAAGCCCCGGTAGAGTCCCAAAGTCTGTCCCTAACATAGCACCTTTGCTTACAAAGGTAACATACTAAACACATCACATTTGCATTTAGTCTCGTCCTTGCCTAGTGTGAACTGGTGGTAGAGGATGAGGTTGGGTCAGTTTTGATCCCTCCTGCCCTCCACCATACCAAATTAATCTTCCTGAAGCACCACCGTGGTGATGTCCCCGTCCTGCTCAAAAACCGCTTCTGGCTCCCTGTTATCCACAAAGTAAAGTTGGACATCTTTAGCTGGGAATGAAATGTTCTCTGTGGTCTGGTCCACACTCACTGCCCTTCCTTATTTCTCAGCCTTCTCGTCACGTGTGCCACTCTGCAGCCAAACGCCACTACACATTTTCTACATTTCTGCCTTCACTCCTCCTCCTCTCAACTCTTGCACAGCTGTTTCTGCCAATATCCTTGTTTTTCTCTCCCTTTAAGACCTACGTCAAAGGTCATCTTCTTTATGAGTCTTCCCAGCTGAACCTAATGTCTCTTTCATGGAGCCTCCCAAAGTGCTTTATGTCTTATGTGTCTTATGACTCTATAACCTCTACTTTTGATTAAAATTAGTGCAGACATGTCATCACCCCTATGGGACCTCGAGTTCCTTGAAAGCCAGAACTGTCTGGCTCATGTCTGTGTCCCCAGGGCAGAGCCAGTGGTTGGATGTTTGCTTAAAGCAGGCATCCAATAAATGAAATTTGAGGGCAGAAAGGAGTAAGGAAGCCAGTGAACAAATGGATTTGGTCCAGTACCCATCTGCCCGCCTTTCTCCCTTCCCATCCGTCTGGGCTCCTGAGATATACAACTTGCCCGCAAGGCACCCTGGTCATATTTTAGGATAAAGAATACAGTGAGACAATGAGAAAGATACAAGGGAAAGAACACTGGTTAGGAGTCCAGAGACCTGGAGTCTGGTCGGTCTCTGGACTTTCAAATTAAGACTGGGCAAGTCATTTCCTCATTCTGATCTCCAGTCTGCTTCTCTAGAAAAGAGAAGACATTATATTAGATAATCTTAAAGTCCTTTTTTTTTTTCAAAATTATAACTGTAATATCCACAAATGAGAACTTTATATAAACTCATATAAAGTAGTTAGAATTGGCTGATAGCAACAAGACTTGACGTGATAGTTGAAACAAGTAGAAAGTTGCTATTTTAGTTTGTAATAAATCATAGAAAAAGACAGTTTCTAGCCCGGGCTCAGCAGCTGTACATTGTCAGGGTTTGTAAATGTATTAACTTTTTCCATATAGTCACAAGGTGGTTGCTACATATTAGCTGTCACAACCTCATTCAAGGCAGCAAGAAGGAAATAGTGGTGGGAGTGACACCATCCCTTCTGTAAAGAAAAGAAACTCTTCCCAAGACACGACCAGTGGATCTCTGCTTACAGAACTCCTTGTTCAAAGCCAAGTTCACTCCTAACTGAAATGAAGGCTTGAGACATGAACATTTAATCAGACTTACAGTACCCCAGTTGGCAAGAAAGAATAGTGAATTGGATGAGGAGTAGATAACCAAGAACTTCAACATCATTGGTGTAGCCTCTTATTATTTATAAAAACAGTTTCATATCAAAGGATGATCCCTGTGAGGATAGAATTATTTAGGAGCACTTTTTAAAAAGGAACTAAAGGCAACCCCAATCTAAACAATATCAGAAGCAATAGTTTACCTTATTAGAAACAAATTTTGGAAAGGCCCATAAGTTTAAATGAGTCATATTCCTACCTAAAACACTGAATTTGTTAATATGCATTTGTTTAATTTACTTTGTTTGAATATGTTTATATAACTTCTATGTTTTCAAGGCAAAACTGGGATAGAGGAGGAGGAAAACATTTAAAAGTACCTCCAATTCCTTCTGGTCCCATTTCCTATTTTCATCTATTAATAATCCCACATAGCTTTCACTATTTAAAGTCCTTTCTAATTCTGAGTCTTTAATTCTAATTCCTTTCTTTTACCTCTGTGCCTGTGACAAGAATGTCTCCCACATGGTAAAACAGGATAATAATATAGATTATTTACTGAGGGTTGTAGAGCACTTTTCAAAGGCCCATAGGCCATGCTGAAACTTCCCAGTAATTACAGAGGGTTCAGTTTCCGGTACTGACCCAAGTCCCTGATTCAACTCAGAAACAGTCTTGTGCTGACCTCATCCAGATTGTAATTAGAAGTCACATTTATTTACTTCTAGAACATTGCACCTCTCCAAATTCCTGACACAATATGTGTGCTTGGAAATGCTTTGCTTCTGGTAAGAATCCCCTTCCTTCATCTGTATCATTCTTTATTGTAGGCTGCTAGTTCCCTTTGCCTCCTCGGTAAATTGGGTTATCTGCAGAAGGAGACTAATTCAAAGCACTGGGGGGTGATTAAAGAAGGCTGAGCACTTGTTAGCTGGTTTCTACAGGAGTTGGGGATCTTGTGGGACTAGGCTTTCACTGCAAAAGGAGCAGCATCTAAAGGCCCAAAACTTCAGTGCAGAGTGTAGCAAGTAAAATTAATGCACCAGAAGGAATACCGGGAACATAAAATGGTGCCCTGCTTTTATGCCGACAGTAATCCCCATGCATACAAGGTGCTTTTAGGTCTCTTGGACTGTGCTGCTAGAGTTAGGGTTGACCTGCCCCAGAGGGAAACTCTACAGGCATGGCACCAGGAGGGATTCGTAGGGCTCTCTTTGTGGAGACCAGTTGCAAACGCATATGATTCATAGACTCAGGAGCTGAAATGAATCTTAAGAGATGATTGACTTCAGCCAACCCTTCCCACCCCATTTTATAAATGAGGAAACCGAAACCAGAGAAGGTTAATGCTTTGCCCAAGATCACTTAGCTAGAAAGCAAAGGAGTGGGAGCCATGATCTTAGCTACATAATAAGTGACCCAAATAAGCCACCCACCTCTCAGAGAAAACCTTGAACTGGTCATAACTATTTGGGAAGCCTAGAGCCAACCCATACATTCCTGGGAAACTCTGAATTGTCCAGCAGATGTCAGTTGAGTCCGAAGTTGGCTTGAGTGTGATATGGAGAACTCAGGTCAGCTCTGATTTAAACTGTGACCCATAGCGTGGCCTGAGATACCCCAGAGTGTCCTGGTTTGTGAGGTGTGGAGATACGCTACGTGGATGTTTATAAGATGGAACTGATGTCCTGCCTCCACTCTGGGAACGTGTACGGAGGGAGGGACTCTCTTTAGGCTGCCCTCCTCCACCAAGAACATCTTAGCACTGGGTTGAGTTTCTGACTCTCATCACTCTTTGGGGATTAAATAATCTGTCCTCGTCTTCTGCTTCTTATGGGACTTTGTTAATTGTGCCTACTGGCTGGGAAAGAATCTGTGAGTGTCATCTCTAACTTAGAAGACAGTCGAAATCAAATAATTGATTATTTTATAAGGGTGCTTCCTCTCTACCTAAAACTGTGTAACGTGCTCTCCATGCTTACCTCACATAATCCTCACAACCACTGAAGCAGATGTTTTCATTCCCATTTTACAGATGAGGGACCTGAGTCTCAAGAACATAGAGCTAGTAAGTAGGGGAGCTGAGGTGAGAACCTTGATCTGCCTGATGATAAAGCCCGAGTCCCAGGTCACCATCCTCTTGCCTCAGGCTTTGCTTTTTACAGAGACAACCTAAGAGAGGGGGAAGAGGGCCAGGTGTGTGTAAGGAAGGCGAGAAAGGCCTCTAGCATCGCTGACTCTGACGCCGTTGGTCTCTAAATCCCGCCACAGAGCTTATGCTGGTCCTCCCTTCTGGACACGCTGCAGAGTCACCTTCCCTGTCTCTTGGCAGGCGCCTTCCTCCTCCTCAACACCTCGATGAACTCCAGGCACAGCATCTTGAGTCCATGGGTGAGAAGCAGCAGCGAGCACTGCAGGCTGGCCGTCTCGGTGCACAGGCACCTGCAGCCCTCTGGGAGGTACGTCGCCCGGCTGCTGCCCCACAGTGAGGCTGGAAGAGAGATCCCCCTGGTACCCACTCCAGGAAAGCATGGGTAAGTCCTTCCCCGTGTCCAAAACCCATTATGTAAATGGAGATTTGGCTTTGGGCTACAAATTTCCAGAACACCCTGGAAATTTGACATCTACTTAATTGACATCTATTTAAAACTCACAATCGTCCTTTAATGGGTAGTAGGGTCCAGATGGAGCCATTACTGCGAATATTGCCTGCATGGTGTCTTGGGCACTGATCTGTGGGGTCCTCTGGCTGCCCAGGCTGACGGTCCTTCCAGAGGCCAGAGGACCAGCTGGCAGAGTGGACATTTAATGAGTGGCTGTTAAAGATATTCGTTTCCCGAAGTCCAGATGGGGCCAAGGAGAAAACAGCCAAGGGGAGTGTTGAAAGGCCAGTACGAAAGTAATTGAATATGCTGGAAACTGGGTTTTACCAGAAGAAATCTGGCGGGGAGGGAAAGAGCAAACAATTGTGGCTGCCAAGCAGGTCCTACAGCAGTGTGGGGCACCACAGCAGAATAGGCCAGGGATGCCGCACGGTATCAGTTCAGGAGAGGAGCATGATCTGTTCTAGAACCTCTAAGGCTTGCACAACATTGAAGTCATACCCAATACCCATGTCAGTGAACTTAAGCCTCCTGGACACACTCACGTGCTTCCTCAGTGACCCATCAGGCCTCTAGAAGTAGTGACGCTGGAAAGCAAACCTGAACAAGGGAACCTCTGTGCCTGCCTTTTTTCTCATTCCATAAGACTTCAGTTTTGAGGGGTCCCTGCTCCGATAACCAACAAGAGTGCGAGATCCTTCTTTGTGGCGCGTTTGCTAGAGAAAGACCTCAAATTTTTCCTTCTAAGAAAATACGTTTCAGAAAGGCTCCATCTGAGCAATGATGTTCCCCATCTCCATGGTGTGCTGGGTCAGTGGGGAGATCCTGCCTACTGCAATTCCCATAAAGCTATATGGCCTCCTTGCTCATGTCTTGAAAGTCTCCACCCCACTCCTCTGCTACTGGCCCATCTGTATTTATTTGTGTTTCAAAGAACTACAAGCTGCTACAATCCCAGCAGGAATGAAATATTGGCTTCAGAAAAGGTGTTCTCCTCATACCTAAACTCATATCTATCTTCTTGCCTCTGAAATGTCTCGTTGGACTGGCTGGGAGGGACCCAGCCACCAATTGTGTCTGTTCACCAGAAATCAGGAATGTCAGGTGTGTGAGCTGCCCACTATTAGGGATGAGCCATCTTCTGATGGCCAAGGCTTCCTCCAGCATAGCCTCCTTTTCTTGTGAGAAGCCCTAGATGGCAAGGTCTCCCATCCATGGGTGGAGATGGCGGTGGCCTCGGCTGCAGTGCCATCCTGTATGTGTTTGCCCAGCCCCATGAGCTGTTTGTTTTGACTTCTGCTCAACATTCCTGCCCCACCAAGCCTGGCAGAGACCAGAGAGTTCTTCCTGGGGCTGCTGGGACTTCAGGCAATCAATCTGTTGAGGTGCTAGGTAGCGTGTAGGGAGACATTGATGTCACAGGTGGACATGGAGTTTGGGGTCTCCCTGAAATGCAGGCTGAGAATGAGCATGTGTGAGAGAGGACAAGTGCTGCAGGATTTCAGCACTTCCTAAGTAGCAGGGCCTGGTCCCTGTCTAGCATCCTCAGGAAAACGATAGCGCCTCGGTGTGATGGGCCACGGGGGCTTGCTAAGAGCTTTCCCCTCTTTATCTTCCTGTGCTCATAACTACCAGCTGAGTTCCCATTAACAAACAGGAAAACTGAGGCAGAGAGCAGAGGTAGGCAGCCTATTTATAGTTGCCTTAACTGGACCCCAGGTCTTCCCTTTCCTCATTCGGGCTGTTTTGGGGAAACCCATAGCCTCTCAGCAGGTATTCAGGGGGTAAAGGATGGGGTTGGGAAAGAGGAAATGGAAGATGAAGGAACCTTGCAAAAAGAGCTGATCTAGATTCTTTGAAGAGCCAGGGAGCATGTGATGGCAGCCTTTCCTCCTCATGTGTTGAGAACAAGGAGACCAAGACTGCGCGGTGCAGGAGGCCGTGAGCGTCCCCTGAGGCTGCCCTGGCCTCCAGTCTCCGTGTCCACCCTGCTGGCCAATGCATTTTCTTCCCAGCTTGACTCTTCCGTCACCAGGATCGGTCTGCCCCCTGGAGGGTGGGAGCTGAGGCAGGAGGAAGAGAGCAGGGGTGCTGGGCAAGCCCATTGACCTGATGGCTTTGCTGGGGCTGTCCCTACATCTTCAGGGGCTTTGCCTCAGGCCAGGCTCCGTGTGTCTTGTGCCAAGATGTTCTCCCCTCTCCCTGGCCGGGCCAAGAGTGAGTCCAGTTTAAGTTAAAGATGCCTGAGCTATAGCCTCCCCACTAACAAGATGAGGGCGCAAGGGCGCAGCTGAAGGGGCGACCCGTAGACTGCTTTGCTGCGTGGAGGAGCTCTGCTGCTGGGCCTGGCAAGCTGCAGGTCACAGGCACTTGTCCAGCAACTCAGAGAGCTCTGGCTATTCATGTCGGCCTGGATCCGAGTTGCTCAGCCTCGGTACTATTGACGTCTAGTGCCGGACAATTCTTTTTGTGGGCACTGCACTGAGCATGGTCCTCGGCTTCCCAGGCCTCTACCCACTAGACGCCAGTAGCACCTCCCCTGGTTGTGACAACAAAAATGTTTCAGACATTGCCAGATGTTTCCTGGGGAGCAAAATTGCCCCACTGAGACCACTGAAATAAATAGAGCATTTTAGAGCGGGGTGGAGCCCTGGGATTTACCCGGTTCAACCGTGTCAGTTCACAGGTGTGGGAACTAAGGCCAGGAGAGGTAAGGGACTTGCTCCCTGTCACGTGATGAGTGTCAGTGTTGGGAGGCAAGTGTCTTGAGCCCTACACTCATGTGTATGTGCCAGCCACTGTACCAGGTACTGGGTTTCACAGACACATAAGGCCCATCCCTACCCTATAACAATAATACCCTATAACAATAGTAATTGTTATTACTCTTACAATAGTAATAACTATTGTTAACACTAATTACACACTTCCTAGATGTGCCAGCCAATCACTGCTGTGCACTTTACACGCCTTTTCTTATTTAATACTCAACAACACAATGAAGCAGGTACTGGTATTATCTTCCATTTCACAGATGAAGAAATTCAGTGAAGCCAAATAACTTGCCCAAGGTCACTGGCTAGACAGGGAGGAGGGGGTCTGAACCTAACCAGCCTGACTTCAGACTGTTTTTACCCATTGCTGGAAGAGCTCAATTGGACCACAGTAGTGCAGTGGAAAAATTATTATGCCCTTGAATCAAGGCCCTAAATTTAAGTCCTATTTCACTATTCAATCGTCAGTTCAATGAACAATCATTTATTGGGTATTTTGTATTTGTTAGGACCATAGAGGTGATAGGGATACAGAAGGCCAGCCTTTGATGGTTCATGAAAGGATATTCCATGAATGAGCTCTATGACCTGAGGCAAATTCCATCCCCACCTAAGCCTTGGTTTCCCCATCTGTAAAGTGGGGATGATGATGCTGGCCCAGCTCACATGGTCACGTGGGGTCATGTGGGGTCATGTGGGGTCAGTGCAATTAAGGATGTGAAGGGCTTTGCACACTCTGAGCAGGATACAAATGTAAGAGGCCATTACTTAATACCCTCATCTGCTCTGCTCTGCTCTGCTTACAATTGGGGATCACAAAGGATTGAGACTCGTCTGCTCTCTGATTATGGAGTCAGTGTCAGACTCAAGAATCTGTTGGTTTTGAGGTCCTTGGCAGTTTGCCCCGCTGGAAGCTCATTCTCTTTAATATCAGAGATGACCCCAGCAGCCCAGTGATCACTGTGGTCAGGGGGACGTGGTGAAATCTTGGCGGTGATAAGAGTGATGACTACAGATGGCTTCCTCTCAGAGCAGAACATGGTGGTTCGGGGACCGCTACTGGGAGAACAACATTCGGCATTTGTAGTGGTGAGGAAGGAAGTTGTCACAGCAAAGTCAGCTGGGGAGAGCCTGACTCAGAGGAAAGACAAGTCAGAGGCCACCAAGTCCCCAGGAAACCACTAAGTCGTGAGCACTCGGTGCAGCAGCCTGCGTGGAGGCATGGGAGGCTGGGGGAGGCTGCTGGGGAAGCCCCTCCTCATTGCCTGGAAGGCCGCAGCAGCGTGCATGACATCTAAATGATTCAGAGCGCGAGCGCCTGAGTCTGCCAAGGCAGCCTGGCTCGGCCCGGGGCCTCCCAGGGGACAGCCGACGACGCGTGCCTGGCCTGCTCATCTGCCTGGCCAGAGCGGCCACAGAAGCAAGCAAGCAGAGAAATGGGCTGTCAGACAGCCAGCCCCGCTGGCCACAGAATCCAGCAGGCAGAGGACATCTTAACTCTGATTAGAGGCCACGAAGTTCCATGAATTGAATGAATATAATAATACCTATTTAATATGATGAGTCGTGAAACGGCATGAGGAAGATGGCTCACATTGTACCCAACTGTAGTAGATACTTAATACATGCTAGATCCTTCTCACTCATAATTCATTTAACTCCCATGGATGGAGCGCCACCGTGTAATAGGTGCTAGGAATACACAGCCGGAGATGACAGGCACGGCCTTCAAGGAGCATCCAGTCCAGTAAGGGAGAAACAAGTAAAAAATCTGCTTATGCAGATGTTTTTAAATTAGGGCCCAGAAATTTTAAGAGGCTGAGCTAAGGTCACTGGCCAGCAAAGCCAGCACAGGCAGCCCAGCTGCTGCTTCTGCCTCCAGCACGTCCCTGCCTTTCAGCTGAAAGAGCAGTCGGCAGCAGTTGGCAGTGTGAAACTGGCGCCTTCCTGGACCCAAGAACACAAGCACAAGGGCTGGCGGTGTCTCAGGCTGTAAGAGCGACTCTCCAGGCCTCCTTCCAGGACATCGTCCCGAGTCTTCCTTCCTCTTCACGCACACAGTTTCTCCTGCAGCCTTGGGTGTTTGGGGACTTTATTATGTGTGACCAGAACTACACAGTGTGTAGTGGGAAGAATTGGACACTGAGGGGATAGAAGTTGCCAATCTTTTGAATTACTAATTTTTTTTTTTTTTTTTTGTGGTACGCGGGCCTCTCACTGTTGTGGCCTCCCCCGTTGCGGAGCACAGGCTCCGGACGCGCAGGCTCAGCGGCCATGGCTCATGGGCCCAGCCGCTCTGCGGCACGTGGGATCTTCACGGACCGGGGCACAAACCTGTGTCCCCTGCATCGGCAGGCGGACTCTCAACCACTGCGCCACCAGGGAAGCCCTGAATTACTAAATCTTGAAAAGATGTTTTAAACCTAAAGGATTTGGTGATACCCGGGCTTGAGCCAAGATAAGCGGTCCGGGCCTTTTCACAGCACAAACAAGGCTCATTCCAGTGGGTAGCAGAGAAACAAGATTCTTCATGGCATGAAGCTTCACCTTTCTGTGGGAGCTTAACCCCTACACTCAAAGGAGACTTGAGTTCCATCTGTCCCGTTGATTTCCTGATGTGGGAAGCCAGGCCTAGAGGCCTGATGAGGTATGATGAAGGTCAAAGTGCAGGCTCCTGACAAAGCCAGGACTCAGGCCCATGTTGGACCCCAGAGCCCAGTTCTCCTGTGCTCTCGTTTGTCTGTCTCCCAGCTGAATAGTTGCATCAAGAAATTCTCAAATTCATTGCCCTTGGACTAAAAACTGCAGCCCCCTGCCCAGGTGAAGAAAAACCCATGTCCGTGCTGTGTACCCACACAGCTGCCATGTTTATTTAAACCAGTCAGTTCTGACCAAAGAGTCCAGCTTTAAAACCAGGAACAGGGCTTCCCTGGTGGCGCAATGGTTGAGAGTCCGCCTGCTGATGCAGGGGACATGGGTTCGTGCCCCCGTTTGGGAAGATCCCACATGCCACGGAGCGGCTGGGCCCGTGAGCCATGGCCGCTGAGCCTGCGCGTCCGGAGCCTGTGCTCCGCAACGGGAGAGGCCACAGCACTGAGAGGCCCGCATACTGCAAAAAAAAAAAAAAAAAAAAAAAAAAAACCGGGAACAATCCTAATGGGAGACCTGCCGAAGGAATTTAACTCAAAGCGATATTGATTCGTGGGCGTCAGGAAGTGTGCTGTCAGTCGGGGCTCCACCGCTAATTTGCAGTGTGGTAGTAGAACAACCACAGCTCTTTCCCACCTCAGCTTCTTACCTCCTGAAGTGGAGATTCCAGTGCCCCCGCCCCTTCCTCCATCCTACAATGCCAACACGCCACCTCAGGTTGCCACTCAGGATGGAAGAGCAGGAAATGCTAGACTCTGCTCTATGTATGGGCCCCCCAGTCTGGCACACAGGACAGTTACCCACTACTGACCCACAGAGACCTTCCACCGCTAACGTACAGAACCCTGGATTTTCCTATAAACAGACCGGTTGGTCTCAGCAGGCTGAGTGAGGGACAGGCTCAGGGTAGGGTAACGTGGAAAGATGACGCAGGGCATTTGATCATTTATTGGAATTGATGACGCAGGGCAGGTGATCATTTATTGAAATTGATGCCCTTGAGTGGCAGTGTCACAATGCTTTAATTTCAGGCCCAGCTTCTTCTCACTTTCAAAGTCATTCATAGTGTCAGCTTCTCCCTTTTCCCCTTGGTCTGAATAACACACTAATAAATGTACAATAAGGGCTTTAATGTCCGGGTGATTTACACTAAAAAGAGAGAGCCATTCAAAGGCTTTAAAGATGATTTTTAAAAGCCTTAAAACTCACACCTAGGCTTGTCAGGGACATATTTCCCGGACACCCCGTCACGGGAACAGTCGTGCAGCTGGGAGCTCTCTGAGCAGAGGCGGTCGTGAGATTCCAGTCCTAAGTGTGCGGAGAGGTAGGCCCCACACACAGTGTGGGCTTGGGCAAGTCTCTGAGTCTCTGGGAGCCTCAGCTTTCCTATCTGTATAATGGTAATAACCGAACCACCTCATAGGGCGGTTGTGAAGTTAAATTCGATAATGCAGGGTGGGTGTTCCCCTCACCCCTCCCAGCTGCCCCTCTCAGGGCTCCTGGGCCAGTCTTCCTCCAGGCTGCTCAGGGTTGTAGGGGAGTGGGTGTAAGAAGGGCCAAGGTTAGCAATTTCATGCCCCTCGGAAAGATCTAGGTTGCACCCCAAAGTACCAGTCCCACTAACTGTGCCTGGATGTATCCTATTTCTCACCCCTTCAAGTAGTAATATTGAAACAGTGATTAAATGCTAGTCTTCTCTAGCACGTGGACTTTAAGCCATCGAAATGGTAGGTCTCAAGATTTGGGGGTACAAATAAGAACCACACAGTTTACAAAATTCATACAGCTGAATTCCCCCCCAGTTGATTCTGATTTTATTAGTCTTGGGAAGGGACATGAGCATAAGAATTTTTAGAAGTGCCACCGGGATTCTGATGTGCATCAAAAATTAAGAATGACGGCTAATATCTCAGTTTGACTTGCTTGATCACATAAGCGGGTAGCTTTCTATAACTATTTACTAAACACGAAAGAAAAAAGTTAAAAAGAAAGCTTGGAGAGGAGAGGTGGACTTGTGTGCAGGGTGGAGAGTCATTTCTCTCTCCCTTATGGGTAGACATCCTAGTGACAAGGCTATCCAAGCCTGGCCTGATCCTGCCTGCTTTGCAGCTCCCAAGCTGGGGTAGCTGGGTGTATCCCAGGTCATGGATGGGACTGGTCTCCACTGGTTGGTCTTCTCAGAATACATCTGTTATTCTTTCTTCAAAAGGACTGTGGCTTTCAAGGCCATGGAGACTGAGAAGAATACATAATGGACTAGAGGGAGCCTGACCTTTTAGAGTCAGAGGGAGTCTCCATCCCATCTATCCATCCATGCACTTATCCATCCATCCATCCACTATTCACCCACCATCTACCATGCATCTTGTTCTTCAGAATGCCGTGTATTGTCTCTCATCTAGTTCCCAGGTTAACAGCAGGGCCATGGCACTCTTTTTTGTTCTTAGGAGGTAGACACTATGTTGTCAGTATTCACGGTAAATATCTGCACAGTGCTTGTTCAGGGTACCAGATACATCAACATCCATCGACTCATTTCATCTTCACTGCAATCTGTGTCGTATATATTATTATCCTCACTTTACAGATGAGTAAACTGAATCTGAGTGATGAGTAAACTGAATCACTGAAAAGAGGTTCAGTGATTTGTCGATAGTCATGGGTAACACACAGGGGAACACAGATCTTCTGTGTCTTTTTAAAATCTCACGTTATTTCCCCGAGGAAGCCTTGTAGTTGAACCCTTGTAGCACACCTGGCTCTGAGGAAATTAAGACCTGTTCTCAACCAGTCAGGAAAAGCTCATCTGATATTTGGTCATCTAGTTCTGGGCCACGCGCCTTGAAGCTAGAGTCCTTGGTTTGTACATCTTATTCTTCACAGTGCCTGGCACGGCACCTAGCACATAGAAGGTGTTCTGTGTTAGGTGAACGGACACCAGATCAGTTTACAATAGTTCTGTGATGCAAGTCTTCTTAAACCTAAGCTCTGAAAATTAAAAGTTCAGCCTGAGATCACAGAAGAGTCTCCAATCAGTCAAAAGATAAGAAGTACTTCTCCCCACCCTCTGCCCACGCCCAGGGATAGATGTGTGATTCTCCCTGGGGCTCAGGAAGCAGCTGTCAGAGTATACCTCAACTGTGAAGGTTGCCACTAAGTACAAAGGACAATTCCTTTCCTGGCAGGTACAACTTTTACTCACGATTGCTTTCATTGATGGGCGTCAAGAAAAATAAATGAAAAGACCATTGGCTTCTGCCAGTTTTGACCTTCGAGATTTGACAGCCCAAGGCTTGTAGTGGGGCTCTTTTGAGCTGATTGCTTTCATTTTCCCACTGTGCCCTGGATATTTGATGGATTGAACACTAGGAAGATTAGAGAACTGTGAATACCTGTAAACCCCTCTGGCAAATCCCATAATGATAAATATATGTTATATGCGAAGAGAAGTCAAAATGCATAAAAGCAATCACTTCTCATCTCAGGAGTGCTTACTGAGCTTCACCGTTTCCCAGTGGGGAGGGAGATATTAAGAACAGGTGGAGGAATTAGGCGATACACCACTGGTGTCAAGGAATTCACCCATTCATTCTATCATGCGTTCTGTCAACAAACGTTTATGAGTCTTACTCTGTCCCAGGCAGTGGTTGGACTCTGATGGTTCATCCTGCCTTCAAGGGGCTCAGAATGAGGTTTGGTGTTGGACGACATCAGGGACAGTTGCAGTGCTGTGATGGGTGTGTGCGCAGGTGCCGCGGAGGTGCTGGTGACAAGCTGGCACGGAGAAGACAACTGAGCTGGCTCTGATGAAGGGGAGTGGTCAGGCGGACAGTGAGAGGAAGGCACCCCATACAAAGGGGGCACATACGCCAAGGCCTGGCAGCCTGAGAAAGGAGGTGGTGTGCTGGGGCCGCGTGATCGCTCCGCCACCCTGCCCCATCCAGTCTCTCAGCGAGCCCAGACTCTCAGGTGTATGTCCCACTGGCTTGCGTGGCAACAGAACCCATCCACTTCCCACCGAGGCAGTCTCCAGACAGAAACGTCTCTAGACCCCCACCCCTAGCCCACCTCTTCTTGTAGCAAACATCCTGCTACAAGTGCTCAAAAGATTTCACCCTGGGTCCAGGCACTTTTCATACTTTCTCTTTCCCTCTGGTAGGATCTACCTCCCTGGAGACAGTCCATGTATGCAACTATTTTCTGCTCCAGCACAAGTGGATTTCAGAGTACAAGCTCTTTATGCTTTTTGGCCACTGTTGGCTCAGACCCCAGGACTCTCCTGTCATCTTTCCTTCCTCCCCTCCTCCTTTGCAGGAAGAGTAGCTAAGGCACGTTATTCCTCATGGATTGCCCTCCACCTCATTCTCTGCCAGAGATCCTTATTCATTCTTCAGCCCCCAGTTCAATATCTCCTCCTCTGAGAAGCTCTTTTAGGGTTCCTGGAATGGCATTGGCCCTGTGGCCTGTGATGATCCAGCTGCAGTCCTGGCTCTCCCACTAGTCGACAGGGATCCAGTGCTCTCTCATGGCTGACTTCTTCCTAAGTGCCAACACATAGAGAACAGAGAAGGAGTGAGGCTGCTGGCAGGGGATGAGCCGGCACCCTGGCAGCCTGAGTAGGGGCTTGCCTCCCTTCCTTCATTCCTCTTAATTTGTATAATAATAATAATAATAATAATAATAATAAGGATGAGACGGAAAATTTTAGTCCTTGTTTGGGCTGCTATAGCAAAATGCCACTGATTGGGTGGCTAGTAAACAACAGAAGTTTATTTCTTACAGTTCTGGGGTCTGGAGGTCCAAGATCAGGGTGCCAGCAGGAAGAGGGCGCTCTTCCTGGTTCATAGTTAGTGCCATCTCTCTGTGTCCTCACATGGTGGAAGGGGCAAGGGAGCTCTCTGGAGCCTCTTTTATAAGAGCACTAATCCCATTCATGAGGGCTTCACCCTCATGACCTAATCACATCCCAAAGGCCCCACCTCCTAATGCTACCACATTGGGGCTTAGATTTCCACATGTGAATGTGGGGCTCAGACCATAGCCAGGAGGTAACTGGTGCTTCC
The DNA here is from genome assembly GCF_003676395.1 of Aethalodelphis obliquidens. Lineage (NCBI taxonomy): Eukaryota > Metazoa > Chordata > Mammalia > Artiodactyla > Delphinidae > Aethalodelphis > Aethalodelphis obliquidens. The sequence goes on from NW_020837956.1 coordinate 20,669,376, forward strand.
TGTGTGGTGCTGGGCGTAGTTCTAAGTGTCTTCCATGTGTCATCTCACTTAACATTATGCTTACCACCACTCAACCAGGGAGGCGCTTTTATTACCTGCATCTTATAGTGGGGAGGAAGCTGAAGCTCAGTGTGGTTAAGTAACTCCCCCAGAGTCACACAGCTAGTACAGCAGACCGGGTTTGAACCCAAGTAGTCCAGCTCCAGAGTCCATGCTCTCAATCACTATGCTACGGGCTTCCCCATCACCAATAATTAGGAATACATTATCATTTATGTGTGATGATTAACCTTTGATTATTCTTAATAAATGCCCTGCTGCATATTTTCTATGGTATATATATATATATATATATATAATCCTTCCCATCCAAAATTAAGGGCAAAATTCTAAGGCCTCAGCCCACAGAAGAAACACATTTTGGAGAGCAGGCAGCCCTGAGAACAGGAACTAGAAAGCATTATGCCTGGCCCTGCAGAAGGTCATAGAAAGTCCAACCAGGGAATGTGGCCTCGGATTCCTATTTCCTGAAGCTCTATTCCAATCCTGCCCCCTGCCTGCAGGTATCAGGTCTCTGTCTGTGGTAAGGAGGCAAAAACAGGTGATGGAATCATCTGCTCTTTTAGCTGTAGTGGAGAAAGGTTAGGTAACCGGTGCTGACAGCACAGGAGTAAAGAAACACCACAACCTGCATAATCACCCAGGTCAGCCTTGTACTCACTCTAGGCCTCAAAGTAAAGCTCCCTGTTTTTCATTACCTGGCCTGCTTCTAAGTTTTCTTTTTTCCTTTTCGTTTTGTTTGTAGTGCCACACTCACATGTCTAGCTAAACCCCTTGCTGTTAGAAGAGAGATGCAGTCTTTTATGGTTCAAAGCCTATGTTAAGAGCTGATTAACCAAGGGATTTCACATTTAAAAGGCTTTACAAAAATCTACACACGGATTTGGTGCAATGTCTCTTCCTGAGAGAATCTTACATCACTAAACTCCAAGAGGAGAGTTCCCACTGCTTTCAGATTACTGATAGCTTTCCCTCTGCCAGTGGGTAAGTCTTGTGGTGGCAAGAAAGGGGAGGGCTTGAAAGGAAGGCCACAGCTTTCGAATAGAGCAGGCTGAGCCCAGGCGTGCGAACTACCATTGCCAGTGGCTTGGATATTTCGTGAGGCCATTCACCCAAAGGTACCAGGTTACCTGAGTGTCTGGGGCCTTCCTCCACCCACGGGGTATCTTTGCTGAAATGACTGGTGAGCAATGGGCCTCTGAGGAGAGAGTCTGTTTCCTCCGTGGCCCTGCTGCTTGACTCAGATTTTCAGTCCATTTGAAGGAGTGTGAGGGAGAAGCCAAAGCCGAATTGTTATTCTGTGTTGTACTGTTAATTCTGTGGAACGTTCCTTGAAGCCTTCGAGGATGGTAACCTCAGTGACTCTTCCTGGGTATTAGGAAGTCCCAAAATGGAGCAAATCAAGACCTTAAGGAGAGAACTGGCAGGTGAATATTGCAGGCTGTTGTTAATCCTTTGCTTCAAACCCTTCAGTAAAACCCTGTCCAACCCAGGCTCAAGTCTGAGGCCATTGGCATGGCACCAACCCTGACCTGGCCCCGCCTCTCTTGAGCCTGCCTCACCCCATTCCCTTAGACCCGTACTGCATTTACATCAACTACTTACAGTTGCCCCCAAGTAAAGCAAGTTGTTTCAAGCCCTCTTGTCCCCCTCCACACACACACACACACACACACACACACACACACCCCTCCCTGACCACCACATACAGTCTTTCTCCTCTTTCAAGAATGAATCTCTTAGTTCCTCTTCCATCAAGCCTTTCCTGAGACTCTACACCCACCCCAAGCCGTGTTAATTACACTGTCCTTTGCACCAACTTTTGTTGCCTGTTCCACATCTCTATTAGAGCTCTCAGCACTGTACCACATCTGTTTCTTTACATGTCTTTCTCACCAAGTAGGCTCCCTAAGAATAGGGATGGGCATTATTTATCATTTTATCTCCAGTGCTTAGCACAGTGCCTGACTCACAGTGTATGTTCAAGAAATGCTATCTAGGGACTTCCCTGGCAGTCCAGGGGTGAATACTCCACGCTTCCACTGCAGGGGGACGCAGGTTCGATCCCTGATTGGGGAACTAAGATGCCGCATGGCACAGCCAGAAAAAAAGAAGAAAAGAAAGGGGCCAAGAACTCTTCAAGAACTTAAGATATAGTTTTAAGGGGAAAAAATGCACCTAGAAAGCTCTTGACCAAAATTTTACCTCTATCTTCCACAACAACTTGCTTCCTTCTACCCAACCCCAAATATATTGACTGTCCTCAGCCTGTGTCATCATTTGTAGCCTAACCATCCCACACTGCTAAGCAGATGCCGGCATACATTAGCCTCAGAAGTAAGTGGTTCCAATGTTTTCTGATTACCCCACTGTGATCCTTTTATCCCTTCCAATTTTGTAAGTAATTTTCTATATATTTTTTCTATGTTTCCTAATCTTCTACTTGGTACTTTTCCCCCAGTTTCTCCTTAGTTTACTGAAGTCTTTACATCCCCACTTTAAGCACACTGGCTCCTATTGAGTTTTTTATCGTTTCACACAAGCTAGGATGAATTCCAGTTGCATTCTCTCCACTGTTCCTTGAATATCCCCTCCATTATCTTGTTTTTCTCTCCCAGGACTACCATTCCTCCCTGACTGCATGGAATTTTATTCATTATTCTATCTCTATCGGATGTTTACCTGCAGGCCTGAGAGAGACCTCTCTGTCTGGAGTTTTGCAGCCTGGTCACTCCCCATAGGGAGCCTCTTGGTGCCCATTGGGTCATCCTCTCAATAGACCTAGATGATTTCCATTTCTAAAAATCCCCATTTGTCTGTCATCTTTCTTGATTAACCTTCTGTCACCTGGTCTAAGTTGTCTAACTGGCCTCTGGGGTGTGGGGAGCCAGCGACAGCAGATCCATTGTGTACGGAATGTGAGCCAGATGAATTTGGTGGTTGACAAAGCCAGAATTCAGATAAAAATAAAAACTCCTGCATTTCACTGTATGTCCATGGTCCTTGGGTCCTTGGCCTTCTTCTGTGGCTGCCTCTCCAAGTTCACATTCCCACTTAACCATTTATGCTAAGATGGGTTAAAGGCATAGTCTAGCTAGCAGAACTTGGAAAATATTTCAGTCATAGAATTATCAAGCATTAAAGAAGCTTAAAAGGTATTGAATTCATGATACAGCCAGTATGGAGAACAATGGAGGTTCCTTAAATAACTAAAAGTAGAACTACCATACGACTCATCAGTCCCACTACTGGGCATGTACCCTGAGAAAACCATAATTCAAAAAGAGTCATGTACTACAATGTTCATTGCAGCTCCATTTACAATAGCCAGGACATGGAAGCAACCTAAGTGTCCATCAACAGATGAATGGATAAAGAAGATGTGGCACATATATACAATGGAATATTACTTAGCCATAAAAAGAAACGAAATTGAGTTATTTGTAGTGAGGTGGATGGACCTAGAGACTGTCATACAGAGTGAAGTAAGTCAGAAAGGAAAAACAAATACCATATGCTAACACATATATATGGAATCTTAAAAAAAAAAAAAAACAATGGTTCTGAAGAACCTAGGGGCAGGACAGGAATAAAGACTCAGATGTAGAGAATAGACTTGAGGACACGGGGAGGGGGAAGGGTAAGCTGGGACGAAGTGAGAGAGTGGCATGGACTTACATACACTACCAAATGTAAAATAGCTAGTGGGAAGCAGCCGCATAGCACAGGGAGATCAGCTCGGTGCTTTGTGATCACCTAGAGTGATGGGATAGGGAAGGTGGGAGGGAGATGCAAGAGGGAGGAGATATGGGGATATATGTATATGTATATCTGATTCACTTTGTTATAAAGCAGAAACTAACACACCATCGTAAAGCAATTATACTCCAACAAAGATGTTAAAAATAAAAAAAAGTTATTGAATTCAACCCCTTTGCCACCCCTAACCAATGCAAGACCCTCTTCCTAAGCTCCTCTGACTTTAGTTCACCTGGCTCCAACCAGTAGAACACTCACCATCTTGCACAGCAGACCACCCCATCACGGGGCAGCTAAAGCTGCTAGGAAAAACTTGCTAATGGCCCCCTCATTGGCTTTGTTCCCTTGGAAAGTTATTGAATGTCTCTAAAAAGTTAGTTAATTTCCTCAAGCCTCTGGTGTCTCATCCATAAAATGGGAACAGTAATACCTACCTTGTAGGATCTTTGTGAGGATTATTGCTTTGAACAATGACAGCTAATATATATTGAGTGCTTGCCATGGTCATAGCACCAAAGCATATGATGGCATTTAATACCGCCATTTCCCTGTGAAGCAGTACTATGATAATGTATACAAGGCACCTAGGATCATTGCAGTAGACAATATATGTTAGTCCCGTTCCCATTTCACCATTATCTTGATCCTCTATTTCTCCTCTGAAATCACATAGGACAAGCCTACTTTCTCCTAACAAAGCAGTTTTTCATTTGAGGATAGTTTTCATGTCTCTTCTTAACCTTCTTCCCCAGGCTAAACAATTTTATTTCTTCTCTAGCATATTTTCCAGAGCCACATTCTTCCAATGTGATCTTACTAGTGAAGGGGTAAAGGACTTATTCTTCAGTGGTCTGGAAAACCCCACCCACCAATGTAGGGTAAACTTGACTCTTTCTTCCACTAGCTGTATCTACTGTTTGAAACCCAGACACCCGCAAGTTGACACCATTAGGAACCAGGGAGGCTGCCAGAGCATTCCATCAAAGTCACGTCTCAGACTGTTCCCATCGGTTTTTGCCGATGGAGAATCCTCACGTTTCTCTTGTGAAGAATGCTTTTGTTTACTACTGACATTCCCCAAAATGTCTGATTCAAAAAGAAAATTAATTCCGGCCCCAGCTTTCACATCATCTTCTTTGTCTGTCATCCTTGTGGTCTGCCAGTTTTGCCCCTTTGTTCCCCTAATTGCCGGAGACATTTTTATACTGAGTAAATTGCATCAGGCTCACTGCAAAATGAATCAATTTGGAAAGAGTATGAGCTGCACTGTTGTCTTAAGTGTGCATTAACATTTAGATGTGTTATTTAAAACAGGTCTGGGGTTAGTGCCAGGGAGACAGCCTCATGACTATTCTGACTCACTCTCTGTGGCTGAACTTCACAGAAGGGAACTGGGGAACCCTGTAACCCATCACCAGCCCTGTTTAATTCTCCATCCCTCTAGGGAACACTGAACTAGGTGAGATCTTTTAAGAGCTCAGATTTGGGAACTTGATTGACAAACTGAGCTTGACTTGGTGATCTCTGAGTGAAACACAGCTGGAAGTAGGAGCCGACGGGGTGGGAGTAGGGGGGAGCATCTCTTCCTCTTCCACCATCCATCAGACACACACATGACATCTAGGTTTAAGCGCAAACCAGACAGCCAGAGTCCTTGGCAGTAAAACATAGCACACACAAAGAAACAAAACACGCCAGCCACCCTCTCTAGTGTAAAAATTAAACAATGCTCTGGAAACCAGTGAAAAAGAAAAGCTGCCATCCGGATGATCATGTGGTGATTCAATGAGCTAATTCTTTTACCATCAGGAAAGTCGGGTAATATCTCCATTAGTAGCAGAAGGTTTAAAAATTGGAGAGAGTGGCAACACCAGGACAATTGTCTGATTTATGCTTTCTCAATCACCTGAGCTCATGGCCTAAACTGGTAATGGACTCCATCCATCAAAAAATTATCCCATCTGGCATCCTGGTTTCTGAAGAAATCTGGACGTCCTCGTAGAGAACTGGCTAAATGATATAATGTGTGTGAAAGCCCTTAGCGCAGTTCCTCAGTAAAAGGGGGTTGAATCCATTCAGTCTGTTTTAATTTTATGTTCAGAGATATGATGGTGCATTAGATTACACAAGAGAAATAAAACATCAGTTGTATAATGCCATAATTAAGATCTCAAAGCCTGAGATGTATAACCATGAGGATTGTAAGAATGGCACCTTCTCAGGGAGATCTGCCGGACATCTCCGTCCCTGTGTGTCCCTTCTCTTTTAGCCCCTAAGGCTCTTTGTGAGTAATGGCGCCAATCTCATGGAAGGTCACCAACTGTGCATATCTGCCCATTTCTCTCAGTGGAGCCCCAGCTTCATGCAGGCTTTCATTTTGGTGTCTGCAGAGTCCAAAACAGTGCCTGGCACACAATACATATTCAATAAATATTTGTTGACTGAGAAATATTTCCAAATAGAACTCAAAAATATTGTCATGCTAATTTCTGAGTTGAAGTAGATGATAGGTAAGGGTATCTGCCTCTGTGCTAGGCAGGCAGAAAGTTGTAGAATCTCTGACCAGAGATAGAACACAATGCATAAAGACCACTGCTGCCACTTGCATAGCACTTACTATATGGTGGGCATTGTTCTAAGAGCCTTTACCTATATTCACCTATTTAATCTTCACCATAGTTCTGTGAGGTATCACTGTTATTATCCCCATTTTATGGATGAAGGCACTGAGCTTGCCCACAGTCCCACTAGTACTGATCAGAGCTGGGATTTGAACCCACAGGGTCTCACTCCAGAGCCCAGGGAAGGGGAGGCAGGGGGAGGATCAGATCTGTGCTCCAACCAAGTCCCCAGTAGTGCACTTATTTCCTTTTATTTATAGGCAAAATTGAAAAACCACTAAGGGGAGGGACACAAACATAACATTTTGCTGGATAAACTGAGGCAGGATGGAGGTAAGGAAGTCTGCATGCATTCTGCTGCTGTGTGGGAACCCCCGCTGAGCTGGGACCCAGACTCCTGCTCTCCCACTGCCCGAGCCCCCCTTCAAATCGCTGGACCCTGCCCTCCTCAGCCCTGCTCAGTCAGGCTTGAACTGACCGTTCACATCTGTGTGAATAGGATTTCCAAAAGCTCTAGAGGAAAAGTGCAAAAAATCTGTCTCTTTTCCAATTGGCTCTGAAAATATCTTCCTCTACTTGAACCTTCCCCTCTTGCTAATGCCTTTTGATGCCTGCACTTAATTGCTTTTAAACAGGAAGCTGCTGTGATCAGAGAATTCAGAGTTACATCTGCATCTTTTGTGCTGAAACTATTTTACCATACGCTTTTAAAGCTGGTTACAGGTTGACTTTGATGAGAGCAATGTGGGTCTCACTGGTCTTGCTATAATTTGACTGGGGAGAGAAAATTATTTATTGATTCTCACTTCAAAAAGAAAATCCACAAGCATGTTTCCCACAACCACGTAATTACATTCTGACCCCCATCTTGGTGAGATCTTGCACCGTGGCCCACCTCCCCCTCTCTTTCTGTCCAGGGTTGCCTTTCTCTTTGCCTTCATTCATTCACTCGTTCATTCATTCATTCACTAAATACTTATCTCAATGAGTATTCCTCTACTACATGCAGGGAAATGTATGGGATGGTGGGGAAAAAGCTGAGAACAAGCAGAAAAAAATGCTGTCCTCAGGAAGCTTGCATTCTAGAGGATGAAATGAATATTACGTTACTAATTACATGTATAATCATGCAGTTGCCATAATGATACATGACGAAGGAGTATAGGCTTCTATGAGCTCTTAAAAGAGGGAACCTGACCCTGGCCAGGGGATCAGATGAGCCTTCCAGAGGAAGTGGCCTTTGAACTGAAGTCTGAAGAAAGAGTAGTATTATGACTAGTGGGAAGATTCTTTCTGGGAGTAGAACAGCATATGAAGGCCCTGGAGGTGAGATATTTTTTAGGAAATAAAGGAAAACTGATGCATCTGGGTCTGAAAGTAAAGAGAGGGCTTACTGGGGAAAAGGATGGGGAGAAAGGCAGAGGAGGGATCAGACACATTTAGGACCACAACCTTTATCTTAAGAGCCAAGGAAAGCTGATGTAGAGTTTTAAGGATAGAACCGTGAGTGAATTGGAGGTAGAGTAAAAGTGGCTGGAGACTCCAGACCTTTTCAGTGGTCCAGAGGACGGGGAGGGTAGTCCTGTAGTCAGAAAGTGAGGTATAGAGAGACGTGAACAGGCTTGTACATATCTATGTACAAGGTACAATGGACAAGATTAGTGCTGGATTGGATACAGGTGAGAGAGAAAGGAAGATATTTTTTGCCTTGACCGATTGGGTAGATGGAGAGATTCATTAAAACAGGCAAAAGTGAAGGAGGCACACGTGGGGAGAGGAAAGTAGAAATTTTAGTTTGGAGATGGAGTTTTTAGAATCTTATAAACATCCAAGTGGATATGCAGGTGGACATGGGGCTCTGGAGCTCAGGGAAAAGATCTGGGCTGAATAAAAATAAATTTGGGAGTTAGCATGTTGGCATGACTTTGAAGCCAATGGGAACGTATTAAAATGCTTAGGAAATTAACTGGTAATAGATCATCGACCTAAATGTAAAATCTAAAACTATGAAATTTCTGGAAGAAAAGATAGAGAAAATTGCAGCAAAGTTGTGTAAGCAAAGGTTTCTTAGCACACGAAATGTATAAACTATACAACAAAATATTGATCAATTGGAATTTATCAAAATTAAATACTTTTACTCTTCAAAGGATTCCATTTAAAAAAAGAAAAAACAGAATAGGAGAAAATATTTGAGATTTTATCTATGCCTATATCTATACCTATATATCTGACAAACGGTTTGCACCCACCCAATTAAGAAATGGTCAAAAGACTTTAATGGACACTACACAAAAGAAGATATAGAAATGCCATTAATAGGTGTGGAAGTGGGTGTGCAGGTGGTTAGCTTGGAACTGGTGAGAGATGGCAGCTGGAGGGGCAGAGGAATCAAGGTCACTTATTTGTGCCCCACTTGTCCCTTGGTCTGACTTACATGGCTAGAATACAGCTAGTCAGAATGGAGCCCCTGATTCATGAATCACCTCCCTCACGAAGGCTTCCTGGGAGACTTCAGCCCACTCTGTTCTCTTTATTTCTCAATTCCATATAACTGTCTAAACTAAATGACACTCCGGTGTCCCATCCCATCAGAGCATGCCTGTAGGTTGCTATACTAAATTCTTTGTTTACTTAGTCTATCAACATCCAGTGCTCTCTTTGTTCACAGATTGTTTTGTATAGATGTTTCTGGTTTCCCCAACGGGACTGTTCTTACTGTTCTTTTGCTATTAGTTATTGAATTTTTTTGTATAAGTTAGGCACTTTACAAATATTGTAGGTATTGAATACTTGTAAAAGCCTATGAAGTAAATATTACTAACTTCAGTTTACAGGGAAGACACTAAGGCTAAGGGAAATCAAATAACTTCCCAAAGCATTAGAACAGGATTTGAACTTCGGTTTTTGTGGGTTCTGAGTTCTCAGTTCTTTCTGAGTTCTAAAGCCTGCTCGTAAGCACTGGAGACGTGGTCTCCTTCCAGTTGGGGCCATGTTTTATACTTATTTTGCACATCTTTGTGATTGGCATGGTGCTAAGCACATGGCACACGCTAAACAAATATTGATTTGTTCACTGATTCCCTCAACTAATACTTTTATGCTTTGAAATAGCAACCACCTGCCATGAGGGACTCATAAGGGGCTTTAAGAATGTCAATTATTGGGCACACGTCATCCTTGCCAGAGCAAATGAAGAAATTAACTGAAGGAGCTCCAGACATTTTGTCACCGCCTTGGTTTGAGAAGAGAAAGGCAGAGCAGCTTCCTACTCTCTGCTCATCCCAGCTGCCTTTCCACCTCTTCTGAGACTTCTCTTTCCTTCTTCCAGAGAAGCCACAGGAATGTCAGGAGATCGACTGGTCACTTGACCCAGATCCAATGTAGTAACTTGTGTTACACCCATGATCCCCATAAGGAATTCTAGAGCAGGGAGTGGTGACTAAAGCCACTGCTTGGTCTTTCTTCTTCTGATTGCAAAGTGACAAATCCCAAATGTGAACACAAACAGATAACAAGTATCTTGCAAATAAACCTCCCTCACACGTAATCACCTAATCTCTCTTTCTCCCTCCCTCTTTCTCTGTCTCTCTCTGACTCTCTGTCTCTGTCTCTCTCTGTCTCTCTCTGTCTCTGTCTCTCTCTCTCGCTCTAATGCTACCTTCTTTCTTTCTTCCTGGCACTCTAAAGGCCAAACAAGTCTCCATTACAATTGCTTACCTAAAAGGTTTTCTTAGTTGTTATAAAAGGCATTCTATTGGAAATAGACTGGAATAGATTCCAGTTATGTAGCCTTGATTTTTGCATAATTTAGGGTGAGTCACTGTTCTTTGATGAGTCAGTTCAGGGATAAGAATTCATTCATGAATTAAGGTTTCCAAGGATTCATGAGGACCCAGAGTGAGATACTTGCCTAGAAGGTAGAAAGGCTCTTTTCTTCCATATTTCAGACTTTATATTCAGCGAAAAGCTCAAGAGTAGGCGGGACCAAAGGGATTGTACAAGTAAGTACAGAAAGCTTTTGCTGATCTAATTTACTCTTTTTTGTGTGTGTGCGTGTGCAAACATTTTATGTATTAGATACAAATAGTGTATTTATGAATATATTTAAGGTATTGTAAAATTCAGACACTTAGGGGCATTTAAGTTTCAGAGCCACTGAATGTTTCCTGTTCCTTAATTTCTGTTTTTATATTTTATTTTATTGTTTTTAATAGATCTTTATTGGAGTATAATTGCATCACAATACCGTGTTAGTTTCTGTTGTACAGCAAAGTGAATCAGCCATATGCATACATATGTCCCCATATCCCCTGTCTCTTGAGCCTCCCTCCCATCCTCCCTATCCCACCCCTCTAGGCCATTGCAGAGCACCTAGGCAATCTCCCTGTGCTATGCTGCTGCTTCCCACCAGCCAACTATTTTATATTCGGTAGTGTATACATGTCGATGCTACTCTCACGTCACCCCAGCTTCACCCTCCCACCCCATGTCATCAAGTCCATTCTCTATGTCTACCTCTTTACTCCTGCCCTGCAACTAGGTTCATCAGTACCATTTTTTCTTTTTCTTTTTTTTTTAGATTCCATATATATGCGTTAGCATACGGTATTTGTTTTTCTCTTTCTGACTTACTTCACTCTATATGACAGACTCTAGGTCTGTCCACCTCACTACAAATAACTCAATTTCATTTCTTTTTATGGCTGGGTAATATTCCATTGTATCTATGTGCCACATCTTCTTTATCCATTCATCTGTTGATGATGCACATTTAGGTTGGTTCCATGTCCTGGCTATTGTAAATAGTGCTGCGGTGAACACTGTGGTGCATATCTCTTGTTGAACTATGGTTTTCTCAGGGTATATGTCCAGTAGTGGGATTGCTGGGTCATATGGTAGTTCTATTTTTAGTTTTTTAAGGAACCTCCATACTGTTTTCCATAGTGGTTGTATCAATTTACATTCCCACCAACAGTGTAGGAGGGTTCCCTTTTCACCACACCCTTTCCAGCATTTATTGTTTCTAGCTTTTTTGATAATGGCCATTCTGACTGGTGTGAGGTGATACCTCACTGTAGTTTTGATTTGAATTTCTCTAATAATTAGTGATGTTGAGCATCTTTTTATGTGCCACTTGGCCATCTGTATGTCTTCCTTGGTGAAATGTCTATTTAGGTCTTCCGCCCATTTTTTTAACTGGATTGTTTGTTTTTTTGATATTGAGCTCCATGAGCTGTTTGTATATTTTGGAGATTAATCCTTTGTCTGTTGTTTCATTTGTAAGTATATTCTCCCATTCTGAGGGTTGTCTTTTTGTCTTCTTTATGGTTTCCTTTTCTGTGCAAAGGCTTTTAAGCTTAATTAAGTCCCATTTGTTTATTTTTGTTTTTATCTCCCTTATTCTAGGAGGTGGGTCAAAAAAGATCTTGCTGTGGTTTATGTCAAAGAGTGTTTTTCCTATATTTTACCCTAAAAGTTTTATAGTGTCTGGTCTTACATTTAATATTTAATCAATTTGGAGTTTATTTTTGTATATGGTGTTAGGTAGTGTTCTAATTTCATTCTTTTACATGTAGCAGTCCAGTTTTCCCCGCACCACTTATTGAAGAGGCTGTCTTTCCTCCATTGTATGTTCTTGCCTCCTTTGTCATAAATTAGGTCCCCATATGTGCGTGGGTTTATCTCTAGGTATTGTATCCTGTACCATTGATCTATATTTCTGTTTTTGTGCCAGTACCATACTGTCTTCACTACTGTAGCTTTATGGTATAGTTTGAAGTCAGGGAGCCTGATTCCTCCAACTCCATTTTTCTTTCTCAAGATTGCTTTGGCTATTCAGGGTCTTTTGTATTTCCATACAAATTGTAAGATTTTGTGTTCTAATTCTCTGAAGAATGCCATTGGTAGTTTGATAGGGATTGCACTGAATCTGTAGATTGCTTTGGGTAGTATAGTCATTTTCACAATTTTGATTCTTCCAATCCATGGACATGGTATATTTCTCCATCTGTTTATGTCATCTTTGATTTCTTTCATCAGTGTTTTATAGTTTTCTGAGTACAAGTCTTTCTCCTCCTTAGGCAGGTTTATTCCTAGGTATTTTATTCTTTTTGTTACAGTGGTAAATGGGAGTGTTTCCTTAATTTCTCTTTCTGATCTTTTGTTGTTAGTGTATAGGAATGCAAAAGATTTCTGTGTATTAATTTTGTACCCTGCAACTTTACCAAATTCATTGTTGAGCTCTAGTTTTCTGGTGGCATCTTTAGGATTCTCTATGTATAGTATCATGTCATCTGCAAACAGTGACAGTTTTACTTCTTCTTTACCAATTAGGATTCCTTTTATTTCTTTTTCTTCTCTAATTGCTGTAGCTAGGACCTCCAAAAACTATGATGAATAATAGTGGTGAGAGTGGACATCCTTGTCCTGTTCCTGATCTTAGAGGAAATGCTTTCAGTTTTTCACCATTGAGAATGATGCTTGCTGTGGGTCTGTCATATATGGCCTTTATTATGTTGAGGTAGGTTCCCTCTATGCCCACTTTCTGGAGAGTTTTTATCATAAATAGGTGTTGAATTTTGTCAAAAGCATTTTCTGTATCTATTGAGATGACCATAGGATTTTTATTCCTTAATTTGTTAATGTGGTGTATCACATTGATTGACTTGCATATATTGAAGAATCCTTGCATCCCTGGGATAAATCCCACTTGATCATGGTATACGATCCTTTTAATGTGCTGTTGGATTCTGTTTGCTAGTATTTTGTTCAGGATTTTTGTATCTATGTTCATCAGTGATATTGGTCTATAATTTTCTTTTTTTATGATATCTTTTTCAGTTTTGGTATCAGGGTGATGGTGGCTTTGTACAATGAATTTGGGAGTGTTTCTCCCTCTGCAATTTTTTGGATGCATTTGAGAAGGATCGGTGTTAGCTCTTCTCTAAATTCATAGAATTCACCATCTGGTCCCGGACTTTTTATTGGAAAAATTTTAATTACAGTTTCAATTTCATTACTTGTGATAGGTCTGTTTATATTTTCTAATTCTTCCTGTTTCTGTCTTGGAAAATTGTACCTTTCCAAGAATTTGTCCATTTCTTCATGGTTGTCCATTTTACTGGCATACAGTTGTTTGTAGTTGTCTCTTACAATCCTTTGTATTTCTGCAGTGTCAGTTGTGAGTTCTCCTTTTTCATTTCTAATCTTATTGATTTGTGTCCTCTCCCTTTTTTTCTTGATGAGTCTGGCTAATGGTTTATCAATTTTGTTTATCTTCTCAAAGAACCAGCTTTTAGTTTTACTGACTTTTGCTATTTTTTTCTTCATTTCTGTTTATTTCTGCTCTGATCTTTATGATTTCTTTCTTCTGCTGACTTTGGGTTTTCTTTGTTCTTCTTTCTTAGTTGTTTTAGGTGTAGGGTTAGATTGTTTATTTGAGATTTTTCTTGTTTCTTGAGGTGAGACTGAATTGCTATAAACTTCCCTCTTAGAACTGCTTTTGCTGAGTCCCATAGGTTTAGGGTCATCGTGTTTTCATTGTCATTTGTTTCTAGGTATTATTTTATTTCTTCTTTGATTTCTTGGTTATTTAGTAGCGCACTGTTTAGCCTCCATGTATTTGCATTTTTTACAGTTTTTTTCCTGTAATTGATTTCCAATCTCATAGTGCTGTGGTTAGAAAGATACTTGATATGATTTCAATTTTCTTCAATTTTCCAAGGCTCAATTTGTGACCCAAGATGTGATCTATCCTGGAGAATGTTCCACGTGCACTTGAGAAGAAAGTGTATTCTGCCACTTTTGGGTGGAATGTTCTATAAATATCAATTAAATCTATCTGGTCTATTGTGTCATTTAAAGCTTGTGTTTCCTTATTCATTTTCTGTTTGGATTATCTGTCCATTGGTGTAGGTGGGGTGTTAAAGTCCCCTACTATTATTGTGTTACTGTTGATTTCTCCTTTCACGGTTGTTAGCATTTGCCTTATGTGTTGAGGTGCTTCTACGTTGGGTGCATAAACATTTATAATTGTTACATATTCTTCTTGGATTGATCCTTTGATCATTATGTAGTGTCCCTCCTTATCTCTTGTAACAGTCTTTATTTTAAAGTCTTTTTTATCTGATATGAGTATGGCTACTCCAGCTTTTTTTTTGATTTCCATTTGCATGGAATATCTCTCTCCATCCCTTCACTTTCAGTCTGTATGTGTCCCTAAGTCTGAAGTGGGTCTCTTGTAGACAGCATATATACGGGTCTTGTTTTTGTATCCATTCAGCCAGTCTCTCTTTTGATTGCGGCATTTAATCCATTTACATTCAAGGTTGTTATCGATATGTATGTTCCTATTACCATTTTCTTAATTGTTTTGGGTTTGTTTTTGTAGGTCTTTTCCTTGTCTTGTGTTTCCTGCCTAGAGAAGTTTCTTTAGCATTTGTTGTAAAGCTGATTTGGTGGTGCTGAATCCTCTTAGCTTTTGCTTGTCTGAAAAGCTTTTGATTTCTACGTGGAATCTCAATGAGATCCTTGCTGGGTAGAGTAATCTTCATTGTAGGTTTTTCTCTTTCATCACTTTAAGTATGTCCTGACACTCCCTTTTGGCTTGCAGAGTTTCTGCTGAAATATCAGCTGATAACCTTATGGGGATTCCTTTGTATGTTATTTTTTGTATTTCCCTCACAGCTTTTAGTATTTTTTCTTTGAATTTAATTTTTGTTAGTTTGATTAATATGTGCCTTGGTGTGTTTTTCCCAGGGTTGATCCTGTATGGGACTCTCTGTTCTTCCTGGACTTGGGTGACTATTTCCTTTCCCATGTTAGGGAAGTCTTCCACTACAATCTCTTCAAATAATTTCTCAGACCCTTTCTTTTTCTCTTCTTCTTCTGGGATCCCTATAATTCGAATGTTGGTGCGTTTATTGTTGTCCCAGAGGTCTCTGAGATTGTCTTCAATTCTTTTCATTCTTTTTTCTTTATTCTGCTCCTCGGCAGTTATTTCCACCATTTTGTCTTCCAGCTCACTTATCCATTCTTCTGCCTCAGTTATTCTGTTATTGATCCCTTCTAGTGTATTTTTCATTTCAGTTATTGTGTTGTTCATCTCTGTTTGTTTGTTCTTTAGTTCTTCCAGATGTTTGTTAAACATTTCTTGTATTTTCTCAATCCATGCCTCCATTCTATTTCCGAGATTCTGGATCATCTTTACTATCATTACTCTGAATTCTTTTTCAGGTAGACTGCCTATTTCCTCTTCATTTATTTGGTCTTGTAGGTTTTTACCTTGCTCCTTCATCTGTGATATATTTTTTTGCTGTCTCTTTTTTTTTTTTTTTTTTATGAGTGGGATTGTGTTCCTATCTTACTGGTTGTTTGGCCTGAGGCTTCCAACACTGGAGTTTGTAGGCTATCGGGTAGAGCTGGGTCTTGGTGCTGAGATGAGGAGCTCTGTGAGACCTCACTCCGATGAATATTCCCTGGGGTCTGAGGTTCTCTGTTAGTCCAATGGTTCAGACTCAGAGCTCCCACCACAGGAGCTTTGGCTCCACCCCCGGCTTGTGAACCAAGATCCCACGATATGGGGTGGCAAAAAAAAAAACAAAAAACGAATAATAACAAAGTAAAAAATAAAATTTAGACTAGGAAACTAACAAATATGTTAGAAAGAATATAAAGATAAATATATAGATGAATCAACAATTGGAAGGTACATCAGTACTACAATAGTTAAAAAGAGGAGGAGGGAAAAGGAAAAAAAAAAAAGAAAGAAAAAAAACGGGGGGAGGCCTTAGCTGTGGAGGGTGGGGCCTAAGCAAAGGGGAGGTTTGGGTGGTGGGCGGGGCCAATGCTCAGGACCCACAGGGCTGGAAAAGGCCCTGGGAGCTGTGGGGGGTGGGACTTAGGCTCAAGGAACAGAAGGGGCCCAGGCGTGCCCCCCACCCCTGGTCTCAGCGTGCAGGGGATCTCACCTGGGAGCTCAGCAGGCTTCCTGGGCTCGAGTGGGCGGGACAAACGCCCTCCTCTCCTCTCCTGCTCCTCCAGGACCGGAGAGCCAATCCCAGCTGCACTCCTCATCTCCCCGGCCTCCCTCCTATGCCCTCAGGACCAATGTGGCTGGGGGGAGGGGCACCCTGGGAGGGCAGGGGACAGGCCTGGGAGCTCAGCAGGCTCCCTGGGCCTGAGTGGGTGGGGTAATCGCCCTCGGCTCCTCTCCCGCTCCTCCCGGAGGGCCCCTCCCACCTGCCTTTCCTGATCTCCCCGGCCTCAGGGGCGAGGATCCTGTCTGGCCTCCACTTCCCCTCCCGCCTCAGTCACCCCACATCGTACCGGTTCACTTGGGGGTTCCTCCCGTCTCCTTGGGCGGCAGGGTCCCCCACGAGCAGTGGTCAGGCACCCCAGTTGTGGGGAGACGGTAACTCGGAGTCTTACCACACCGCCATCTTGACTCTGCCCCCTCATTTACTCTTAAAACAGCCTTCTCCATGGTTGAAGGATTCCCTGTTCTCTTTGAAGCCTTTGTATCTTGGCTACATTTAAAAAAAAAAAAAAAAAAAAAAGCTTCTTTTAATGTATGGGGGAAACCAGGGAGGTGCTTCAGTGAGAGAGGAGGCTGAAATTAGTAATGCTGGAAAAGGTCAGAGCCAGAATTGTTATTTAAATAGTGAATACCCCAAATTTGCTACAAGTTGCTTATCAACATTCACAGAAGTCAGTGTCCATTTCCTCTAGAAGCTTTCATTATAAGGAAGCCTCCTGCACATGCCATTAGCACCTTAGGCTCTGTGTGTGTGTGTGTGTGTGTGTGTGTCCCAGAAACAAGCATCTTTTTATAGCATGGCTTAAATATCCCTCTTTCCTGACTCTTCGCACATTGTGGTGCCTGCACACACTACTCACATGCCATTTCCACTACTGAATCAGAATCTCCGGGAGGAGGAGCCTGGGACTCGCTTTAATAATGCATGCCAGATGACTCCCATGACTGGGTGAGCATGGGGAGCAGGAATGAGATGGTTTATTGTGCTTATGAACCACCCAGAGATCTAGTTAAATCCAGATTCCGTTTAAGTGGGTCCGGGATGGAGCTGAAATCTGCATTTGTAACAAGCTCCCCAGGTGATGCTGATGCTACTCCAACCACTTTGCTTAGCAAGGGTCTAAAGGAAAGGCAGTGAATGTCCACAAGCAGGTGTTGATTGGGGCTAGAGGCGAGAATAATTAGAGAGGGACCGAGCAGACTTTCTGCTCTCCTTGCTCATCTGATGAGTGATGGTAGAAACGATTCTCGATTCTTGAGAAAGCCAGCAAGGCCCTCCAGGGTGGTCATTCCTCAGTAGACTCACCGAGTTCTAGACCAGACCTTCAGTTTTGCAGGACCAGTCATACTCAAGACGCAGGCAAACCACACTCCCAAAGAACATATCTAAGTCATATATGCTAATTTTTAAATGCCCGATAAAACATATAATGATTGGTTAGAATCCTCTCTTTGGCCAACATATGTGTTCTCTGCCTACAAGCAGATCCACGTGGGCAGCTAAAACTCAGATCACAGTCAGCAGGTGGCTTGGTGAGCAGACCTTCAGAAGCGTCAGCTGAGTGATTTCAGTGGCCCCTCACGCTGCCGTGGGGACACACCTTAAGTCATGTCTCAGTCAGCCTGGCCTGCCTTTCCTGCTCCTATTCTTGCTTCTCCTGAAGCGTTTAAGTTCCACTCATTCCTTTTGTCGCTCAAACATGAAACACTTCTAAGCCCCAGGCACTGGGCTGGGCACTGGGTCACAGAAATGTTAGTGAAAATTGAGCCCTACTCTTCCTGATTTGCATCTGGAAGCTACTCTATCTCTTACTTGTTAAAAAATAATTTTTAATTTAAAATTTTAATAATGGTAAAATACACATAAAATTTACCATCTTAAGCATTTTTTAAAATATTTATTTATTTAATTATTTGGCTGTGCCGAGTCTTAGTTGTTGCATGCAGATCTTTTAGTTGCAGCATGCAGACTCTTAGTTGAGGCGTGCATGTGGGATCTAGTTCCCCAACCAGGGATTGAACCTGGGCCCCCTGCATTGGGAGCATGGAGTCTTACCCACTGGATGACCAAGGAAGTACCTACCATCTTAAGCATTTTTAAGTGTACAGTTCAATTGTGTTAAGTATATTTAAGGTGTTGTACAACCATTACTAACTATGCATTTCCAGAATTTTTCATCCCCAAACTGAAACTCTGTATCCATTTAACAACAACTCCCTATTCCCCTTACCCCCAGTCCCTGGCAACCACTATTCTACTTTCTGTCTCTATAAATTTTACTACCCTAGGTACTCCTATATAAGTGGAATCATACAGTATTTGTACTTTGGTAACTGACTTATTTCACTTAGCGTAATGTCCTTGAGATTCATCCATGATGTAGTATGCTTCAGAATTTCCTTCATTTTAAAGGCTGAATAATATTCCATTCCATCTTTATACCACATTTTATTAATCCATTCAACTGTCAATGGACATTTAAGTTGCCTCTACATTTTGGCTTGTGAATAATGCTGCTATGAACACGTATGTACATATATCTTTGAGGCCTGCTTTCAATTCTTTTAGATATATATCCAGAAGTGGAATTGTTGGATTATGTGGTAATTCTATTTTTAATTTTTTGAGGAACCACCATTCTATTGCCATGGTGGTCACATCATTTTACATTCCCATCAACAGTGCACAAGGATTCCAATATCCTTGCCAATACTTCTGCCTCTTACTTCAAGCAACTTCCTTAGTTATAATCTGGGCCGTTGCCCCAGTGTCCCACCCAAAATATACTCTCTCAGTCTTCCCTGCCCCCTCCAAATTCTGCTCAATCTCTAAAGCTAAGTCCCATGTTTTCTAAAAGTCCAAGGTCATTAGCCAATGATGAACTCACCTCATCTTTATCTGAGACCACTCCTGTTTTCCCTTGATGATGAGTATCTCATTCTCTAATCACC
Source organism: Aethalodelphis obliquidens (assembly GCF_003676395.1). NCBI lineage: Eukaryota > Metazoa > Chordata > Mammalia > Artiodactyla > Delphinidae > Aethalodelphis > Aethalodelphis obliquidens. The sequence continues at coordinate 20,688,807 of NW_020837956.1, forward strand.
TCCTGTTACTCCAAGTCATGTTCTATGCTCATTGGTTTTTACCCAGCAGTGAAAGCAATTGGTATTTATTGTAACGTGCTTGATAGAATAAGAAAAGCAAGAAGTGTGCAGACAAAAAGGGATCAAATGCCCAAAGCTTGATTCCTGATCTAAGAACTCTGTACATGGAGAAAAGAGACCGAGTCCTATTGCCCCAGAACACTGTCTCTGGTGGAGGCTTACTAAGAGCCTCTGCACCGTCTAGTCGGACGTCCTTTCCCCAGCCACAGTCACCCTGGAGAGCACTGACCGTAAACATCATCAGTTGAGGAGAGATGCTTCTCAGAGGAGAACTGGCTCTGGGAGTGCTAACCACAAATTGTAGCAAACCAGAATTCATTAGTTCAGGGGACTGCTGCAGAAGTCTGTGTGAGTTTTATTACAACGTCTGCAGCCATTTACATTACACAAGGGCCAGGTTTTCTTCCATATCCATTCACCCCATGGTGGATGCCAGCAAATAATCCCAGTGGGGCTGCTGCTGGCTACCAAACCAAACAAACGTGATTTTTTTCCCAATTAATCTGTCGCCTTTTGAGTTTGAACTCTTCCCGACCCTTCATTGTGTTCTCTTTAGGGATGCTATAGAAACCCTTGGCTGTCTTATGTTATAGAAAGAGCCTATCAGTGCTGGCGTTGGCCTCTTGGAATGATGATTTATCTGCCATCACATGAATGCTCTGATGTGTGACATGGCCTCTGCTCTCCATGGCTTGCCCTGCACCCATTTATCAGCATGAAGCAACTCCCTGAAGCCCCAGCCACCACTAATGGCATGGGCAGCAGAGGGCTCAGTTCCAATGTCCCTTCAAGCTCTTCCACCCAGAACGGAATTTCAATCATGTCAGGAGTGTCTGACCCAACACAGATCTCCCAAGCTCATCAGAACCCAAGGGGAACTGGAAGCTCTGGCAGGAAGGAGACTTTTAGGATATTTAAAGCAACTTCCAGCTGGTATTTGAAGGCCTGCCAAGTGGTTGTCGGCCTGTTTGAACTTCTGTGACAGGGAACTCACTGCCCTCCAGGCACTTCAGTCATCTCTAGACAGCACTTTTGTTCTGGAGCTCTTGATGCCCCAGTCTGCTGAGAAGGAACTGGCATATACGTAGGGAGAAGCCCCCTCCCTGGCTCTGGGGTAAGAATTCGCCTTCCTGCCCTGAGAACAACAGAGCATCCCATCTGTTCCCAAGTTATGCCTCATCAAGAGGCCCCAAAGGTTTTGGAGTTACTCTGTACCCAGCTGGCTACCCTTACCGTGGTCCAATTACTACCCACTCCCCTCCCCAGTGGGAACCACGTTTCCCTCATAATCCTAACAGCTGGACCCCCGGGGTGTCAGCAGACCATAAGCAGCCCAGGGTCTCTGCCCTACTTCAAGCCCTCATCACCTCTTGTCTTGACCATTACAGTCACCCTGGACTCACCTCTCTGTCTCTAGGCGCCTTGCCTCCTCTCTCCATGCAGCTGTCAAAACAACCTTCTAAAATGCCAATCTGACAATGGTATCATGCTCAGCATCAGGGCATCCCTCTTCTGTGAAATCAAGCCCATCTTACTGCCGAGCCTCGGGGTCTCTCTGGTTCTCCAGGTTAGTCCACCCCTGGCTGCTTCCCCGACTCCATCTCAGGAAGGACCCCACCATCCCAGCATTACCCAAGGCTGGGATTCTTCCTCATCTCCTCCTTCACCCCTCACCCATATCCACTCTGAGAGCAAGTCCCACCCATTCTACCTACAAAATATATATTTAGCCACTTACCCCCACTCTCCCACCTCCCTGGTCCAAGCCACCATCATCTCTCACCTGGGTGACAACAGTAGTCTCCTAACTGGCCTTCCTACTTCCACTTTTGCTCCCATCTAATTCATTCTCTACATAACAGTGAAAATAAACTTTAAAAGTATAATTCAAATTATGTCATTTCACTGTAAACATTTGAATGGCTTCTTATTGGTCTTAGAATAAAATCTGGACCAAAGCCCTGTATGACCTTGCTTTGCCCACATATCTGACCACCTCTCATACTATTTTCTACAGTCATTGTGCATCTGTCTCTACCAACCACAGGCCCTTTGCACTTCCTGCTCCCCCAGCGTGGAACACCCTTTCTGTGGCTCTATAATCTGCTCCTCATCCTTTAGGTCTCAGCTGAAACATCACCACCTGTGGAATGCTTGCTGTGGCCTGTTTTTCTCTATTACACCACCTTGTTTAGTTCATTTTAGCACTACTCACAATCTGTAACTAATTAGTGTACTTGACTCCTTGTTTATTGTCTAACTCGCTCAATAGAAAGAAAGGTCCATGGAGGCAAGGACCTCTCTCTTTCATTATATCCACTGGATTAACCACATCGAACACAGTTCATACCATGTGGTAGGTCCTCTATAAATTTTGTCCACTGGATGCTAAATGAATCCAGCCCCTGCTGCTTCTTCAATCTTTCTCCTCTGCCACTCCTCACCATGACACCCACATTCCAGCCATGCTGATTGGAATTCCCTGAAGATGCACACTGTTTTCCACCTCTGTGCCTTTGCACATGCCCCTGGGCTGGGATTCTTGATCTACTATGTCTAACTAGAAAACTCCTCTGATTGAAATATCATCTCTTCTCCACAGCCTTTCCAGCCTCACAAAGCAAAGTTAGTCCCCCAGACCTCCATGGCCACAGTATGGTGCCCGTGGCTCTATTCTTGCTCTTGGAAACTTGGTTATAATGATTCGTTTTCCTATCTCTGTCCTCTGTAAACTCTGATATCCCTGAGGAAATAGAGCATGTCTCCATCTCCCCAACCTTCATGCACAATCAAGTCTAGAACCTGGAATATATTAGTTGCTCAACAAACATTTGTTGAAAAGATGACTGAATGAAGTGGAAGAGCAGTCCCTGCATGTAAATTCAACAGGCCAGGTTACTAATCTCAGCCCCCTGGTAATTGGGTAACTCATAATGCCACTTTGTGTCTCAGTTTCTTCACCTGTAAATTGGGAATAATAAATCATTACCTATCTAAGGTTAGTTTAAGAATAAAATAAAATAGTAAATACAAAAAACGTTTGAAAAATATAAACTCATTCATTTCAAAAATACTTGAGTCCTTCCTTAGTGCTAAGGCACTCAAGTTACAAATATGGAGACATGATCTTTTAAAGGGTTTTACTTCTTCAAGATGGCATTAGCCACCCACCATTAAGACACGTCTACCTCCTACTGACTTGGTTCTTGGTCTGCTGCATCTTTGCGTGAACCCTTTGGTTCTGGATTCACTACCTACCTGTATAGTCTCGTTTTACTGAAGGTCTCTGCATGCTTTTCAGCTATAATCATGGCTGAGAAATTCCCTTACCAATCCTGGTTCCACTTCAGGAAAACTGTCAGCAGTACACACAGCACCAGGCCCATCCATCTGTGTAAGAGATAATGCAATTCTAAGACAATATTTAACATTGTGAGATGAGGCATAAACTCAATATGTTTTCAGGCAGAATAGAAAAAAATATGTGCCTCATCTCATTAATCACAATAAGAATGAGGGATGGGGCAGGTACCCAGGCTGGTGCTCTTCCCTTCAAGTTAATCTGTCTTAATACTAGGCCCTTGATAAAAAGAATGCCCGTGCCGTTGTTCTGCTTTGCTCAATGGCAATTTACATTGGTGGAGCACAAGATTTATGGAGTAACAAGAACCTCTCAGTGATAAAAAACTTGAGCGATCCGTGCTGTGTTTGGAGGTAACCTACTGCAAACACTCTCTGGGGTGAAACTTCAAGAGAAGGATTTCAAGGTAGGTATTTATAAAACTGATCTATTCACAAGTGCCTATTGGGTTCATTCATTCACTCAATGAACAAATTTCTACTGGGCACTGACTCTTGCAAGAGGCTCTGTTAGGGGTTTGAAGCTGCCAAAGAAACCAGATATGCTCTGTACCCTGGAGGGACCCGCATTTGGGGATATGCAACTCATACACAGTAATGAGGGCGCCACAGGGACTGCAAGCTCTGCTGTACACCAGTGCCTGTCACGGAGCCTGGCATGGAAAAGCTCATTAAAAATCTGTTAATGACAAGTGCCCATCAACAGATGAATGGATAAAATGTGGTACATGTGTGCAACGGAATATTATTCAGCCTTAAAAAGGGAAGGAAATTCTGACACATGCTACAACCTAGACAAACCTCGAGGACATTATGCTCAGTGAAATAAGCCAGTCACAAAAGCACAAATACTATGAGTCCACTTATATGAGAACCCTAGGGAGGTAAGGTTCATGGAGAGAGAAAGCAGAATGATGGTTGTCAGAGGCTGGAGGTAGGAGGGAATGGCGAGTTATTGTTTAACGGGTGCAGAGTTTTGGTTTTGCAAGATGAAAAATGTTCTGGAGACAGATGGTGGTGATGGTTGTAGACCAGAGTGAATGTACTTAATGGCAGTGAACTGTACACTAAAAAATGGTTAAGATGCTAAATTTTATGTTGTGTATAGTTTAACCACCACAACAACAAATTTTAAAGGTCTATCGGGATGTCTAGAGAGAGCTTGAGGCCAGAGATGCAATGGAGTGTTCCACAGAGAAGGGATCACTGGGAGGATATGGGCTTTCCCTGGGAGGTAGGAAGAAGAGGGCCTAGAATTGTGCCAAGGCCACACTCCAGCGGGTCAAGGAAGGGAAGTGTGGTCAGAACTTGCAGGAGCAGTGGGCCAGTTAGGGACGTGGAAATGAAGGATCAGAGAGTTCCAAGGAGATCGTTTTAGAGCATGACAGACGTTGACCAAAGCCTTTGCATTTGACAAGTAAGAGGTAACAGGCAACCCCTAGGAGAGCTTCTTCAGAGAGTGTGTTGGCAGTCAGGCTGCAAAAGGTTAAATACCAAGCGAATGGAGAATAAGACATTGAAGTTTGATAGTAAAGGAAGGAGAATGATGGCAGAAACTTGAAGGAATCAGTGGACAGGGGAGAAGAAAGATTTAGCAAGGGACACAGGGATTGAAAGAAAAGGAGAGATGTTCTGGAAGGATCTGGAATGGTTGGGAAGGATGCTTTGGGGGATTCCTTCTCCCTTTGAAACAAGAAGGCAGGATAAGGAGATGGAGGAGGTATCAGGAAGAAATAAGGCGGAGAACAGGGAGCTGAAGGGCTCCTGTCTCCTCAGGGAAGTGGGAAGCAAGACCGAGTGCTGACAGTGAGAAGACGCGAATGTGCCAGAGAAGAGTTGAGAGTTTGGAAACGGTGTTGTAGGGAATGTGGACCGGCATGGATTCAGCTGAGATCAGAGCCCCTGCGCGTGTGGGAAGCCCAACAATGCTCAGCTGCTGGTGGCCTGAAGGAAGAGAGCACATGGAACATTTCCCAGAGAGACAAGCTTCCCAGGATGGGCAAGGGCATGGGTAAATCCCACCTCCACGAGGCCTGGGCTGGATGGCAAGGAAATCAGGATCCAAAGGAGCTAGGAAGGTGTGAAGTCAGGGACTAGGGTTCATGATGAGGGTGAGGAGATGGTTCCGGAAGAAAGAGAAGGAACTTTGGAACCTGAAGGCCTGGTCGAGCAGCTGTGTGGGATGGCAGCGTCCAGGTGAGTGGTGCTGACAGGGAGTGGACACCATCCAGGTACAGGAACTGTGAGGTCCACATATTTGTGGGATGTTGAAATGTCCCCAGAGATGGTGACAGGGTGATGAGGTGGGAACAAATGTTAGATGAATGAGAAAACCAACCACCAGGGAGGGAAGATGGTGTGAAGAAGAAAGTTTACTTGGCTGGCTAGGACAGGAAGGGGAAGAGCTTGTTGAAAGACAGAGGTGCCACTGTGGGGGGATGGGAGCTGAGGGTACCACAAGACCCAGTCAGTCAGGAAGAAACGGGCTGGGGGCAGGAATCAACTTCCACTGAGGAAGGTTCACTGTGGGAGAAGCGGAGGCCACCCATGAAGAAAGGAGGGCTGGAAGGAGAAGGTGCTGGAGTTTGGAATTTATAGCTTGAGCAATAATTGTGAACAAGCTGGATGAGGAGTCAGGCTAGAGGGATTAGCAGGACGGGAGGGGGTTCCAGACGGAGGCCTCAGGGAGATGTGGTGAGAAAGCGTCCGTGAAACTAGTGAGCCCTCAGCCTGCTGGAGAGGACCCCTGGGAAGGAGGTCAAGGGCAGTACTCAGTGGGTGGATTCTCGAGTGCAGCAAAGCTGGGCTGACAAGCATGTGTCTTGGGACTGGAGGACTCCTATGTGCAAGCGTGCCAGCCAGGACACCAGGGTTCTCATTCCAGCTGCCACCAGCCAGCTTTATGAACCTAAGTAATAAGCCTTTTTCTTTTTCTTTTTTTTTTTTTTTTTGAGGGTGAGGGGAGCTACTCTGAGTCTTGGACTCCTTTTCTGAAAAATGGGAGTGTTTAGAATAGGTGATCTTTCAGCTTCAAGATGCTGTGATGCTGTGAATCTGTTCCTTGGTGTCTTCATGCCACCACTTCTGCCTGTGTTCCATTATGATGATCCAAGTCCGCCCTGTCTCCATTGGTGGGAAGGATAGACGCTCATTAGAAAAAAGTAGAAGCCCTTGGCTGAGGAAGAATGTCATTACATACTTAATCCGGGCAGCTGCGAGCACAAACATCTCCTTCTTCCAAATCAGATACAGCCCTCCGGCTCTCGGGAGACAAATGAGCAAAAGGCTGAGGCTCGGCACGTGGAGCCGGGCCGGATCGGGGACCCCTCCTCCCCTCAGCAGGATGCTTCGGCACAGGCCCCAACTGGGCCTGTTTTTGGTTCTTGTGACAACAGAAGTGTCATTGAGGGCACGTGAGCACTCCCATTTTACAGACGAGGAAACCAGAAACCAGAAAGCTGCAGTAACTTCCCCCGCATCTTGTACGCCCTCCACACACACACTCCAATTCTCTGGATCCTGCTTTGGATTCCTGAAAAGTGTCACATTTCAAAGCTCCTCTGTATTTTTGCGTATTTTATATCAATGAGTATTTCCTTGCCTAAATAGCTTAACACTTCATGGATACCTCCTCCTCCACAACCCCCTCAACCCAGTCACCATGCCTCCCATTCCACTTTCCAAACCATATTTGGACATTAATCCCATCACCCACAGTCAAAATGCCATCTAATCTGGAAGGAATACAGTTGCAATATTAGGAGAGCAGAGAATAAATACTGAAACCCATAACACTTTGTCATCCTCTTAGCTCCTGTATGCACTTACTGAAATGCATTTGGCCAAATGAGAAGAGGGGGAAAGAGAAATGAATGCTAACGAAATTAATAGCAATGGCATAAAGAAATTGTATTTTGACTTATACTATTATTACTTATTATAAGTGATACTATTATAAAGATCTCAGGCGCTTTCAGTTAGTTCTGTGTTTCTTGGACTTAAGAAGAGAGAAAAAATTTAAACTTACTTTCTGGACCAGGAGAGTAATAATCATTTTATGACTATGTATATTCATTTTCTTAGCCTCAGATGAAAAAGGTGACCAGGGACTAGTTATAACAAATGTTCATGTTTTATTTGTCAGGGCACCCTACATGACCAAAACAATATGGTTTATGGAGTTCCCATGAGAGCAGAGTATTGAACCTAAATGGAAGAAAAAGATTCTGTCTTCAAGGGATTTGCCTTCTCGGTGGGAATATAGGGCCTAGCCACATAAAAGAGTTATAATCAGTTTTACAAAGACTTGCAAGTCACCACCAAGTGCTGATTGGTAGTGAGCAACAGAGCGTGGGTCTGTGTGGAGCTGACAGAGGAGAAAAGGGCCCTGAATGATCTGAGGTTGGTGAGGACATGCATAGAGCTGGGAGACCAGGTCACTCTGGGTTACAAGCACAGTGTTTGACATAGACCAAGGCTTTGTTCATATTCAGTCAATGTTTGAGGCAGAGCATATGTTGGTGGAGAGACGGGCACCAGGTATTGCCAATAGAGGGAATGGTATGCCAAGCTGTAGACAACATCCCCAGAGCTCTGGTAGAAGTTTTGTGTTCTCCTCTAACAACAGTCATCATCATATTCCAGGCCCTGTAGGTTCATCATCCTGAGATCCTTACAACTACCCTCTCACGCAGTAATGGCAAATGGGCATCAGCCAACCCCAATTGGCTGTTAGTAGTTGCTTGGGGCATCATGTGGGTGGCATCCAGGCTTGGTGAGAAAGGGAGTCCTGATGGGCTGTGGGATCTGCCATGGGCAGAGAGTGATGTGGTACCCACAAATGTATTTGCCATCTCTATTCTAAGAGATGCCCACTGATTAGATTAGGAGACCAGGGTTAAGTTAAAGAACGTTCATAAACTCATATAGTTGCATATTAGGAAAATGAATCCCTTTTTCAAGACATTTTCCTTTCATCTGTTGTAAAATTGTCATAATATAACGACTTTAACAGAGCAAGCCACTCTACTACCACCTCCTGGAAAGTTGTCCCTAAAAAGAAATAAAGATCTATAGCATCTGTGATGTGAATGCCTTAGATGTGGCATCCTTGTGCAGGACACAGCCTGCACAGCTATACATTGATGACCCTGAACCAGGATTTGAAACGAGATGATCTATAGTGGTTCCACTACCCCACACTGCCTTAAGGAAAAAGTGAGGCAGTTGTAGAGGAAAGGCAGTAAGGTTTTAGAGGGCCTTAAAATTTTACCTAAAGAGCTTGGATCTGATGTAATAGGTAAGGTGAAAAGGGCTGTTTATATGCATATGCTCTCCTTAAATCAGATGTTTATAGGTTGAGTACCTATAAAGTTTCGCATTTTGCGAAGCATGTTACTTTTTTTGTTTTGTTTTGTTTGTTTTCTGTGGTACGCGGGCCTCTCACTGTTGTGGCCTCTCCCGTCGCGGAGCACAGGCTCCGGACGCGCAGGCTCAGTGGCCATGGCTCACGGGCACAGCCGCTCCGCGGCATGTGGGATCTTCCCGGACTAGGGCACGAACCTGTGTCCCCTGCATCGGCAGGTGGACTCTCAACCACTGTGCCACCAGGGAAGCCCATTACACTTTTTAAAATGCTTCAGATAGGTTATTTCGTTTGATCCCTACATGTGAAACTACAGTAGATTCCTGAACAAGGAATCATCATCAGTGTGGGGGAACTGGGGCATGAATCTCAGAGCAGAAGTTATATAAAGCTTCCCTCTTTTAAAAAAGGCATGCGAGGTTGTACTCCTTTCCTCAACTAGGTTTGAATTCTCTTAACTGAAACTGAAACGTGCATTTCATTATCTGATTCATCAGCATCTCGAGTAGACTTGCTAAATCATAGCTCCAGTCACGGGATGTGCCAGAATAATTAATTACACTGTGAATCCTCCTGACAGCATTTTCCAGGGACTGAGGGGGGAAAAAAAACAAAAGACTAAACATAAGAAAACAGGAAAATCTGGGTCAACTTTCTATATATTCATCCTGGCTTCTTCCATTTGAGTCCTGGCTTTCTGTAATTGAGTGACCTTGAGCAAGTCACCTCCTGAGTTTCCTCCCCTAATAAAAATGAGAAGGTGGGAATAGATTATCATTCAAGGTGGCAGAAGGGAAAGAGATGATATATTCAATTAGATAATTTGAGGTGCATTTAAGAGAGAAGATTCTTTATAAAAGTGTGGGCAGGGTAAGGGAACCACCAGGGATAGAGCAGTAGCCCAGGGCCAGTAACCACAGGCCGTTACTGCCCCAGTCCTGAAGGGAAAGTGGAGCACAATTACCAGAATCCAGAGGGAGAGAGCTGTGGAGAGAAGGCTGCCTTGAGAAGGGCAGTGACCTTTACTGAGGGACAGACTGGCATGCCGCAGCAAAGGAAGTAGAGAAGTAGATTCCAATGCTACTCTCCTTCCTCCCTCTAATCTACAGTGATGCTCCCCATTGGCCAAACCCAACTAGAAGACAGAAAGCAAAGGAGCTGGGGATGTACTCCATGCAGCTCAGCCTCCTGCAGCAAAAAACAGGGAGAAGGGCAGAGAGGGAATCAGGGGTTGGGCAGGAGATGCCCAGCACACTCCCTGAGTTCATCCAATATGAACATACTCGGTGTACATCAAACACCCTATCCTCTTAAAGCATGCCAAATGGAAACATGTTAGAATTTTTTTTTTTTTTTTTGAGTAGAGAATGTGCTGGCAACTTAGGGGAACATGGCATAAAGCATGGAGTCTGCCATGGTAGGTGAGCAGAATACATTTACAGAATGAACAAATACATGAAAGAAAGGAAATAGCCCCAACTGAGGTCTAACAGCAAAGAACTATGACTCGCTACACATACACACACACATGCACACGCACAGACCATCTCTAAAGTAAACTTCAAACTTCTCACAGTAACATGGAATTTACTAGGCAGTGAGTCAATTCTGAGATTCCAGCCTTGAGGCAGAATCACTGAGGCACCCAAAAGGTCCATTGTTATGCTGTGTCACAAGCCTGGGCAGACCTGGAATCCCGTGATTTTAAGTCTGGGAAGGACTTGAGGAAGCAGCTACTTCAACCTGCCCCTTTCTGTTGCAGGGTGGGTTCCATGAGCTGCAGAAGGGCCTGTCAGATACCCACCTGGACGGTGCAGAACCTGTGTGGGAGCCATACCCAACCCCTGCTTCCCCACCCGCCCCCTTTAGGACTCAATGCCTCACTCCAGTGTGGCAGTTCTCATGAGTGTGGGAAAGGTTGCTGGTTTAAAAACTTTCAGATCTTAAAATATCTCAGAGCCCCAAACTTCGTGGGCCTTCTAAATATCCTTTGTTTCACCAAGCTCTCTGCAATCTTAGCATTCACCTCTCATCACGATTTTCCCACAGCTTCTGCCCAAATTGTCTTAACTGCACTCTCCTTCGCCATTAACAGAGCCCCTGAAATGGACTAATACCAGGTCTGAAGACCTAAAGGCTTGGGCTGTTCTTCATACTAATACTACAAATAATTATAAAACCTGCCATTTATTCATCACTTTCTGGATGTAAGGCTCTGATCCAGGCAATCTCACATTCCTTATCTCAACTAACCCTCCCCAGACCCATCGAGTTGGGGATTCTGCTTCTTGTTGCTCATTTGAGGGCTCTGGGGTAATTGCCCCAGACACTGAGCAGCCTGCCTGCCTGCCAAGTTAGTGGGAGACTCAACGTATTTCTCTGCACTCACCCCGATGTCTCCCCTGTGCTCTGCAAAGACCTTCAAGGGTAGGAAGAACCTGCTACTTCACCGTGTTTGGGGACATGTTATCCTGGTAGTGATGGCCTTGCAAAGAGGGATTCTGTGGACTATATCACTAACCAAGCCCCAAGGGCTCTGCAGGGCACTTCTCAGGGAGCCTTGTTCAGCCTCTTCACCGCATGCAAGTCCTAGACCTGGGTGCTGGAAGACAGGGGGTAGCTAACATTATTGAGGGCCTACTCTGTGCTTTGTGCCTCAGAGAGTCCATGTGACTTAATCCTCCCACAACCTTGTAAAGTCGGAATTATAATTCCCATCGTACAGATAAGGAAACTGAGATTTGCCAAAAGAGTAAAAAGTGAAGTCAGTTCTGTTTTGAAAGCAAATATTCTTTTCACTACACACTGCTCCCTCAGATAATGAAAGAAAAAAGGGAAGACAGGAAAGCTTCAGAGATCATCTTGGTCAACCTGTCACTGATGCAGGGACCTCCTAGAAGGACAGCTCATTCCGTTACGGGACGACTGGAGAAAACATTCTCTGATATAATATGACTTAGGCCTTGGCTGGGTTGGGGGACAGAATTTAAGAATGAGGGAGACCAGGGCCTGGACCAGAGGACTCCCTGAGGCAACTGGAAATGCCAGAATCACGGGAGTGAGCTACCCAGGTGGAACCATATGAAAATATGATCAGCCAGCCTTCCAGTCTTCATCCCAGTATTGGATAAAAACCTCTAATAGGACAGGGCAGAGGGCAGAGAGACATTAATCCACACTCCTTTGCTGTTGAAGCTCAAGTAACTGTAAATCCACTTAATACTGTTATCAACTAATCCACATCTATCTTATTACTTGAAAGGATAGCAGGAGAGATTTCATCGAAAGCTGAAATGAGATGCATGTTCTCTGCTGCATTACTCCCCGACCTGTGCCAAGCCTAACAGAGAGAAAACGACATTGGTTTGCATGCCTGATTCTGAATTTACCCGTAGTAGCTTTTCAGTGATCCCTGCATTCTTTTCTAAATGCTCCCAAACCATCTGGTTAGATTAAAATTGGGCCAAGGATCTATGCCAGTATTCCCACTATGAAATTGATTTTTTAAATTCAGAACACTTACCTACATCTAATCTGCAACAGGCATCTGTGTAATCAAGACAGCCTTGAGTTACCTGCATGACTTAGACAACCACACCCTTGATATCACATCCAGCCCCAGAACTCACCTTTAAGAACCTTTCTGAACACAAGACGTTTCTCTCAGTTTCATTCTTGTTAGCAGAACCACTGGACCAAAATGAAGTCAACAAGTTTTTGCTAAGTCCCACTTTGTGCCAGACACTGAGCCAGGCCCTGGAGAAGCCAGAACTGAATAGGGCCCAGTCCAGGCCAATTCAGAGTCTCACCCTAAGGTCCTGATTCTTTCTTCCCGTCCCTAATGCCTTCTCCCACTCTTTTTAAGCCACTCTGACCTGAACCACCAAGGACTCACACCGTTGTCTCTTCTCTCCTCAAGGGCAGGGGCTGTTTTATTTCTCCATGCCTGCCCAGTAGAGAGCCCCATGTCTTCCATGGAAAAAACACTCAATACACATATGTAGCAAGGGTAACAGTGTTGCTGATGGGTTGGGGAAAGAAGACACAGCCTAAAGATAAATTAGTTTCTGATTTAGAAGGAAGGGATTACAAAACACATTAACTGTAGTGTTGCCGATTAATATGATTGAGTATTAAAACAGATCCCGCAATATTGTAATTTGGAATGGAAACCATGACATATGCTTCCATTCAAGCCAAGGGTGGTATTTTTCATTATTAGCTTTTGATTAATCCTGCTAGATTAATCCTACAGCCTATACATTTGTTCTTAAGGGTTTAGTTGCTGTTATGTAAATGAATTTTCAGCATCCAGTTCACCTTTAAGGTAATTAAATTAAGTGTGGTTAGTTAAGGACATTAGGCATCTATGAAAAGTGCCTGAGAAAAATTTCGTTTGCTCAGATGAGAAGGTGGCCTTCTCTGCTTCTTTTCCTTCGTTCCTGTTTCTCCCAGGTCCTGGGTCCTCCACATCCCCTCCCAGCCTCCTCTCCTGCTGGCTCCAACTAATTTTGTCAGTTAAAAAAGGACACATGGGACTTCCCTGGTGGCGCAGTGGTTGAGAGTCCGCCTGCCGATGCAGGGGACATGGGTTCATGCCCCGGTCCGGGAAGATCCCACATGCCGCGGAGCGGCTGGGCCCGTGAGCCATGGCCGCTGAGCCTGCGCGTCCGGAGCCTGTGCTCCACAACAGTGAGAGGCCCACGTACCGCAAAAAAAAAAAAAAGGACACATGTTGAGTAAAAGTAACAACCTGTTTCATAAACAAGCTCAGCTGCTTCTGACTCAATTTGTTGAATTGTATTCCAGTTTTGAAGGTGTAATGTTGCTCACGCACGAACTGTGTATTTAACATGAATTTTAGAATCAAAACTCAGCTGTTGGGTCTAGCAGATTAGAGAACTGAACTTACCTTTTCCTGCCTCCTGGGTAAATATGAAGAAATGTCCCCTTTTAATAGTGGATGCATAGCATAGGGTGGATGGGGAGTAGAAAGAGCATGGACTTTTGAGGTAGGCAGGCTTGGCTTTCAGCCAGTCCAATTCAGTTCATTCGTTCATTCATTCATTCATTCGGTGAATACTTATTGAGCACATACTGTGGACCCACCCCATTCTGGGCATAGGGGAGAAGCAAAGAAAACCGCATTTTATGAGCATTGCCTGTTATTGGTCTTCTTTTTAACATGTTTCTCCCTTCTATGGGGCCACGTCCTCTTCAGAACACCTGCGTAACCAGCAATACCTATTGCCATGTCCTTCAGATTCCAGATCCTGGGCCTTTGCCAGGCTCAGCACCTGAGACAACGCCTCATTTTGGAATAAGCTTCTAGGGCCCAGGTTCTGCCTGCTTCAGTTAACCCATCCTTCTGGAGTTCACACACCCTATTATGCCCCAGATAACACATTTGTCATGCTTTGTGATTTGGGGCAGGATCAAGCCCCAAAGATTAATATAACATCTTTGGAAGTACTTATGCTTGTGGAATATTTAGCTCAATTAATCATTTATTGAGCATCTATTAAGTGCTATGTATTATGCCAAGCCTCAGGGATATAAAAGGGAAAAAACTAAGATTCAGACCTTGTTTTGAGAAATGTACAGACTAATATGAGATGTAAACATATAAATAAATAATTGTGGTCTCTTTTCCTCTCCTTTGCATAATGCATATTCATTTGCATAGTTCTGCTCTAGTTCATAGTTCATCTCTAATTCTTCTTTAAGTGGAGTTTTTGTTTTTCTTTTTATCCTGAAGATGACTGGTTGTGAATTCTCCTTCAGCAAGCTTTTAGTCCTTTGCTTTCTTCTCGGAGCTTGTAGCCCCACTCACTACTCCAGTGATCCCAGTGATCATGGGTGTTGAGCTGGTGCTAATAAAGTGATATCCCTCTCCTTTGCTCCATGAAACCAAAGTCATGGGCTTGGACAAAGACCACAGCTTTCCCAGGTGGAGGAGGACCAGGCTTGATCACAAGTGCTCAACTAACTTCACTTTCCTACTAAGTCTACCTGATATTCACACCTCTAATGCTCTCATCTCCCTTTAAAGATACACCATGGTTCTGGGGCTCCACTGGATCTGATGTTCTCCCCATAGACCGGATCTGATGTTCTCCCCATAGACCGGATCTGATGTTCTCCCCATAGACTGGATCTGGTGTTCTCCCCATAGACTGTCATTACTAAGTGAGAGGTAGAGATCATAAGTAAATTATAAGGAAAAGAATGTTAGATGCCCTTTTTTTTTCCATTCTTTGCTTTTTCAACCAACCTCAGTGTAATTTATGAAACATGACCATGAAGGCTATCTCGATTCTTAGCAATGTTATCCAACCTAAACCAACCCTACAGCTCCAATGCGATCAGTCATGCTGGGGGAGCTGCTTGACATCCCCTGAACTAGTGCTGCTCTGCTCCAGAGCTGCTGAGATTAATTAGATGTTTAGGAGAGATGGGGAGTCACCAGTGCTTGAGCATCAGTTTAGGAAGTGACCCCAGCATTCTGCTGAATATAACAGCGCGATGAAACACAACTTATATAATAGCAGGTAGGCACCTGGTAGAGCATGGTGACAAATTATCAAGGAGTAAATAATAGGAACTTGTCAGTTGCCCAAAAGGCAGCCTACGAAACTAAAAGAATGCAAAAAGTTTAATCATTTACATAGGCGTATATTAATAGCACCTGTTTTGTGCAGAGAACAGTCCTAGGATTACCTAGACCTGCATATGAGTTAACCCCTGCTGCTATGAAGCCAGGGTCTAAGTAGGGCAGGCAGAATGTCAAAGGCTGTTGGTGTGTCTGTGTATGCATGCATGTGTGCATAACTATTATGGAAGAGTCCAACAGAAACAAAAAAAATAATCTAAGAAAATATGCTGAGCAGAGAAGACCAAAATAACTCCAGCCACACTGGGTCCCTCTTGCCTTTGAATGTGGACTGAGATCCAGGAATAAGCACAGGATAACATGAGGCCTGCGGGGAGGGGGTCAGACACACAAGCTGTCAGTGCTGGGTCTGGCCCTGTCTATGACTCTGATTCTGTCTCATAAAATGACAGATCAGTAAATGAGCAGGAAATTCAATGAAGTAATGTTTAATACCTAGTAAGGTGACTGGTACATAGTTTGCATGGAGTAAATGTCTCCCCATCTCCTGAATCATCTACCATTAACCCCATTTTACAGATTAGGAAACAGCTTCAGAGAGGTTAAGTGAGCTGCCCAAGGTCACAGGACTGTTAACTACAGAGACAGGACTTCCAACCTTGCATCTGGTGCTCTGAACAATGTACCATGTTGCCTCCCATTTCACATTTTCATGGATTAACCATCTCAAGTAGAGTCCTTTCTTCAGCTGATGTTGGAGTTCATAAGTAGCACAATTCTAATCAGATGCAACCACGTTTCCTCAAAATCCACGCTGGGACTTGGAAGAACAGTGCCACCTTATCATCTAACCTGAATCCTATTCCCTCAGCTTCAGATTCAGTCAGAGCCACAGACAACTGTCTGGGGGCTCAGCAGTTCCCTCCCACACAGCTCTCCCACCTCATGCCCGGCTGCTGTTCCAAATGCAGCAGAGAGCCGATGGGAAACCCCCATTCAAGCTCCCCCACATGCTACTCTGTTTATTTCAGTCCCTTTTGGGCCATGATCCCAAACTGGCAATCCTTAGAAATCCAATTTTTGTCTACTTTTTTGATGAGTCCAGAGTTCAGAAAGTTAGAGTTGCTTTTTAATTAATTCTACCTTCCAGAAGCTGGAAATGTGTAGTCCTGCTAACAGTGGTCCCCTCTAACTCTTCTGGAAAATGTGTATGGACCTGTTAGTTGGCATTGTTTTGGGTCATTATTTTTCTCTTAAGACTCTACTTTAGAAAAACTTGCATTTTTGAAATTGCTGTCCTTTAATTCCATAGGCAGTTGATTTAAGCTTCATTTTTTTCCATTAAATGAAAATTAAATTAAGCTCATTATTGTATTCAGCAGGCATTGATTGTACTCACTTTGTTTTTAATTAAATGCTACTATTCATTATTTCCTCCCGTGTAGTACTTTTAATTTTGTTTGGTATATAATTTGGGGTAACAACAATATCAGTAAATTATCTCACATAAATAATATTCAAAGAGAAAAACATACAGAACACACTGTGAAAGCAATTTGAAGGTATTTGCTTATTGTTTTTAATTTACTGGTAGAATATTTATCAGGGAATATTTTTCCATGTTGTTCCTTTGTGATAAAACAGGGCATGCTCATATCTCTCTTAAGCAGCTCTGACTTTTGTAGTTAATGGATGACTTCAAGATGTCATTGATCTTAAAATGTGCTGACTTTATGTGCAACACTGAAGGTATGGTCCAGGGGGTAGATGCTTGAATTTAAGTCTAACAACATTATCAGAAAGCTTCAGAAAAACGTCCAGAGAAGCTTATTTAGTTTTTTCCTATAGCATTTGTGAAGCACTCATTTCATGCCAGTCTCCTGGGTTCTGGAAATGCATGGAATGATAGAGGACCACGGACCTTGTCCTTCTGGTACTTGTATTCTAAAAGCTAGGAGATAACCTAATATATACTGACTCCAGCCCTCCAAGAAAACAAGACTCCCATTAACCTGCTGGCAATGCCTGGGCCTTCCTTTACAAGTCTAGACTTTGAGGAAGATCATGTATTTTGCACTCCCTTCCTCTAAATATATCAGAATCATAGGTATGGAATAACATAACTGAGCTCAAAAGTACAGACACCATCTCTCAAATCCAGAACAGAAGTGGAAAATAGTGAGTAGATCAAGCTGCAGGCCTCCAGGGCTCTGGGTAGAGAAGCAGTCCATTCAGCTAGGAATTTGGCCCCTACTTGTAAGTAGTTCTAAGGGTGACCACCAAGATGAGAGCTCAGTGGTCAGTGTTTTAGCCAGGGTTGACAATGGGATAAGCTCCCGCAGTCATACAGGGAGCCTAGGCCAGTGTTTTTAGCAAGCCATAGTCCTATGGGGAATGTCGTGTGACCTGGAACTGAAGCAAATTGCCAGTGATTGGATCTGATTTTGGCCTTGAGAGAGTTGCAAGTGCCACGCAGACAACTACACAAGGAGGGGTAAGCCTGGCTGGGAAGAGGAGGACATGTAAACAAACAAATCACTCAAAATGAGCCTAGCCTTCAAGTACAAAATCCGAAAATGTAAAAACATGTCAAGAAGAAAGGCTAAAATCAATGATCAGGATATGAATGCTCTTCAGATTAAAAGAAACTTATGTACCAGTCTGAATTGGTTTTAAAACAAGTACATTTAGTATATACTCAAATAGATACATAAAGGAAACTTCTGTTTAAGAAGTTAGGAAACAAAAGTTATGAAACAAAAGCAGGCTGACATGAAATCAGAACAGGGAGATATGAAAAGGAACCAATTATAAATATTAGAAATAAAAAGATAGTCATTAAAAATAAAATTTTAAGTAAAATTTAGCAGCTTACTAGATGAGATGAACTCTGGAATGGTCTTGTTCAAATGGAAAATTAGTGGAGTTTATGATTATACTCAAGGATTCACCCAGAATGCAGCAGAGAGAGACAAAGAGACTTTCTCAGTTTTTAAAAAAGCCGTTGAAGACGTGGAAGATAGAGAGGGTCTTACATAGTCAGGTGTCAGGAGAGAGTAGAAGGGATAGACGAGAATCAATACTTGGGGAAATAATGTGAGAATTTTCCAGATGTGAAGAAAGGCAGAATTATTTAGATAAAAAGTTCACTCCAAGTATGCAGCAGAATTAAGGAATATATATACATATATTCCTTAATTATACGTATATATCAAGGATAATAAAGAGAAAAAAAATCCTTAAAAAACTAGTAGAATATTTTTATTTGAGGTATGATTGATATATTAGTTTTGGGTATATAACATAATGATTTGGTATTTGTATACATTGCCCAAGTAGAATATTTTTTAAAGGGATTAGCTATAATCAGAATGTCAAACTTCTCATTAGCAACAAAAGATACCAGAAAACAGTAGTCTGATAATATCTTCAAATTGCTGAAGCAAAGCTGTCAACCTAGAATTTTTTTTCTTTAAAACATTTTTAAAAATTTTTTATACAAGTTTAAAAGGTTACTTTCCATTTACAGTTATTACAAAATGTTGGCTATATTCCCTGGGTTGTACAACACATCCTTGAGCCTATCTTATACCCAATAGGTTATGCCTTCTACTTCCCCACCCCGATATTGCCCCTCCCCCCCAACTGGTAACCACTAGTTTGTTCTATCTGTGAATATGCTTCTTTCTTGTTATATTCGCTAGTTTGTTGTATTTTTTAGATTCTACATATAAGTGATATCATACAGTATTTGTCTTTGTCTGTCTGACTTATTTCACTTAGCATAATGCCTTCCAGGTCCATCCACATTGCTGCAAATGGCAAAATTTTGTTCTTTTTTATGGCTGAGTAGTATTCCATTGTGTGTACATACTACATCTTCTTTATCCATTCATCTGTTGATGGACACTTAGGTTGCTTCTGTATATTGGCAATTGTAAATAATGCTGCTAGGAACATTGGGGTGCATGTATCTTTTTGAAATAGTGTTTTTGTTTTCTTCAGATATATGCCTGGGAGTGGAATTGCTGGATCATATGGTAGTTCTATTGTTTTTTTTCTTTTTTGAGAAACCTCCATACTATTTTCCGTAGTGGCTGCACCAACTTACATTCGTACCAGTGGTGTATGAGGGTTTCCTTTTCTCCACATCCTCTCTAACATTTGTTATTTGTGTTTTTTGATGATAACCATTTTGACAGGTGTGAGGTGATATCTCACTGTGGTTGTGAATTGAATTTCCCTGATGAATAGCAATGTCGAGCATCTTTTCATGTGCCTGTTGGCCATGTGCATTTCCTCTTTTGAAAAATGTCTATTTAGTGCTTCTGTCCATTTTTTTAATTGGGCTGTTTGTTTCTTTGATGTTGAGTTGTATAAGATGTTTAGATATGTTGGATATTAATCTCTTATCAGTCATAGCATTTCTTTTTTTTTAACAAATTGCAATAAGCTTGAAAGCAATTGTTGTTTCTACTTATAGTCATATCATTTCTAAATATTTTCTCCCATTGAGTAGGTTGTCTTTTTGTTTTGTTGATGGTTTCCTTTGCTGTACAAAAGCTTTTAAGTTTAATTAGGTTCCATTTGTTTATATTTGCTTTTGTTTCTTTTACTTTAGGAGATGGATCCAAAAAAATATTCCTGCGATTTATGTCAAAGAGTGTTCTGCCTACGTTTTCCTCTAGGAGTTTTATAGTATCTGGTCTCACATTTAGGTCTTGAATCCAATTAGGGTTTTTTTTTTTAACATCTTTATTGGAGTATAATTGCTTTACAATGGTGTGTTAGTTTCTGCTTTATAACAAAGTGAATCAGATATACATATACATATATCCCCATATCTCCTCCCTCTTGCATCTCCCTCCCACCCTCCCTATCCCACCCATCTAGGTGATCACAAAGCACCAAGCTGATCTCCCTGTGCTATGTGGCTGCTTCCCACTAGCTATTTTACATTTGGTAGTGTATGTAAGTCCATGCCACTCTCTCACTTTGTCCCAGCTCACCCTTCCCCCTCCCTATGTCCTCAAGTCCATTCTCTACATCTGAGTCTTTATTCCTGTCCTGCCCCTAGGTTCTTCAGAAACATTTTGGGGTTTTTTTAGATTCCATACATATGTGTTAGCATACGGTATTTGTTTTTCTCTTTCTGACTTACTTCACTGTGTATGACAGACTCTAGGTCCATCCACCTCACTACAAATAACTCAATTTTGTTTCTTTTTATGGCTGAGCAATATTCCATTGTATATATGTGCCACATCTTCTTTATCCATTCATCTGTCGATGGACACTTAGGTTGCTTCCACGTCCTGGCTATTGTAAATAGAGCTGCAATGAACATTGTTGTACATGACTTTTTTGAATTATGGTTTTCTCAGGGTATATGCCCAGTAGTGGGATTGCGGGGTCATATGGTAGTTCTATTTTTAGTTTTTTAAGGAACCTCCATACTGTTCTCCATAGTGGCTGTATCAATTTACATTTGCACCAACAGTGCAGGAGGGTTCCCTTTTCTCCACACCCTCTCCAACATGTATTGTTTGTAGATTTTTTGATAATGGCCATTCTGACCAGTGTGAGGTGATACCTCACTGTAGTTTTGATTTGCATTTCTCTAATGATTAATGATGTTGAGCATCCTTTCATGTGTTTGTTGGCAGTCTGTAAATCTTCTTTGGAGAAATGTCTATTTAGGTCTTCTGCCCATTTTTGGATTAGGTTGTTTGGTTTTTTGATATTGAGATGCATGAGCTGCTTGTAAATTTTAGAGATTAATCCTTTGTCAGTTGCTTCATTTGCAAATATTTTCTCCCACTCTGAGGGTTGTCTTTTCGTATTGTTTATGGTTTCCCTTGCTGTGCAAAAGCTTTTAAATTTCATTAGGTCCCATTTATTTATTTTTGTTTTTATTTCCATTTCCCTAGCAGGTGGGTCAAAAAGGATCTTGCTGTGATTTATGTCATAGAGTGTTCTGCCTCTGTTTTCCTCTAAGAGTTTTATAGTGTCTGGCCTTACATTTAGGTCTTTAATTCATTTTTATATATGGGTTTAGAAGAATGTTCAAATTTCTTTCTTTTACATGCAACTGTCCAGTTTTCCCAGCACCAATCGTTTCTCCATTGTATATTCTTGCCTTCTTTGTCATAGATTAATTGATCATAAGTGCATGGGTTTATTTCTGGGCTCTCTATCCTGTTCCATTGATCTATGTGTCTATTTTTGTGGCAGTACCGTACTGTTTTGATGACTTTAGCTTTGTAGTCTGAAATCAGGGAGAGTGATTCCTCCAACTCTGTTCTTCTTTCTCAGGATTGTGTTGGATATTCAGTCAACCTAGAACTTTAAAGTCATGTAAAGTATCATTAAGGAATAGGGTCAAAACTAAGACATTTTCAGAATTATTAGGACTAAGAGACTTTACAATCCATAAAATCTCATGAAAAGAATATTCAAGAATGTATTTCATCAAAAAGGAAAATAAATCTGGAGGCAAGGTATGGGATAGAAGAAAGAGTAGCTCAGAAATGATTAAAATATGTTGGTAAATTTTAAGATATTATAACTAATCATTGATTATAAGAAATAATTTAGGATATTTTAAACGGTAAAACTAAAACTCTAAAAAAAGTAAAACAAGATTGGAAGTGGTGTTCAATATGTACTTTAAGGATTATAAGTTCCATGTTGTTTTGGGGAGAAGGATAGAAACACAGAAAAAAATTCAATTTAGTTTTTCTTAAAAATAAATTATAGTTAAGTATGTATGTAAAATCTTAAGACTGTTTCAAAGAATAGAAAGATAATCTATAGCTTCTAATTGAGGTGAGGATAAAGTTAATATAATATGCATAGCATATACTATATATGCTATAGTATATATGGTATCTATACTATATATGATATAGTATAGTATCTATCTAATAGAAGGTAAGGGGAAAAATAAAAGCAAGAAAATTGTAAAATATCAAAGAGATAATGATGGTTGTTGGTTGAAATAGGTTAAATATATCAGTAATCACACAAAAAGGTAAATTAACTAAAGTCACCTATTTAGAAGACAGATTTTCACAATGAATTTAAAAAGATAAACATAATCTAGCTACCTACTCCTTACAAGAAGCACACCTAAACAAAACCACACAGAAAGATCGAAAATAAGGATATGAAAAAAGACATACTATGTGACCAGAAGAAATGATTAATATCAGACAAAATGGAACTCTGAGCAAAAGCTTGTAATATGGATAAGGGACACAACAAAAATAATAAAAGAAGACTCTAGCAAGAAGACATAGCAGCAGTAAATGTTCATGTACTTAATGATGTGGCCTAGTTATATGTAAAGTAAAAGAAAACTGAGCAAAAACAAAGAGGAACTGAAAAAGCCACTCTATCAGAAATTTGAAAAACAGAAAAATAATTAGTAAGGATACAGAAAATTTTAAAGAAATTAACATGTAGCATCTTATTATGAACCCAATAAGTATAGAGTTGGCATTCTTTCCACAGACACGTAAAACAGTTATAAAAATGTACCACATTCTATATTCAGAAGTCTTACATTTCCCAGGACTGATGCCATAGAAATCATATTCTCTGATCACAGAGCAATTAAATTTAGAATAAAAATAATACCAACATATGTTTGAAAACATAAAAATGTCCTACATGACTCATGTATTAAAAGACAACCACAGTGGAAATTACTAAGTATTTAGAACTGATATACAATAAAAGTGCTAATAAAAATTTGTGAAATGCAGCTACAGTGAATTTTGAGATCAAATTTATAGCCTTATATACAGTTTCCAAAAAAATTTATGATTTAGGGGCTTCCCTGGTGGCACAGTGGTTGAGAGTCTGCCTGCCGATGCAGGGGACACGGGTTCGTGCCTCGGTCCGGGAAGATCCCACATGCTGCGGAGCGGCTGGGTCCGTGAGCCATGGCCGCTGAGCCTGCGCGTCCAGAGCCTGTGCTCCTCAACGGGAGAGGCCACAGCAGTGAGAGGCCCGCATACCGCCAAAAAAAAAAAAAAAAAATTATGACTTAACTCAACAAGTTACAAATTTAAAACCTAATAAAACTTAAATTAAAAAAGAAATTTTAAGTTTTTTTTCTTTTTTTAAAAAAATTTAATTTATTTTTGCTGTGTTGGGTCTTCGTTTCTGTGCGAGGGCTTTCTCTAGTTGTGGCAAGTGGGGGCCACTCTTCATCGCGGTGCGCGGGCCTCTCTTGTTACGGAGCACAGGCTCCAGACGCGCAGGCTCTGTAGTTGTGGCTCATGGGCCTAGTTGCTCCGCGGCATGTGGGATCCTCCCAGAACAGGGCTCGAACCCGTGTCCCCTGCATTAGCAGGCAGATTCTCAACCACTGCGCCACCAGGGAAGCCCAGAAAATATTTTTTTTAAAAGGGTAATAAAGAGTGGTTAGCAAAGCTGGTTCTTTGGAAAAAACTAATAAGTCAAACAAAAGAGAAAAAGGAAAATCAGGCAATAACTACAGCTACAGTAGAACTTTTTAAAAATAAATTCAGTGTCAATAAATTTGAAAACTTAGATGAAACACAATTTTCTGGAAACAGATAAATTGCAAACATTGACTCAAAAAGAAACAGAAACGCCAAATAAACTGATAATGATTAATGAAAGTGAATCAATGAAACTTAGATGAAACACAATTTTCTGGAAACAGATAAATTGCAAACATTGACTCAAAAAGAAACAGAAATGCCAAATAAACTGATAATGATTAATGAAAGTGAATCTTCAACACCCATAAAAGATGCAAGATCCTTTCTAACCCCCCAGAAACAGATAAATAAACCTTATCTTTTACAAACTATTTCAAAGAATAGAAAAAAAGGTAAAACTACCTAACTCATTTAATATGGCCAGCATACTCTTGATAACAAAACTGACAATAAAGTAACACTTTAGACCAATCTCATTTAATACCATAAGCCCTAAATAAAATACAAGCAACGAAATACATCAGTGTATTTTAAAAGTATATATAGCATAACCCATTATGATTCGTCCCAGGAATGCAGGGATGGATCAGTAACGGAAAACCTATTAAATAGACAAAGCCATTTTATCTATCTATCTAACTATCTATCTATCTATCTATCTAATTACCTACCTGTATAATAATAATATAAAAACATTCATGAAATAGAAAAAGACTGAAGTCACGATAGTGACTACATCTATGAAGAGATGGAAAAAAATAGGATTCAGGAGGATAGATAGAGTGGCTTCAACTTAAAATATATATTATTACATTAAACAAAACCTAAATCAAAATGGTAAAAAAATAATGATTTGATAAAGCTGGGTTGGGCACACAGGTGTTATTTAAATTATTCTCTAAGGGTTTCTACGTGTTAAAAGTATTTCACAATTTAAAGTAAAATGTTACTTAGGGATCATCTGTCTTGGGACTTCTCATCCTTGGATGTACATGTAAATCATATGAGAATCTTACTAAAATGCAGATGCCCGTTGGGTAGGTCTCTGGGCTGGGGCCTGAGATTCTGTACTTCTGAAACGTTCCCAGGTGATACTGATGCTACTGGTGCATGGACCACCACGCAAGAGTAGTTCTCAAACCTGGACATACATTAGAGTTGGTTGGGGAGCTTTAACGAGAACCTGATGCCTGTGCCCCTGCCCCAGAGATTCTGATTCAGTTGGTCTGGGGTGGTGCCTACACACCGGTCCTTTTGGAAAGCTCCTCAAGTGATGCTAGCATACAGATGTGATTTAAAACCATTGAGTGCAACTCATTTTATAGCTAAGGAAACTAAGGCTCAGGAGAGGCAGATCCGTGTTCGGGTTGTGCAGCTTGCTGGTCACTAGAACCTACTCTTGAAATTCCTTTTCCAGTTGTCTTTCTAGGCACAATATTTTTACTTCAATCCCTTCCAAGCTCCTGCCCTTCAGGTTTCCAGTTTTAGGGTGTCTGTTGCTCATTCACTCTTAGCCCAATAACTGTGTAGTCATAGCCGAGTGAAATAGGATTGGGCAGATCCAAAGCATGATTGTAAATCGAGTCAGGCTGCCACTGGCACTCTTCAGCCACCTCCCTTCCCATCCATTGCCCCTCCGGGCACAAACGGAAACCCTCTTGTGGAAGTTCTTGCCATGGATTTGAATAAATGACATCACGGAGGAATAAAGAACTTTCTTCTCCAAAGTTCTTCAGGTTTTTGTTTTGTTTTGTTTTGCTTTGTTTTCTCTTGCACAGCACTCTCCTGCTCTCTCATCAGCTGAAACATACAACACTGCAGTCATTCCATTGCACTAACAACACTCATTTTTGTGCAAAGGACCCGTGAGAACCACACATGTATCTCATGCCGAAGAAAGCCTTAGTACGTGACCTCTTGTCACGCTATTAACTTGACACAGGTTTAAAACATTAGGTAAACTTTTCCCAGGTGTTCCCAGCTTTCATTCTTCTAGCCTTGATCTCTGTTTTTCCTTACTAATCCACACTGATTTGATAATCCTCCCTCAGATGTAGGCATAGACATCTTTCACCCTTAGTTCTCCTTGACCTTGAACAAGTAGGATTTATGCCTGAACTTCAAGTCCACCTTCAGATACAGAATTCTGGAACTACAGACTTTAAGAGTTTAGAGACTAGAAAATCTCACAAATCAACCTTCCCTTTTGTAAAACCACAGCGGTGGCATAACTTACTTCTACTCATGGCATGTTTTCCAGTGGTATATCTCATACTGACCAGCTGAATCCTACCCCTAGCAATACCTTTCCAAGCCCAGAGAGAGTCTTTATGGTTCAAACACTAGTGGGGGTTTCATTTCTAATACTGGTCTCATACCAGGACTGTCTCAGGGGAAATAGGCAATGACTGGTTAGGATTCACCCAGGGCTTACACTAAAGGTTTATACTTTGTCCATTTGGGATCTGTGGTCACAGGCAAAAAGGGAAAGGCACAATTGGCTTAATTAGGATTTCTAACAAGCCCACTGAACGGGCTGTATTCTTCGGGCCGTATTCTTTCTTCTAAGGCAGGTAGGACGTGGGGCAATTAATTACTTTCCTTTTTTTGTAAGAAGAACTGAGGTTTAAGAAAATCAATCCACAAGTCATTCTGTTGCTGGGTTTTAAATAGTACCTTGACCCTCTTCCCTGAATACAAAGTAACTACTGTATCAATAGTCATTCCTTTCTACTTATCATTTTTCACAGCAGGAAAGCTGTGAACCATGTAAAGAGAAAAATGAGAGCTGCAGAGGAGTCCCAGAAAATCATATTTAAGGTATACAAAGAAGAAAACTTAAGACTCAAAAATCATCAGAAATGAGAAGAACTTAGAGACAATGAGTCTAACACCATTGAAGAAATTGAAGCCTAAAGAAGTAGCTTTGCCAAAGTCAGAGACTCTAGAAAGCTAAAGAAAGACAGGGACCTAGGGTCTGGCAGGCACAGAATAATCAGTTAAGGTGGGCCTTTATTTATGCAATGTGTGCTGATAAAATAGTACACATAAATTGATTTTTGGTAAAATCAAATCATAAGTGAAGTCTATTATAGGAGCTTGCAGTTTACAGGAATCCTGTGATAAAGACTGAAAAACAAATTTCCCTTCCCCATTGCTTAATCTGGGTTTGTCCACGGGGAGTTGCTTGGAGCCAAATATGTTGGCAAGTTAATGAGTTCTTTCTTACTGCTGAGTCTGTTTTCTTACTAAGATGAAAATGATGAAATGGTAAAATAGTTAAAGCAATAAACTACAGGTCAGGAATCCAAGTTCTAGTTCAGATCTGCAATGCCACTAACCAGTTACGTGGGCTTGGGTGAGTCACTGAACCTCCATAGGCAGCTAATTCCTCACCAGCTGTTTTAGAATAATCTCTAAGGCCTCCCCTTCCCTAAATCTGTTACTGATCCTCAGACGCAGGAACGTAGGCCCCTAGTAGAGGAATACACTCAGGTGCTATATGCAGTGACTCAAAGGACCGCACTCAATCTTTTTCCTTGTTTAGGACCTGCTCAGAGTGTGATCCTTGCTCATCTGCAGCATTACCACCTGCGAGCTCATTAGAAACGCGGAATCTCAGGCCCACCCAGACCTCCAAATTGCCAAATCTGCATTTTTAGCAAGGTCTCTAGGGGATTCATATGCGCATTGAGAAGCATTGGCTCAGGACACCTCGTCCAGCTTCCCAGATGATAGTTTTTCTTGGAGCTTCCTCGCTGCCCGTTTTCGCATCCACCTGTGTGTTGATAGTGCCTGTCAGGCTCTAGCTGACCCAGCCAGCCCCAGTTCTGCTTCCCTTCCTGTGTCTGACTGACCTCTCCTCTCGGCTGGTGTGTAAAGTAATTGTGTAGGTTGACAGACAAGATCAAGAAAGGTAAACATGTCCCTGGGGCAGGGGGACAACAAAAAAGCAGAGACAAGACATATAAACAGACAACCTGGAATCAGTTCAGAGATAAAGTCCCATACAACTCAATCAGCTCTGAAGATACTTACAATATGTTATGTCTATTTAAGGAGTCATTAGACAAGTTTTTCTAGGTCGAGAATAAAAAACAAAAAGACAAATAAATAAAAGAAAAATAAGAATATAAACAGGCAGTTCACAAAAGAGAAGTAGAATGGTCAATAAATCCATGAAAAGATGTTCAACCTCAGGGAATTAAAATTAAAGCAACGAGATAACCATTTCAACATCTCTCCAAATGGCAAAAAATGTATCTTTTATTCTTTTTTAAAATAATATTTTACTTTTAATTGTGAAATATTGCAGACATACAGAAAATAATATAACAAACACCCATGTACCCACTGCTTAGAATAGATATTAACATTTTGCCCTATTTGCTTTTTTTCTTTTACCCCTTTTTCAGTTGATAAGGCTAAGGCTTGGCTCCATTCCCCCTTCATCTCCCCCATCACTCTCCTGAAGTTGCTGGGTGTTATTCCATGTGAGACTTGGTACTTTTCCTACATATGAATGTGTCCACAGTCAATGCATATTCTTGTTTTGATCATACTACATATGTCTTTTAGAACTTGTATTTCTTCACTCCACATTGGGGGATTTTTCTGTGTTGATATATAGTTTATCCATTCTTTTTAAATGGCTTTTTATCAAATTTTAGTTCTTTGTCTAGTATGTTTTAGCTCAAAGATTTCTGTACCAGATTCCAAGAATCCCATGCCCCTTTTCCTGGTCTAAACCTGTGGCTTCCACCCCTGAGATGAATGCTCTCCTCCACATTTTACTAACTTCTCCCAAGGTCACTGCCAGAATGGAAGCACTCATGTCTCTCGGTGGTGGCAGAAAGGCAGAGGACCAGCAACCCTTAGGGCCTACAGTAAAGCTGCCTCATGGTCCCCTGTCTTACCTCATAGTCTGCAATCAAAGTGTCCATGATTGGAAAAGGCTCAACTCCCTGCATCCAACAATACAGGGGGAAAATGCAAATACTTTAACGCTACAATTTATCCTAAAGGAGATTTGCAAAGCCGCATGCCTGAGATTTATGGTGTGACATCCAGAGATTTCATGCACTGTATTTCTCATTTATGGGCCTCAGTTTAGTTAAGAGAAAAGAAGCTATCTAGAGCAAAAACACCCTAAAGCTTTGGTAAAATGGGGTATTTAATTAATTCCAAAATCACCATGTGGATAAAAAGTGAGTTTCAGACCCATGTGTTCAAGCATCCCCTGGCCTGCTTATTAGCTCCCTCCTAGGTCTTGTTGACAGAGCTGTGCTCTGAGAAACCTGTGCTTAAGAGCTCAAATCCTACAGCTCTCTCATGCAGACCTGGAGCCTAGAAAGCTCAGGGTGGAACCTTTCCCCTAAGTAACCTGGTGATGTGACTTGATTTGCATATGCAAATGACTCATTCCTAGTTGGTCTGCAGGAGCCTGGAGAGCACAAAATAAGTCCTCTACTTCAAAGCTCTCCTGAAAAAGCACAGGGTAAGGGAGTAGTGAAGAGAAAGCAGTGGCCACCAGGGAGACAAGTCCTCCACCTGCCCATGGCTGTTTCCACATGCACACACGGATGACAGCACCTGTCCTACCTTTCTTGGAAGGAGCTTGAGTGACTCATGGCAGACAATGGATGTGAGGGCTGTCTTGAGGCTGCAATGCACTTTATACAAAATAAGGATCATTATAGTCACATGCACAGTACAAGATGGTTTGTTGATTGACTCTAAAAAGAGATTACAGGAGGGAGACATATACCACATTCATTTATAGGTTTATGTTTTATATGTATGAACATGTTTATGTTCACCTGTGTGTTTGTATTCATATTCATATTTGTGATTATATTGATATTCATATTTCTGTCTATTCGGTCTGGAGCCAAAAGCAGGGAACCTAGAGAGCTCTGAGAAGCTGAAAGTGAGGCAGTCTCTTCAATTCTTATGGATGGAGAAGCATACACCAAGTGGGGCAGTGCTTTGTACAGCTTATCAATATTGAACTCAGACTTGGGAAAATAGTCTTTTTTCTTTGTTGTTTAAAATCAATGTGTTATCTGCTGGCAGAAGATCTTGCCTTGCCTTGCCTATATGCTCCTGCACAGCACCTCCATGTAGAACCTGAGCTGTCTTGATTCTAAATCACATTCAGCTGCAGCTCACATTTCCTGACTGCCGGCCTCATGCTGGCCGGGTAAGTAATTTGCCCTAAGCCATCCAGGCCCATCTGAAGTCCCCACCTTTCTCATTGCCCCTTACCACACTGAGACCCCACTTTCCTTTGCATCTTTCCACATGCCCGATGCTTGCCATCCCTGCACCTCTAAAACTGGCAGCTGGTTAGGATCTATCACCCTCAGAACTGCTGTCTCCCAGAGCAGAAGAGCTGGAAATTTCGAAATGTTACCCCTTTAGTCTATGACCTTCAAAATCTGGGAACCACTCCAGGTTGTTAAGAACCACGTAATGTCTCTGATGAAGCAGCCTGAACCTGAGGGTGGGGACTTAACTGACTTGCTTAGCTGGGAAGGAAAGAAAATCAAACATCAATTGAACACACATTGTGCGCCAGGCACTCTCCTAGACAATTTCACAGTTTCCATCTTCCTAAATCCTCACCACAACTAGAGAGACAAGTGTTGTAGTTTATTTTATGATATGGAATCTCAGAAAGGTAAGCATTGTATCTCAGACCACACAGCTGGTAAGTGATAGAGCAACTTTCTGTGTTGCGTGCTGCGCCTCTGGCCTGTGGGATGAGGTGGTACTAGGCATGTTGATATGGGTTTATAATCTGCAGGTCCCTGGCTCATTCCAGTCTCTATGACCCACTCAAACCCTCTGTGCCAGGCATCATCTCCCTGTTCCTCTTCACTTACCCAAACCTAACCCAACCTGCACTGCTCAGCTCAGCTCTCTGATGGATCACCTCTTCCTGTAGAGCCACCGTCTTTCTAGTCTGGCGTCCCCACTCTACTGATCCTCCGCCCACCAAGTGGTAAATGGGAATCCCGCCTCCGCATCACCCAGTCACGTCCCTGAAGGCATAGTGCAGGGCCCAGGACAGCCATCTGTGGCCCTCCATGTGGCTGGAATGCCATTGTTAGCATTCCATTATTTGGTTCAAGAATTTGTCTTTGCTAATAGGGAAGGTAATAATGCACTAAGCCTTACTGGGCATTTACATCATTCTTTGATTTCACTTTATGAAAGCAGTTTTGATAAGAACAAGACTAGTAGGAAGTCTATTGGAGTTGCTCAAGGACAATTAAAAGAAGAATAGCAGTTGAGAAGAAGATTGAGTGGGAGAGGGGTGACAGAGGACAAGGTTGACCTCACCTGAATGCTGACTTGGCCTAAGGGCCAGATAGGTGTTGACTGATTGGTCAAGGATTCTGGAAGGGAGAAGTAGAATAATTCTTAGGGATCATCTAGGCCTGTTCGCAGAAATTACAAAAAAAGAAGCTAAGGTTCAACAGAGGTAGCCGTCAATCTTTTTTAAAACACACATCTGACTGTGCCAATCCCATACTACAAGCTATTCAACTGTTGGCCACGGCAGCCAGGCTTAGATGGAGACAAACCTCACGCAGGACACACACCCATTAGCATATGCAGATTCTGACTTTCCTTCCATTCAGTACATAATTATTTAGTGCCTGATACGTTTCAGCCCCTTTAGGAACCAAGTGAAATGTCATTTCCTCAGTGATTTCTTCATTGCTCCCAGTCTGATTAGTCCTCCCATGTAGAACCCCTGTGCTATTCTTCCATAGTATTTGTCACCCTTTGTAATGAAACATTTATTGGTGTCTTTATTCGCTTAAAGTCTGCCCCTCACACCCGAACTAAGCCGTAAACTTCACGAGGCTGGGAGGTTTGTTCGACATAGTGAAGTGAGTTGGTTGTCCAACGCATAGTAGATATTCAATAAATACGTCTTAAATGAATAAATGAATGAATAAAATGTGCTAGGGACTGGAGATATAGCTAACAATAAGACGATATGGAGTCCACCCTCACAGAACTTAATCAGGACAGAAAGGGGAGGCAAAGCAGACAGTTATCAATGGGGCAGGAGTAATGATGCTGATGCAGATTTGCAGGGGAATGGGGTGGGGGGCACCATCCTTGCTCTACTCTGCTCTACTCTGCCCCTCTGCCCCTACTCTGCCCCTCTACTCTTGCTCTACTCCCATCCACTCTTGAAACTGACTAGAATGCAAGTGAGTGAGAGTGAGGTGCACAGTGACTGCTCTAAAGAAAAACAACTATAAAAAGGCAAGTCAATCAGTACCTGAAGAATCATTGTTAACAAATTACTAGCAATGCCTCTCACAACAAATTTCTGCATGTGACATTACAGCGAGAGAGGCTACAGGATGGAATCCTAGTTCCTTCTGCCCATGGGGTTGCTTTGCAACCTGCCTGACCTGTCTTTTCCCTCCTCTCATCTCTTTTCCCTGGGTGCCCTCACATACCCTGAGTCCCAGCCCACATGCCATGCTTTCCTGCCCTTTCCTGTGCTCCCTCCCACCTGGAAGCACCGCCCTCCTCCACCTGGAAAGCCCTCCTGACTGCCTGGGCTGCCAACTCCCTCTCTCTTCTGTGCTCCTGCCCACTCTCTGCCTCTTCCACCATGGCCCTGGTCATGAGCTATATCCATATCCCTAAATACATACAGTAGTTGTTTCTGTATAGTGGGATTATGTGTGGTTTTTATTTCCTTCTGGATACTTTCAGAAATTTTCCTTTTTTTTCTACAATGTATCTTTCCTACAATTATCTTT
Organism: Aethalodelphis obliquidens; assembly: GCF_003676395.1. NCBI lineage: Eukaryota > Metazoa > Chordata > Mammalia > Artiodactyla > Delphinidae > Aethalodelphis > Aethalodelphis obliquidens. The sequence continues at coordinate 20,721,480 of NW_020837956.1, forward strand.
ATAAATGGAGGGAAAAACTGCTGGTGTTTAAAAAAGATTGTGGGTATTGTATGTCTGTCACTTCCCCAATACTCTGGGAACATCAAGGCCAGAAACACGGTCTTTTTTGTTTCATCTTCAAACTTAGAACCTATTGTGTGCTCATTGTATGTCAGATGGACGGATGGATGGATGGATGGACGAATGGGGAGAAGAGGGCAGCAACTGAGTTGACAACTAAAGACATGGACCTGAGCCTCAGTTTATCATCAGGAAAGTGAATAACAAATCCTATCAGTCTCAGCATCACAAATTAATAGATCATTCCCAGGGAGCCTCGTGGCCATTCCCTCCCATAGCAAGTGCTGGTGGGGCTTGCAGCTCCCTGGGATCTCTGGCCCACTGTCCCCACGCTATCTGTCTGAAGTTAGCCCTACATGGCACAACTGAGACTCTCCTTTCATTGCGGTTGTGGAACTCGATGTCACCAGTCGCATTGCTGCCTGTCTGGCATTTTATAGACATGCTTTCTCTGTTTATTGTGATGTCAGTTTGCACAGTTTCTCTTCAGGAGCTCAGAGCCTTTCAAGCATGAGGCTCCTGGAGATGAATGAGCCTTTATCGGGACCTCAGCGCTCTTTACTCAGTGGGAGCCAGCTGTGCTCTCAGCTGTCTTAACTTTTCAGCCGGAATTTTCAAACCTTTGACTGAGAGGCCAGGGCCAAATGGAGACTGGCCCCAGGGGTTTGCCGATATCTCCACGGAGGAGCGGGGATTCGGCCACACACTAAAGGGGAGGGAGTGAGGACGGTGACACGTGCCTCCCTCTGGTGCCCTCTGGAAAGGCCTGGAGATGTCATCTCATGCAGCTAACCCAAGTGGCCCAGAGTGTTCACCAGTGTGAGGGCTTGGAGAAGGGAGGAAGCCCCGCAGGGTAGGGAGGGCCTAGGGGATAAGACGGAAGGAGATTCTGCCACCTACAAAGTATGCGGCCTTGGGCAGGGCATTTCCCCTCCCTGAGCCTATTTCCTCTTTAGCCAAATGGCAATGGTGTGAGCTGAGATAATGTGGAACACTAATAAGAGACAGGAAAAAATAAGGAAAAAAATAAGGAAAGCCCTCCTGTTTGAAGGTTGCCTTTGGGCTCCCTGCGCCCCGTGGCACTGAGATGTTCCTCTGGTTCAGCTGCGGGCCGGGCGCTGGGGGGCGGATCTCCAGGGCTGCCTGCTGACCTGCCTGCTGCCTTACTCACTGTCTCCTCTCCACTCCCCTCCCTCACTGCCGCTCCAGGAGGTGAGCTGCAGAATCAGAGGCAGAGTTGACGCTGAGTGGGGGAGATAGGAAAGGACCTCAGATTAGACAGAGGAGCCCTGAGGCAGCTTCTTCTGCAGAAACTTCGAGGGTCCTCTAAGGTCTCCCTTCAAAGTGACGCCAAAGCCTGGGCCTTGACAAGTGGCAGGAGTGGCAGACAGGCCCGACAGGCAAAGCACTTTGAGTAGTTAGTTAGTTCAGGTTTTTGTGCTCCTCTGTCTTTGCCTTTCAACTTGATCTGATGAATCAACCTTCCCCACAACCGTCTTTCTCTTCTGGCCCCGACTGACTTTTATTCCTCTAGAAGACCAATCTGAACTAAACTTCCCCCAGTCCAACAGAATAAGAAATGAATTCAGGAGTAAGTTTCTATACTGCAATGCCATCTTGTGAAAGAGGGCTAATTCCTGAATTCAAATTTTTTTCCCAGAGGCAAAATAGGTAGCATTGCTCCAGAGTTAGTTACACAGTGGTAACTGGAACTCTGTTCGTGACAGTTACACGGAGCCCACTCCTTGGGCGTTTGGGAAAAGAAACACAGTTCTGCTGAGGAACAGAAAATCATCACTGCTGCCGTCAGCATCCCCAGCCACCACTCATGTCTTTTCTTCTTTGAATATTTTAAATGAAATATAATACATATGCTAAAAACCACACATCAGTGCATAAATTCTTACAAAATGAAATTATTCATAAAACTACCGCACAGACCGAGACATGAAACATTTCCCAGCGCGCGAGAAGCCTCCCTATGCCCCTTCTGGTCATTACAGATTCCTTAAAAATATTCATTATTTGGACTTCTTTCCCTATAGACTAGGCTTTCCTGCTTTTAAAATGTATATAATTTTATATGAATGAGCATATGAATAATATTAACTGTTTTTTGTCTGTGAGCTATTTCCATTTAGTTGTATGTACTGGCAATTCCATTTTCATTGTGTAATATTCCATTTTATAGATGTACCCCAGTTTATCCAGTGAATTAGGTTGTTCATGTACATGTCTTTCAGTGCACATATGTTTGCATTTCTTTCAGATATTTACTTAGGAGGGTCAAAAATGTGTGTTGGGCTTCCCTGGTGGCGCAGTGGTTGAGAGTCCACTTGCCGATGCAGGGGACGTGGGTTCGGGCCCCGGTCTGGGAGGATCCCACATGCCGCGGAGCGGCTGGGCCCATGAGCCATGGCCGCTGCAGCTGCACGTCCGGAGCCTGTGCTCCCCAACGGGAGAGGCCACAACAGTGAGAGGCCCGCGTATCGAAAAAAAAGTGTGTGTTTGTTCAGCCTTAGAAGATATTGCTAAGCAGTTTGCCAAAGTGGTTGTACCAATTTACACTCCCTCCAGCAGTATATGAGACTTCTAGCTGCTCCATATTCTCAACTTGGTAGGGTCGGGTTTTTGTTTATTTTGTTCTGTTATGTTTGTGTTTAGCCATTCTACAGGGTGTGAAGTGGTATTTCATTGTTGTTTAACTTTTCATTTCTTTGATGAATAATGATGTTGAACATCTTTTCATATGCTTATTGGACCTGTGCAAATCTTTTGCTCTTTTTTGATGTTATTGTACTATATTTTTTTTACTATTTATTTTAGGAGTCCCTTATGTATTTTGAACAAAAGTCCTTTATCAGATATATGCATTATAAATACTGCACATCTTTTTCGCCAGTTTGTGGTCTGCCTTTCCAATTACTTAACAGTATCTTCTAATGAGAAGAACTTTTAAATTTTTATGAACTCCTATTTACTAATTTGGGGTTATGGTTAGTCCTATTTATGTCCTGTTTAGGAAATATTTACCTACACCAATGTCATAAATATATGCTCCTATGCTATCTTCTAGAAGCTGTATTATTTTGCCTTTCATATTTAGGATTATAATTTATTTAATGTGGATTTTTATATATGGCATGAAGTGGAGATGCAGACTCACTTTTTCAAATAGGTAGCCCATTAATCCAGCACCATTTGTTGAGAAGATTATCTTTTTCCCATTGCATTTCAATGGCATCTTTGTTATAAATCAGGTGATTATAAGTTTGTTTCTGAACTCTGTTCTATTCAGTTGGTCTCTATGTGTCTGTCTTTGTGTCAGTACCACTCTGTTTTCATTAATGTAGCTTTATGATTTATCTTGATATCTGGTACTCTAAATGCTCCAACTTTGTTCTTCTTCAAGATTGTCTTTGCCGTGCTTAGCCCTTTACATTTCCATATACATTTTAGAATCACCACACACACACACACACACACACACACACAAATCTGATTGGGATTGCATTGAATCTCTAGATTAACTTGAGGAGAGTTGATATTCTCACGGTACTGAGTCTTCCAATCCATTAGCGTAATAGAGCCTTCCATTTACTTAGGTCTTCCTTAATTTCTCTCAGTAATATTTTGTAGGTTTCCTTGTGTTCTTGCCAGTATTTCTTTAGATTCATTCCTTTGTGATCTTTAAGTGCTTTTGTAAAAGTTGTTTTAAAAATTTTATTTTTCTTTTATGACTAGGTTTTTTTAAATATAATTTTTGTTGTATATTGATGCTGTATCCAAAGACTATGCTAAATTTACATATTGATTCTAAAAGTTTATAGATTATTTTGGATTTTCTATCCTGTTATCTGCCAAAGTTGACAGTTTTATTTTTTCCTAAATATTATTCCTTTTATTTCTTTTCCTTGCCTTGTTGTATTGGCTAAGAGAGCCAGTAAAATGTATATTAGAAGTGGTGATAATGGATATCATTGTTTCATTCCTTAACTCAGAGGAAAACTTTCAGTATCTCATCATTATATATGATGTTAGCTGTAGGGTTTTCAAAGATGTCTTTATCAGGTTGAGGAAGTTTCCTTCTGTTCCAGTTCCTATGATTGCATCACAAAACTTAGCGGCAAAAAATGTCCATTTATTATGCTTGAAGATTCTGAGAGTCAAGAATTTATACAGAGGCTAGTAAGGAAGGCTTATCTCTGCCTCACAATATCTGGGGCCTCAGTTGGAAGACTTGAAGTTGAGGGGATGGAATCATTTGAAAGCTTGTTCATTCACATCTGGTGGTTGATGCTGGCTGTTGGCTGGGGGCCTCTCTACTTGGGCTTCTACATACAGTCTCGCCATACAGGCTAATTTGAGCTTTCTCATAGCATGGGGAATAGGTTCCAATAGCAAGTATCCTGCAAGAGGTCAGGGTGGAAGCTGCATTCCCTTTTATGGTCTAGCCTCAAAAGTCACACGGCCACACTTATTGTATTCTATTCAGCAAGCTGCTCACAGAGTCCTGCAAGCTCTGGCAGAGCGTGGGGGGGCAGCATATTGCTGTGGCCATGTTTGGAAAATATAGTCTGCCACAACTTCTATAGCTAATGGGCTGAGGGTTTTAATCATTAATGGGTGATGAATTGTGTCCAGTTCTTTTTCCATATCTATCAAGTCATTTATATAATATTTATTCTTTTTTCTGTTAAAGCAGTGAATTACACTGACTGAATCTTGAGAATGAAACCAACCTTATATCTCAGAGTTAAGCCCAACTTGTGGTGATGGATTACCTACTTTACATGTAACTCATGTTGATTTGCTCATATTTTGTTTAGAACTTTTGCATCTGCGTTCATGAGAGAGATTGGCCTGTAATTTTTCCTCCTAGTAAGCCTTCTTGGCTTTTGTTATCAAAGGTATGGTAACCTTGTGAAACAAAATGGGAAGTCTCCCTTATTTTTTTTATTTGCTGTTGAGTTTGTATGAAATTGGTTGTACTGCATCTTTAAATATTTGGAAGAATTCACTGGTAAAGCCTAGAATAACCTTTATGGAAAAGTACTTGATTATGTACCATATTACTATGCCGTTAATTGTTACTTAGAGATCACTAAAGTATATATTAAATTAGTATGCTTACCATTCCTGCACAAGGCAGGAACCTTAGATTACTTAAATTCCATTTACTCCCACCCTATCTTTTGTCCTTTTTTTGTTATATATTTTATTGATACACATATTTGAAACCTCTCAAGGCAGTATTACTGTGTCAAAATAAATAGTCAAAATTTATTTAAATATTCTTGCATATTTTTCCTTCCCCGTGCCCTTGAATTCCGTACATTACTGTGCTTCTACCTGGAACCATTTTCCTATCGCCTCAAGAACTCTTCTTAATATTCCTTTTAATGAAGGTCTGCTGGGGAAAAACTGCTCAGCTATTTTGACTGAAAATGTCTTTATTTTACCTTCATCTTTGACGACAATTTTCACTGGGTAAATAATTCTTGCCTGACGGTCATTTTCTTTCTGTGCTTTACGTATATCACTGTTCTCTTCTGGCCTTCGTTGCTTCTGTTGAAAAGTCAGTGTTCAGGTTTATTGATGCTTCCTTAGAGGTAATATGTTTTTCCCCTCTAGCTATTTTAAAGATTCTCTTTTTGTCTTTGATTTTAAGCAGCTTTATTATGATATGACTATTTATGTTTATTCTGTTTGGGGCTTATAAAGAAACAATGTTTTGTTAATTTCAAAAGAAAATTTTTTTTTTCTTCAGATACTGCCTCTGTCCTTTTCTCTTTCTCCTCTCTTTCTAGGACTTCAGATTACATCTATTTTACACCTTTTCATTGTGTCTCATGTGTCTCTCTGACTCTTTTCTGTGTTTTCCATTCTTTTTTTTTTTTCTCCCTGTGATTCAATCTGGCTATTTTCTACTGGCCTCTCTTTTAGTTTACTAATTCTCTCTTCTGCTGTGTCCAATCTGCTATTAAGCCCATCTATTGAATTACTGATTTCAGTTATTGTATTTTTCACTTCTAGAATTTCCAGTTGATCCTTATTTCATAGATTCATGTTCTCTGGTGAAATTCTTTATATTTCACTGATTTTCTTGAACATATTTTTCAGATAATTATTTTAAAGTATGTATTTGATAACTCCAGTACCAGACTTCAAGGTCTGTTTTTCTCTTTGTTTTTTATCTTGGCTTTGGGTCATTTGGCTCTGTTTCCTGTCATTCCTGGTAATATTTTATTGAATTCCAGAAGCTTTAGATGATGTTCTTCTTCTTCAGAAAAGTTTCATTTTCTTTGGCAGGCAGGTCACGTTGATTCAATCAAGGAGTAGATGATTCAGGGCTGTGGAGTCTCAGTGAAAGCCTGGGTAGAATTGGCAGAAATCAGCAACTTACTGAAAGACAGTGAAGGGGCTGGCCTGAGGAAAGGAGGTAGATTAGTATTGGCAAGAGAGAAAGAGAAGTCAAACACTCTAAGCTGAGAACCTCAGTGACAAGGAGAATGATGCCATTAGGAGAGCTGCAAGGAGGATCCGAATTGGGAAAGAATAGGGAGGGATTTGATTGCCATGGAGTTGGAGCATGCCTGTGAAAGGATGTTGGGGCTGAATAGACACAGTGATTTCAGCTTTTTGGAGAGAAGCCCTTGAAATACAAGTTAAAACTTAGAGTCAGAGGGACCTTATCAAAATACTTAGGCTAATAAAAGCTGCAATATCCAAAGACCACCTGCTGCTTTCTTATTTGATATTCTTGTTGACATCACTGGCTCTTCTCAGTCCCTGTCAAATCAAAGGTTCTGGTATGGAGAAGTCAGTTTGCCACAAGATAATGGCTAATGTTCACTGATTTGGGTAATTCCTTATGTTGGTCCAACATATCCACAGATGTGAATAGATTGAACATTTATCTTTTCATTATCTTGTTGACAGGATGCCTGCTCCTTCATTCAGATTGGCGGTGAGAATAGCTTCCTTAGGAAAGCTTCTTAGCACCATCTTTACCTTCTCAGGCCTCACTAGGGCTGGCTACTTCCAAGACACACCAGTCTGTACCATTAACGGTGAGGCAGTTACTGCAGTTTGTTTTGTACCAATTCAGTTTGAACCTGACCTTTTCATCTATGAGGATAGAAGGGAGAAGTGTACGCTCGTGAACTTATAGTGCATCCACACCTCCAGTAAGCTGACATTCTTCTAGTCTGTTATGTCCATGGCTCCTCAGTTTCACCACAAAATATATCTATTGGCTCACCGACTGTTCAGCACTGGTCTAGATTAGCAGGACTCAAACTTTTTTGTCACAGAATCACTTGACAGTCTTACAGATTATTGAGGGCCCCCCCAATTTTTGTTTGTGTGGGTTAAATATATTGATTTTATATTATTATTAACCTCAGAAATTTAAAAAATATTTATCTATTAATACATTTGCAAATAATAGTAAATCCATTACACAGAAACATAACATATTTTAAGAAAAATAAAACATTTTTACCAAAACTAAAACAAATTTAGTGAGAAGAGTGGCATTGTTACACATTTTTTTTGCAGATCTCTTTAATGTCTGCCTTAGTAGAAATCATGTAGTTTCTGGAAAACTCTACCATATTCTCATGAGAAAATGAGAACAGAAAAGGCAAAGAACATCTAAATATGATTATGAAAATAGTTTTGCCCTTATGGATCCCCTGAAAAACACTCAGGAACCCCCAGGGATCTCTGAGGCACACTTGGAGAAGCACGGGTCTAGCTGATTAGCTTTTATACTAGAAAGAGTGAGAGGATTCCAAGTTCTGGTCTTTAGTCAAGCTCTTCTTTTTAAATGATCCTCTCAGCTTTTAAAATCAGATTTAAGAGTGTGTTTGAACTCTTTCAAGTGACAGAGATTAAAGGTAAACTAAGTGAAAAAGCAAGATTAATTGGCTCATGTAACTGGGAAGTCTAAAATACTAGGATTGGGCTTCAGATTCCACCCTGTCAAGGGGCTCAAGAATTCCCTAGAATGTAAGCATTTAGAGGACTTGTTCACTGCCACACCCGCAAGGCCAAGAACAGTGCTAAACACATAATAAGTACTCTATATAGGCTTGCTAATTAATTAAACAATAGATTAAGTACTGTTAGCAGGACTCTGTTTCCATTCCTCAACTCTGCTTGCCTCTTATTTCTATTATCATTTCCCTAGAAGCTCTAGTCAAACTTGGTTCTCAGTGCTCAGAATCCTAGAGAAGACATCATTGTTTCCTTCACACAGCATCTATATAATTCCCATGAAAGGAAAATCATTGCCCTTTCTTGGGCCATGTGCCCAAGCTGGATCAATTATTGTATGTGAGGGGAATGGGTATCCCCAGCTTAGAAGGAGAAGGGGAGGGGATTATTAACAACCTCACCAGAATCAAATCAAGTGAAAATGTGGCAGTTCCCCAGATGAAGGAACTAAGCATACATCACACAAAATTACGGATGTCCACTAAAGATATCATAGATAATAACCTATCAACAAATATCTAATCACATAACTCAAATTATCAGATGTATAATATGTGGTCTGGTCACTCAGTGATCCAGAAAACTGGATGCCACCCAAGTTAACAACTGGGTGATTGATTTGTGATTATTCAAGTTAGTTTTAGTCACTGAGCTTTAGAACAAACTATTTGACTTTTCTCTACGTCACTTCATCAAATCTAAAATATGTGAGGGCATTGCTGTCCTGTGTCACACCATTTAGAAACCATCAGTGATTGCTTGTTACATATAAGAAAGAATCTCAAGGCCAAGTCCTTTCATCCAACACAGTGGTTCCATGGTTCCTGGCCTTTTCAAAATTGAGGAGCCCTTTTTTTTTTTTTTAATTTAATTTTTTTTTTTTGCGGTACATGGGCGTCTCACTGTTGTGGCCTCTCCCATTGCGGAGCACAGGCTCCGGACGCGCAGGCTCAGCGGCCATGGCGCACGGGCCCAGCCGCTCCGCGGCATGTGGGATCCTCCCGGACCAGGGCACGAACCCGCGGCCCCTGCATCGGCAGGCGGACTCTCAACCACTGCGCCACCAGGGAAGCCCGAGGAGCCCTTTTAATGACTCCCATGTAGTAGAAGTTGTTTAGTCATAAACATTAATTGATTAAAAAAATGATAGTCTTATCAATTTAATAACGCTTTAAAATTTGCACCATTAGAGCATCAACATGTATTTGAATATTGTTATGCATATTTTGTGTGGCATATTTGACAGTCTCCAAATAAAGTTTGATGTGTGTGTGTGTGTGTGTGTGCGCGCGCGCGTGTGTGTGTGTGTGTGTGTGTGTGGTTTCCATGACTCTCTGGACATAGAATGACAACAGATACTGAGAACTAAGATATCAACACATTAGAGAGGTTTGGAAATTCTTTTCTAAGGTCTTTACTAATATTTTCATGGAAGAAACAACCCATGTGGTGCCCTGGGACCATGAAAAGTTGAATAATTAGTTGAATTTTTAAAATTCAATTTTAGCTCCATTTATTAGCTGTATTTCTTTGTTTTTATATCTTAGTGGGTTTTTTAGAGTTTTTAGTATTCATCTTAAAGTTATCAAAACCTACCTTTAAATAATATTACTTCATGTGTAGTATAAGGTATATTGGTGTATGTCCAGTCCCCACCCCCCAGCCTTTGCACTGTTGTTGTTATATACTTTAATTCTACATGTTATAAATCCCACAATACCTTATTATTTTTGCTTTATGCTGTCAAGTCCTTTAAAGGAATTGAAAAATGAGACCAAGTGTCTCTTATGTTTACCTACATGTTTACTATTTCTGGCATTCTTCATTCCTTTGTGTAGATCCGAATTTCCATCTGGTATTTTCCTTCTGCCTGAAGAACTTCCTTTAACATGTCTTATAGTGAAAGTTTCTATCAGCTTTTTGTTGCAAAACTTTTACTTTGCTTTCATTTTTTAAAAATGTTTTTGCTTAAAAAAATGTCAAAGTTGACAGTTTTTTCTTTCAGCACTTTAAAGATGTTGCTCTGTTGTCTTCTGGCATGACTTCTAACAATGAGCTGGCTGCCATTCTTATGTTTGCTCCCCTGTACATAATGTATGCTTCTTCTCTGGATGCTTTAAACATTTTTTTAATCATTGTTTTTAAGCAATTTGATTATGATAGGTCTTGATATGACTTTTTGTTTTTTTCAGGTTGGGGTTCATTGAACATTGAACATAACTTAACCCTATTACTACTAAAGTGTGATTCTTCTGAGTACTTTACTGAATGGTATTACTAGATCTGTCCACTCTGGCTGGTTGGGACACAGACTGTTCATAGCCTTGGCTCCAGGAATTGTAGCCTATTGCTTTCTGGTGCTTCTTTTCTTGTCCTGTGGTGGTTTTCTCACATACATCCATGAATTCATACTCAACCAAAGGGGATTCCTCTGCAGATTTCCAGGGTGTTCATGTTCTCTCTCTCTCTCTCTCTCTCTCTTTCTCTCTCTCCCTCTCTCTTTCTCTCTCTCCATCTTCCTCTCTGGTATCTTGCCTGGAAACCATAGATAGCTACTTTGGTTTTCTTTCCAAACTTCCATCTTGGCCTCAACCCAGCAAAGTCAACACACTCTGTTTGGGTTTGCTTGCCCTTAATTGCAACCTGGAAGCTTCTTCCAGGCAATAACCTGGGGAAATTATAAGGCTCATCTCATTTCTTTCCCTTCTGTCATGTACCACAGTCTTGTGCTGCCTGTTGTTCAATACCTGAAACCCACCACTTTATATGGATTTCTGATTGTTTATGACAGGAGACCAATCCCTATAGCAGTTAATGTACATGGGCAGAAGCAGAAGTCCCATAAGGAGCTTTGAATAAACCAAAGCAACAGCAGACTTTTACATTTAAGACCTTTTTTCAGTATTTAACCTGCCATTGTGGATCTCGGAACAACAGTCATCATTTTCCGTGGTATTTCAAATGAATATTTGGAATATATCTGCTTGCTGCAGGAGTCAGTCCAAAACCAGGGAGTGCGTAAGTGCTAATTTCCTTGGCTAGTTCACATTTATAAGAGAAGTGAGCATCTACATTGTCCTGTAAAATTCCAGCTGAAGTCTCAAAGAAGCAAATAAAATTATCACTCACATGTTTTTGGTTTATTATTGATAGCATGTTAGTTTTAGGTCAGATTTATGGTATAGATTTTTATGTTTATATTATATGACTACTTTGATTATACAATAATCCCAAATGTGCTATAATATGTTCAGTATATTCATTCCCATTTTATAGGAGCTGGAACATAATTTTATTATTTCAAATGATGTTACATTTTGCTCTTGAGCCTTGTTATTGGCTATATTTATAATTAATTGGATCCTACATCTTTGGTTAGGAGCACAACCCTTTTTATGGCATAATTCCTATGGGGGAAATAAGAATCATTTTATAATTATTTGCTTTATAACACTGTTTTCAGGGACATATTGTGGCAAAAGTAGCCTTTGCTTTAAACAGCTTTAGTTTAACTCCTGCATTGCTCCTCAACACAGTATGTGTATATGTCTTATCTGCTGAACTAGGTAACAATGTGCTAAAAACAAAGATCAAGTATTGTAGTCTTTTGTATCTACAATTCCTTACATATAAGGGGAAAACAGCAAGGCATAATGCTACTCTATTTTAAACTATATTTTAAATCAGCAGAACCCTTTCTTCAAATTATGTTTTATATTTGACAGTCCAACTTATAAAATAGATTAATAAGAATTATTCTAGTTGAAGTGGGATAAGGAGCCCAGACCCCCACTCACTTCTATTGCAAGGTAGTCACTGGAACACCTTTATTGTACAGTGAGGCTCCAGGGTAGGTGGTTCAGGATTTAGAGTCAGTCCATCTGAGTTCGAGTCCAGGACCCACTATTTACTTGCTAAGAGATTTTAAGCAAGTAACTTAACCTTCTCTGTGGCTGTTTTCTATAAAAGAAGGATTTTAATAATTATAACACCTCTGGATCAGTTAGGGATGCTTTTAGCTAAAGGTGACAGAGAAAATCTAATTTAGAGTGCACCCTCAAAAAAACCCCAAAAAACCCAGAGGTTCCTTTTTTGTAATTAAGAACAAGTTCAGATGTATTCAGTTGCTGAGGGGTTTTTTTTTCACAATTTAAGTGGTATTGTTGAAGACTCCCAGATCATTTTATCTTTCTGCTCCACCATATTTAGCATCGGGGCTTTCATCCTTATGCGTGTTGCTTTACAGTCACGAGATGACTATTCATTTATGAGTTTCTGAAAGAAAGAAGGGGCAGGCATTCGCCGCAGAAAGTCGTTTTTTAGTTCAGGAAGGGGAATTCTCCCCAGTATACTTCTGTTTATATCTCATTAGCTAGAACATGCCCATTTTTTGCCAACTAGTTGCCTAAAGTAGTTTGTTTGGACGTCAAAAATATCTCCCTGGATAGGATATGGGACCCACGTTTCCAGGTTTCATGGGATCTCCAGCCCAAGAGATAAATGCATCAGGATGCTACTGGCAGAGAAGAAGAGAGCTCCCTGGTGTCTGCCGTGTCTGCCCCCACACCTACCTGATGGCGTTTAGATGGCTGCTGTGAGCTTCAAATAAGGGCGTACATGAAAGTGATTTTCAAACTGCAAAAGCACCGTCCACATGGGATTCTTTATTATATTAACTTCTTGGTGAATGTTTGAGAAGTGAATGAAGGTGAAAATTTCAGTAGAGAGTAAGAATGACATTGCAAGTCCTGAATCAGTGATTATCAAAGTATACCCCCCGATGCCTATATTAGAAGGCATCAGAAAGATTGATAATTAAAAATATAAGTTCAGACCTACTAAAATGTTAGGTGAGTCCCAGAAACCTATATTTTAGTACATTTCCCAAGTAATCCTTATGCCCCTTAAAATGGAGAACCATGGCCCTGCATGACTGGGGACAACCCAGTGAGGTAGAGCCAGGTGTTCTTGCGTAGATGTGCACATGCAGTGGGTTTTTTGAGGAACGAGGGAGGGGAACACCAAACAAAGGAGCAGACTGCTGAATAGCAACCATACCTTCTCTTAAACCTGAAACACACTGTAAGCACTCAATAATGTTGGCAACTTTTATTATTATTGACAATTTTCTCCAGCACCAGGAGACCTAGATCTTAATGGAAACTTCAGCTATGGTTCAGTTGTTCAGTCACCGTCTGTGAAATGAACTCACTATCGCCCAAGCTTGCTAGCAGTAGACACCATGGAAGTCTCCTAATTCAATCCACAGGGAACAATAGGAAGTTTTCCAATGCATTCCATAGGTCAATAAGAAATCTCAAGACTCAAGACTGTTTCGAAGTTATTTGCAAGACTTATGTAGTATCTTTAAAGGGTATAGACTCCCTCAAAAGAAAGAGAGTGTAAAACAAATTCAAGCTGTAATGATTAGTGGCATCTCCTTAGCCCAGGGTGTTGGGAAGGGCAGATGATGAATTACTACAAAATCCTTGACAGAAATACTGAAAAGGTCTACATAATATAACGACATAGCATGTCTGAAGCTAAGTGTCTGGGTATGATTAAGCAGATCCTTTCCTGGTTGATTTTGAAACAGATTAATCAAGTTATAGGTGATCATTCTAGGCTGTGTGTCCCAAGTTGTATAACTGGAGCTGAAAAATATTTGTGTATATATATAGAGAGAGATATAGATATAGATATAGATATAGATAGATGTGTGTGTGTGTGTGCGTGTGTGTGTGTGGAGGCACATATACACATATATACATATATGTTTACATTTATATAGATATACATATATACACACGTTGTAAAAATACTGTGAGAGTCACATGGTCAATATGGTTATTGGTTTAAAAAAGCAGATTGCAAATGTTGATTTGTCATTCTTTGAGCCTTTTTCCTACAAGCCAAGCACACCTCTAGAGCTTGCACAAAGGCTATTTGTAAGCATAGCACCTGAGAACTTCCTAGACTTTCTAACATGTTAACAGTACCTTCAAGGTGCTGAAAAGTTAGGAAGAGCAGGGGGAGAAGTATATGGAAATAAGGAGGATTTTTTTTTTTTACCTTGGACAAGACACCTAGGCTCTCTCAGCTTCCATTTTTGCACTCATGAGATGGGAATAATAATACTGACAACACAGCTGTTCTAGGGATCAAATGGAATAATGTGTAAAGCACCTAGTACAGTCGCCAGTACGTAGTAAGCCCTTGATAAACCACTGTTATTTTTACTTTTATACCCTCTATACTTAGATGTGATAGGTTTGAAGAAGTGATTTGAGCCTAAGCTCCCTGATTCATAGTGTTCAAAGGTACCACCTGAGAAAAAGAGGGACAGTCCCGGCCTGACCTGGCCAGGTATGCTGGGGGCTCAGGGCCTGGCCTGGGCTCCTGTTGGAAGAGTTCTCCCTGAAACCTGCAGGCTGCAACCTGCTCTCCAACAGGGAGCCACAGATGTACCAAAAGTTGGATTTGGAAGAAGGCTTAGAGAAACACTCTTTGGCATCATCCTTTAGAAGTCCAGGTCCAGCCAGCTGCGGAACCCCTCCCCACTCCTGCCTCAAGCAGGGACTGCCCTCCAGTTTACCTCCTCATCCTGTTTCTGAAGGTCACCTGAGCATAGGTGGGCAGGTGTGGTGATCCCCACCCAGAAACACCATTCAGCAAGGTGGATGAGGTTCTGGTTCCCACGCATGAATTAAGCTGGTGCTAAAATGTTTGTCGGCCCAATGAACTAGGTAGGTTAGGATGCTTTCCTTCACTTTTGAGACCTAGAAAGGTATTTCTCTCTTCTTGTTTTAAACTCAAGAGAGATTTGCAATGGTTCCTCAGGTGCACCTTTCTGCCTTCACTTTGCTTTAAGGAATAAATTATTCTTAAGGCATAAAATAGAAGGAAGCAAGTTCTCCAGACTCACTTATAATTGTGTTCCTTCTTTGAGTATGATCATCTTTGTGCAGAAATGTTATTCTGTGCCGTCTCCATCTGTGTGGCCACTTTTCAGTTATAATCTTGTAAGGCAAGGAGAGGCTTCGTGAAAATTAGGTATGCTCTGTGGGGAAGGAAACCAGTATGTGTTGAACAACTACAGTGTGACAGGCATCATTCTAGATATTTCACGTATGATATCTACTTTAATCTTTAAAATAACCCAGTAAGTTAGATGGTAATATTCCCATTTTTTTTACTATGGTAAAATATACATAAAATGAAATTGACCGTTTTAAATGTAAAGTTCAGATGGCACTCACATTTTTCTGCAACTATCACCACCATTCATCTCCAGAACCTTTTGCATCTTCGCAAATTGAAATTCTGTACCCATTAAACACAAACTCCCTATTTCCCTCTCCTCCCAGCCCCTGGCAACCACATTCTATTTTCTGTCTCTATGAATTTGACTACTCTAGGTACCTCATGTAAATGCAATCATACAGCATTTGTTCTCTTGTGTCTGGCTCATTTCACTTAGTATAATGTCTTCAATGTTCATCTATGTTGTAGTGCATGTCAGAATTTCCTTCCTTTTTAAGGTTAAAAATATTCCACTATATGTACATACCATATTTTGTTTATCCATTCACCTGTCAAAGGGCACTTGGGTTGTTTCCACTTTTGGATTATTGTGACAATGTTGCTATGAACATTGGTGTACAAGTATCTGAGTCCCTGCTTTCAGTTTTCTTGGGTATATACCTAGGAGTGGAATTGCTGGATCATGTGGTAATTCCATGATTAACTTTTTGGGGAACTGCTAAAATGTTTCCACAGTGTCTACATCATTTTCTATTCCTACCAACAATGTAAGAGGGTTCCAATTTCTCTATATCCTCACCAACACTTGTTATTTTCTGGTTGTTCTTGTTGTTTGATTATAGCCATCCTAATGGATGTGAAGTGGCATTCCCATATTATAGGTGAGGAAGCTGAGGGTCAAAAATCTAGGGTAACTTATTCAACAGCAGGCTATTAGTAAGCAAAAGAGGCTCAGTTCTAATCTAGAGCCCCTAGGCTTCAAACTTTTTGCTGTATTCCTTTCACCAGCACAATGCTCAGAACTCAGGGCTATTGGGAAAACCATAGAGGAGAGAGTCTGTTTAAGAGAAGAGCTCCATTGAATCTGTTTTTATCTTGAAAAGCCACCCAAGGATGGACAGACTGTTTCCATGACGTAATTACCTGGTCAAGAGCACAGCTCAAAATTTCAGTTTCTACAGTTATAAATAGAGGCTTTTGAATTCCCGTTTCTCTCACTTCTCTTGGGCAGTCAAGTGGTTTTTGACCTTGTTCCAACTAAGGTTCCCGCTGAGGATATCATGCATGTTCCCTTCTGCAGCCAATTAGATTGTTCTGATTGTGGAGCTAACAAACAGTTCTTGTTTGAAAACTCAGAGTGGGAGAGAGAGAGACAGAAAGACAATGAAATAGAAGCAGTGAGAGAGAGAAAAAGATAGTAGATTCTGAGGTTGGTGTAATTAGCATGGCACAGCATTTCAGCAAGTTAAACAACTTCCGTGTCTGTCCCTGGCATACAGGACGACAGGAGTCTCCAACTGGAGACCAGACATAAGGCCCCACCTTGCAGCTTTCCTGGGATAGGAGAGGCTTCCATATCTTTGTCATCTGACAGATGACACCAGCCAACGCTTGGACAGGGCAAATGCTTTGACTGAGGTCCCACAGCTAATAATATGAGAGGCAAGAAAGGCCCCCAGTCTGCTGACAGTTCCCCTGGGCTTCTGCACTGTTTCACTGGCCTCCTACTTCAACACTTTGTGAAAGAGGGTGACCAAGGGCCCCTTTCTATTAAAGTCTAGTCTATCCCACCTGCTAATGCCTACTGTTAGCAGCGTGAAAAATGGGGTAGAGCAGTGTGGAGTCAGAACAGATGATGTCTAAGACCCTTTCAAGAGCTTTGGATGAGCGGGAGCTGGGCTTGAGTTCTGGCTTCATGACTTTAGTGCTGTGTAAATTAGGATCGGTCATCTCACTCTCTGAGCTTTATTTTCCTCATCTGTGAAGCAGAAATATTAACATAATTTCAAAGGATTTTTACTGTGAACAGCTAAGGAAGTA
The DNA here is from genome assembly GCF_003676395.1 of Aethalodelphis obliquidens. NCBI lineage: Eukaryota > Metazoa > Chordata > Mammalia > Artiodactyla > Delphinidae > Aethalodelphis > Aethalodelphis obliquidens. The sequence goes on from NW_020837956.1 coordinate 20,738,628, forward strand.
TATAACTAGATGCTAGGCACACAATTAATCATTTATAGATAGAATTGAAATAATGTTCATCAGTGAAATTTCATTCCTTCTACTGGAAAGACATCTCAAATTTTGAGCCCTTCTTATGTCCTTAAATTTGGAGGACAGCGCAGCACATGAGTTTTTACATCCTGCACTTGAAAATAAATTCAGTTCTGTAGGCCATCCCAGGATGGGCTGTTTCACTGAATTAATTTTGCTCCAATGTCCAACAGTCTATAGAGACTCACTTACCCAAGCCCTCAGGACCCAGGCCTTAGACTGTGCCAGTTCAGTTCAGCAGCCAAAGTTATTAACCTGCCCACCGAAAGCTGGAGAATTCTCTTAGGAAGACATTGCATGTGTTAATCCAACCACTGCATTTAAGGCAAGTCATTAACTACTTTAAATTGAATTCAGTAAATGTGTATCGAACACCTAGAATGTGGCATGGGCGCTGGGTTCCGGGAACACAAAGGTAAATAGCCATAGCCCCTGCTTGAGGCATATCCCCGAGCCCTTGTGTATCTAGGCCATGTGACAGATGCTGTGGGTGAGTCTTTTCCTTGAGGACCTTACAGGGCTGTTATGTTTCACATCTTCTTCTGAGTCTTCCCAAAGGCGTGCACTCCCTTCTTCCCACACTTCCTCCAATTCTTCTTCCTCCCTTCCCTCCCTCTTTCCCTCAACCATTTTTCCCTTACTCTATTCCATCCTTCTTTCTTCCTTCTCACCTTCCTCCCATTCACAAATAATTAGCTAATTCCTACTATGTAAAAGGTACTGTTCTAGAACAAGACAGATAAGCCCTTGCTCTCAAAAGCTTATATTTTTTTAGAAAAATCTTTTATTTTAAGATAATTTTAGACTTATGTAAAAGTTATAAAAATAGTACAGAGTTCCTATATACCCTTCATCTAACTTCCCCTTCCACCAACATCTTATATAACCATAGTATAAATACTGAAACCAGGAAATTAACAGTCCTACAGATATTATTAGGATTTTTTTCCAGTTTTCCTACTCCTTTTTCTGGTTCAGGAACCAATATAGGTTCCTGTATCATGTTTAGTCATCACGTCTCCTTATTTTTCTGCAGTCTGACAATCCTTCAGTCATGACCTTGACACTTTTGAGTAGAACTGGTCAGATATTCTGTGGAATGTCACTCAATTTGAGATTGTCTAATGTCTCATGCTTAGATTGTGGTTCTGCATTATTGGGAGGATACCACAGAAGTGATGTACTTGATGTCAAAATGTTTTGTCACTGGTGCTGTTAACCCTGGGTTACATTTGGAAAGTTAACACTTGGTAAGAGTGGTTTCTGATAGTTTTCTCCTCTGTAATAAAGTTACCCTTTTCTCCTTTATAATTAATTAGTATCTTGGGAGATAGTTTGAAACTATGCAAATATCTTCTTTCTCATCATGCTTTCACCCACGGATTTTATTACACATTGGTATTTGAGTGCTTCCTTAAGAAGCCCATCTTTTATTAGGAAGAGTTAGACAATAAAGAAGAAGCGAACTAAATTAGATGATTTTAGACAGTGAAAGGGTTGTAAAGAAAATATGAGAAGGTGGGGTGACAGAAAGAGAGGGCTATTTTAGACGACACATCAGGGACATCCTCTCTATGTAGGTGACATTTGAGCTGAGATCTGAGTAACAAAATCCCAGCTGAATGAGATCTGAGAGAAAAGCACTCGAGGCAAAGCACAGGGCAAGAGCAAGAGCCTGGAGACCAGCATGAGCAAGGCCTGCTTAAGAAAAGGAAACAAGCCAGTCCTGGCTGGCGTGGGGGTGAGTAAGGGGTAAAGTGGTGGGAGCTAAGGATGCAGAAGTAGGGAGAACCAGATCAGGTGAACCTTGAAGGTAGGGCAGCAAGCTTAAAAGTTTTCTAAGTGCAGTGCATCTTCCTCCATTAAATATGTTCTCTCTGTGCTGCCCCATAGTATATTCGTTAGCCACATCCGCAACTTAAATTTACATTTCGATTTGCTAAAATAAAATAAAATTGAAAATTTACTTCCTCAGTCACACTAGCCACATTTTAAGTGCTCAAGAGTTCCACTGTGGCTAATGACTACCCCACTGGATGACACAGATATGTAAATTTCCATCATGGCAGAAAGCTCTATCGGATAGCCCACTTACGTATGCCTTCTGGAGGTCATTTATTAGGTGTGTTTCTATGGGTGATACAGAGTTGAGTGAGTTACGGGCCCGGCTCTCCAGTAACTTTAAGGTTAGTAGACAAATATGCAAATAAGCACAATACTAGGTAGCATGTATTAAGACCATGGCATAGCACAGAAAAAAATACTGTAGGGTTTGGACGAAGCACTTGTAACTGGTTGGCCAGAAGAGGCTTCTGAAGAAGCAGTGCTTAGATGTCTGGAAAGATCTAGAAGGATGGTAAGATTCTGATGGGTTGAGATGAAGAAGTTTGGTGTGAGCCGAAGTTCTGGAGATGTAAAGTTCCAGATGAGGATGACGAGTAGTCTAGATTGGCTGGCGTTTGGGGGTGTGTGTAGGAGAATGTAAGGGGAAGATTAGCTGGCAGGTGAGCCATATTGTGTGAAAGGCCTGGAAGCCAGGCCAAGGAGTTTTATCTTTATCCCATAGGCAGTGGGGAGCCACTGGTGGGTTTTTTGGCAAAAGGAGTAACCTTACAGAACCATGGTATATGAGGTGGACTATGGTTGGGGAGAGAGACAGACTGCAGGGAGAAGGTTGGAAATCCATGTGCAGTAGAGCAAGCGTGAGGTCATTCCTATTCCACCATATATTTTTCTAAAACCTAAAAGCATTCTCAAGCACATAAAGTTAGGCTGCTTGAAATGTAACATTTTGAAGATAAATGTAACATTTTGAAATAAACTTTGAGCCTTGAAAATATACTATTTACTCCGTATAACAAACAGATATGTTACATAACTATAGTATAAATACTGAAACCATGGAGTTGATATTAACATATAAAGCCCACAGGATCTGATTTGGGTATAAACAGGTGTTCTTTGTGAATGTTTATTCACCAAAATCAGGGTTTTTTAGACATTAGGCTTCATAAAAATGACCCGGGCAACATGCAGCAGCGCAGAGTGCTGGGTCCCACCCCAGGGGTTCTGATTTTTTGGTATGGGATGGGGCCTGGTGACATGGATTTTAACAAAAGAAGCAGTAATCTGAGGAAAGTCACCCAAGAAACACTGCCCAGTCCTAGTTCCTTATGAGCTCTCTGTCTTCAAGTTAACAGATTCCCCTCTTCATTAGTTATAGGCTATAGCCCTGCAGATATAAAAAAAGAAATGTTCCCCTTTCATTATGCCTTTTTCTCCCACCTCCATGAAGTAGTAGACTTAAGAGGACTGTAACATATTCTTCCACTTACAATTTCTTTTATCCAGTTTAAATAGGCTTAAAGAAGTATCCCATCATTTTCCTCTTTTTCTCCCAAGTGCTGATTTCCAGAGCTTGATCTGTCCACCTTTCTCCCATGCTTCCCTTATAGAGACATTAGTTTTGCATTGCCCCCGTCCACCCTGCACAGCTAAAGCTTCTGCGAGCACAACGACCTTGTTGAAGTCACTTCCACGGACCTTTCAGGGCTCTGCCAGTGCCCTGGGATTACCACATCTAGCACTTGTAGGACCCTCAGAGCTCTGGTCCAACTGGTACCATGAGTGTTCTAATAATCCTGCAGAGCTAGAGTTGCTACCAAAGCCATTTCACAGATGAGATTACCCAATCTCAGCAGGCTTAACTGGCATCCTTAGGGGCACACAGTAATTATCTGAGTGATTTTGAACATAGGTCTCTGAACCCAGCGTCCCATATAGGTTTTTGGTTTTTTTGTTTGTTTGTTTGTTTTGTTTTTTGCGGTACGCAGGCCTCTTACTGTTGTGGCCTCTCCCGTTGCAGAGCACAGGCTCCGGATGCACAAGCCCAGCAGCCATGGCTCATGGGCCCAGCCGCTCCGCGGCATGTGGGATCCTCCCGGACCGGGGCACAAACCCATGTCCCCTGCATCGGCAGGCGGACTCCCAACCACTGCGCCGCCAGGGAAGCCCCAGGAGCTTTCATATTTAACATGGCCCCTTTCTTCCAAATACGTCACATTGCAGACAAACTGCTTGCGAAAGGAGCTTCAAGATTTCCCTTGGCAATCCATGCCTCTGTGAAACAAATGGGGGTTTTGACACAAGAGCCTCATATGCACAGACAGTTCCTGTAGGGAAGTGACTGGGGAGGGAACTAGCATCCAGGAGCCCTCGGGTTCTTCAGCCAGATCCTCAGGGCCATTGTCCCCTCGGAGGGCTTCCCTGCTCCAGATGCCGTGCCTCCAGGTACAAACACAGGTGAAGCAAGCTGGGTCTGGACTGTGAGCAGAAACATACCTAAGAGTCCAGACTGTCAGAACCTGCGTTAACGGAGACCCCAACACAGGGACTGGCCAGACCCCGATGTGCAAATATCCTCTTGAGACATTTGCCCGGCAGCTTGAAGAGAAGGTAGGAAACATGTAGCCCTCAGAGTGCAAGACCACAGCCACCGCCTTGGGAGGCCTTCTCTGCTTCCACTCACCTCCCTCCCACCAGGCAAATAAATATGCTTTCCTGTAGGCCCCTGTGGACATTGTTTAGACCTTCACTTACCACAAAAAATTCAACTTAGTTGATAAGGTATATAGTTCCCTACGGTACTGTGAGCAGGTTCCGTGTTCTCCAAATCCTAGCCCTGGACCCTGCTTTCTGGCATGTAGTAGATGCTCAATACAGGTTCAGCTAATGAATGAACAAATAAATAAATTACAGGGCGTGACAGCTGTCTGCCACTCTTGGAAGACTGTCATGCCAAGAGGGATTATTTCTGCCCTTTGTGCACTAGTGGATAGAACTAGGATCAAGCAGTAGACGCGATGATTTTAACAACATAAAGTAGAGGGGTTTGTTTCATTTCGCTTTCTAACCGCCTGGACAATGGGAAGTTGAGATGGGTTAACTGCTGTGGAGCAGGAAGTGAGAGCCCCATCATAGGGGTTCAAACCGGTAAGTGGAGGAGGATATGCAAAGATGTTAAGGGGACACAAGCATGGGTGTCTGGATGGGCGGCTGGTCTAGTCATCTTTAAAGTGTCTTCCAACCTTGAGACTCTGATTTCAGGATTTGTTTTTATTTACCTGCATGGCTACTTTATTGGCCTGAATATATATGGGGATATTTTTCATCTTCCAGAGTAATCCGAAGCAGCGTCTCCACTTACCTAAGAAGCTTTTGGTGGGCAGCATGGATTGACTTATAGTGGGGCTGACTTGCATGTTGCATGATTCACTGTGCTCTATAGATGCCCCCAAACACGTATATCATTGTGTCTGCTGTTCCAAGATGACACTGTTATTTCCCACCTGTGCAAATACAGCTGTAAAAAAATGATTCATGGCCAGCCATCCCTTCCCTAGAGTGTAGAGAGAGAGCACACACCCTCGGGCCTAACACGCCCAAGAGGCACACACACCCTCTTCTGAATTTCAGTACTCGTTTTCAAGCAGGTTGAGAAGGGAAGAGAATTGCAAATGAACTCACATTACCAGCAAAACCAAGCCAGCCTCTCCCCTAAATTACTTTGTATATTAAGTCTGTGGACTGCAGAAACCCCTGCGTCCTCTGTGGCTTCTTGGAAAATCAAAAAGGTTTCCAGCAGTTTCAGCAAACAAGCAGACTCTGAGCCTTCTCTCTTTGTTAGAGACTTGATTCAAACTGTGTCTGCTAGCAGTGAAATACAAAGCGAAAGAAAGTCAGTATGGTATAACTTTGAAATTTTTAGCAAGTGCCACGGGAAAGAATAATAAACTATAAATTGCTGCATCTGGCCCTAAATTTACAAAGAAAACAATAATACCGGAAACTAAAAATGTTCCTCTCCTTTGTCATTTAAAAAAAATAGTTTCCGACTCTTCATCACTTTTTGTTCACCCTTTTCCTTCACCAATTGTTGAACTGCATCAAAAGCAACATCGCTTTCTCCCCACCCCTCCCTTAGACAATACACTTGTGAGGAAAACTCCACACTAATTCACGCAGCAGAGAGATGGGGAAAAGTTGAGAGTGGTAAGGCCCTCCGCCCCAAAGACAAGAGGTGTGGGTGCGTTTTGATTAGGAAGCAAAGGCAGGAACTTACCCGGAAGACCAGTGCCATTGACCCTGAGATGTAAAGTGACATCTGTGTTCAAGGTGAAATCCCTGCATTTCTCCCCCAGCCACCCTCTTTTCTTACCAAAGTTGCCATTGAATCGTGTCATCTCCTAATAGAAACAGACTGAAGAGAAGGACGGGGCCTGACTCCATTTTCCCTTCTTTTATGTGTGCTCAGCAAACCAGGACCAATTCTATTCTATTTCATTCATTCAGGACAATCGTCTTGGACTGCATTATGATGAACACATAGGATTTTTCCCACTCCTGAAACCACTGCTTGCTGTGCTGCTCACAATAATTTCCCAATCTGACGAAAGCACCGCATGTCAGCAGACCTGTTCTGTGTGTACTCTCGGTCCCCATGCTACCCAGATGTTGTGGTGGCTTAATCTGAATGCCTCCAGCCCAGAGGCGAGTGTACCTACTAGAGTCGTTTCTGCAAGAAATCATAGCGGGCTGCTCTTAAAAAACAAAACAGAAAATGACCTCTGGACAAGTAATAGGGCTTGGCCCCTAGAGGGTCAGGGTTAAGGGAGGTCTGTTCCCTGCTTCCTCCATCATCTCAGGATGGATGGAAGCAGGAGGAGGCCGGATGACATATCAGGGTTAGTGCAGCTGTACCATCGCCGTGGGTAATGAACCAAGTGGGTGACAGAATCAGAGGACATAGAGAGGGTGTCTAGGCACAGGGAGGGAGCCGCATCATTTCCTCTCTCTGCAGCCTGGCTCCTCCAGGTATATTAAAGGTATTGACACCTGGGCCTCACTGCTGAGATTCCATTTAATTGTTCAGGAAGGAGGCTGAGCACTGATAGGTTTCAAATCTCCCCAGGTGATGTTAGTGTGCAGCCAGGGTTGAAAACCTCTTGTCCAGACTTCGGAGGAGCAGAAGAAGGTTGCAGAGCGCCCAACGCAGGGTTAATGGACAGTACATGTGAGCTCTTCTCATGAACGTTATTATCGTTAAGCCAAAGTCTGGTTGCACATGCTCGGAGCATCCGGATTGCAATCCCCTGGAGGGGCTGGCCTTGTCCCAGAATTAGTGTCCGCTCACGGGTTTCCACCCGGGAAGATGTTCAGTAAACATAGCCTGATTTGTTAAGGTGACCCCTAGGAAGCAGTTCAACTTGATTTTTTTGTGCTTATAGCTGTGAGCTATGACCATGATGCAATTGTTTTGAAGCATCCTGGAGTTGGGTCAGGACACATGGGTTCTTGTTCAAGCTCTACCACCTTGATCAAGTCCCTTCCCTTCTCTTAGCCTCAATTTACCCATTTGTAGAACAAGGGTGTTGGGTTATTTGATCACTAAAGACTCACCTGCTCTGTCTTTGGCTTTAGAAGCAGAAGTTAGCAAAGCACTCCTGTTTGTCTACTAACAGGAGACTCAGGCTAGGAGCAGTGATTTAATAATGCTCTTTGGTATTTGGAAAATAAGCAATATCAGAGGCACAGATCCAGGGAGGGGTGAACATGTTTGGAAGAATACTTAATATTACATACTAAACACATGGGGAAAACAGGGGGGTAGGGGGAGAGATTCTGGTGGAAAGGTCAGTTGGGTCTAGGTTGTGAACAGTCTTGAGTGCCTTGATCAAGTATTTGGACTTTATTCAGAACAGAATCGGGCACCAACCATGAATGTATGTCAGGAAACTGATGCCCAGCTGTGTTGTAACAGCCAACTCTGGCATCCACATTGCCAGGGAGTCCTTAAGGGAGGACTCGGACCTTACTCTTCTTCCATCACTAAGTGCCTGGCACCATCATTGTTCAATGATTAATGAGCGAAAGACTGCTTAACTGATGTCCGATATCCTGATGAGTACTGAAAAGGGATCATGACCAGCTGGTAAGCCACACAGTAAACTCTAGGTTCCCTAACATCCGTATTTTCTTAAACACCTGGAAGGGTGACTGACGTTTAAAATATTCTTCCTGATTCTTCCGAGGATATAAACAGCCTTTGGCCACCAGATCTTTCTAAGCCAACACAGGGACACTATTTGCACATAATTTTGCATGAAATGTAGTCATTTACATATATTTGCATAGTGCTTTCAAAAAGTCTTAATTCCAAGTATGTCAAATAAAATAAAACAAATTCGTGTAATCTACTGCCATTGTATGTCGGCCCAGCTTGGGGATCCTAGTGGTGATGGGGCCAGATTTTAGAAAGCTGTGACCACCCCTGGCTCACTGTATCCAGGGGAAACAGACACGGTGAAGTCTGAGAACAGGGGACTCTCGGGCAGGGTCAAGTTTCAAGCATCTGGACAGCGCTCTGTAGTTCACAAACCCAATGTACATCCCTTATTTCATTTAAGCCTCACCAAAACCTGTGTGCTTGGTAAGGCTGGGGTTGCTATAAACTTTTCGTTAGCAAGGAGGTTACAGAGGTGAAGTGACTTGCTCGTGTCACGGTAGTAAATGGTCATGCCTAGACTTTATTCCAAATCTAGGCCTCTTGGTCCTTGGAGACTTTATGCTCTGAGAATTGATCCAGAGTTCCGTTGAGAAGAGGCAGAATGTCCCCATTTACTGCTAATCCAGTGTCTCCTCTTCAGCCTCCACACTGCCATTGGGAACCTGTACAAGGGAACCCCTGATGGCTCAAAGACAGTGTTGCCTAGCCTGTGATGCATCTGGCCCTAAGTAATTGCCTTTTTATTGTTTGAGACAGTTATCTGAAAGTTATGGTAATGGGGTGAAACTATAAGCAGCTTACAGGTTACCAGAACATTAATCCTTTCTTTTTTCCCTCTGATTTCTTCTTCCCTCTGAGCATCTCTGTGGGACCTTCTCCACTGCATTAGGTAGAATTTATTTTTAGACTTTTCTTCTTATGACATACTATCACCTATCCACCCTTGCTTAATTACTCATTTCCATATTTGCTAAGATATAGGTATAGTTATATAGAAACATCTATCATATAGATAGATAGATAGATAGATAGATAGGTAGATAGATGTTTCTGATGTAGGTCCCAGACAGGAAGACCTCTGGTCTAGGGAGTAGTGTTCAGGAGCACCAGATACACACAGATACACACAATGGGAAGTGGGAGTCAAATCACGGGCTTTGGGGCCAGACGGAACAAAGTTCAAAACCTGGCCCCTCCATCTTGGATAACTTGACCTTGGCCTCTTTGAGCTTCAGTATCTTCATCTGTAAAGGCAATGGGGCATCTGCACCTCCTAGAAGCTCAGACTGATGCTTTGAGGCTGATCCTATGCATTTGGGTGAGCCTGGACTGGACGGGCTTGAGCAGACCTGAAGGGCCATCCTAGGAGGCAAGGAATGTTCCCACGCTGCTGACTAATCCCTGAGGCACAGCCCACACAGTGCCTATGGCTCACAAATACTTTTAAGGCCCCATGAAAACATTTTAATTTCTTTGAAAATCATAGGGAGGAAAATGAGCTTTTAGGTAGAATAAAATGTTTTAACATATAATATTAATATATTGGTTTGGCCGAAAAGTTTGTTCGGGTTTTGCCGTAGCATGAAAAACCTGAACGAACTTTTTGGCCAAGCCAATATTTGTACACCAACGCAATTGTAAAATCGAATTTTTAATGTGTTTTGTGGAGGAAGGGTCCCATGATGGCAAAAGTGCCCAGGCCCTTGGAAGTCATAACGCAGCCCTGGATGCTACAGCCTGGCCCTCTGTTGTCCCCTGGGCACCCAGTCTTCATCTATTCAATCTCCACCTTTTCATTTACAAAAGAGCATCCAAACTGTGGGCCTTTGGTTACCTAGCCCCCAACATTTCAAGATGCCCAGTGAGAACTGGCTTTTCTGAGAAGGTCATTTATATCAAAATCACCGTTGGTTTGTCCAGACTTGGCTACTTGCTTGCCCTGTGGCTTGCATCAGCCAGTGTTTTTTTGCGGTACGCGGGCCTCTCACTGTTGTGGCCTCTCCCGTTGCGGAGCACAGGCTCCGGACGCGCAGGCTCAGCGGCCATGGCCCACGGGCCCAGCCGCTCCGCAGCATGTGGGATATTCCCAGACCGGGGCACGAACCCATGTCCCCTGCATCAGCAGGCAGACTCTCAACCACTGTGCCACCAGGGAAGCCCCAGCCAGTGTTCTTCCACACTTCTCAGTTTTCCTCATGTTCCTGCCCACAGCCCTCCAGCTGCCTCAAGCCAAGCAAGAGAAGGGACAGAGGACAGAGGAAGGAGAGAGTGCAGAACTGGCAGCTCCTGGCCCCCTGTCCCATGGCACACCTTCTGTCCTCTGTCCTCTTCATTCACGGATTGCTCAAACAGGATAAATAAATAGTCCATTAGCAATTACATTGTTCCTTATTGTAGTTTGATATAAACTTCTGTGAACATAGGAGAACCAATGCCAATCATGATGTGACTTTCTCCTTTCTGTGCCTCAGTTTCTCCATATGCAATTTGGGGATAATAAGAGCAGCTTTGTAGGAGCACTGGAAAAGGGAAGGAAATTATAGCTAGAAAGGTGCAGAACCTTCAGAAGAAACATTCTGCCTGAACTAGGAGTTATTATTAGCCTGATTATCCGTGAGCTCAAGCCTCTCAGAGTCGCCCGGGCATAAGGACTTACTGTGTTTATAGGACTAAACAGTCTCCTCCACTTCTTTCCTGAATTGCCATCCATTAATTTCATCACTAGTGAAAGGGCCCTGATGTTTTTATTACTTTCAGTCCACCCCCATGACCTGTGAAAGGGGAAAGCAGTTTGTTCAGCTTAGAGACTTAGCAGCGCCCCTTCCCAACCACTTCTGAAATGCTTGGACCATCTCCTGGCAGAGCTGAGGTCAAACTGTGAGGAAACAACAGCAAGAAGGGGAGAGCGAGAAGAGAAAAGGAAGAAGGGGAGGTCATAGGGAAGGGAAAGGCCACCCTCAGCTGCCAGCATGTCACTCCAGGCCTGGGCCCTCGTTCTCCATCCCACGGTCATCCTTTGAGCAGAACACTCAGGAAGTGCTCCCTGACCCCTGCATCCTTGTCGAGTTGTGACTTTGCCCTGTCAAATTCTGAGTTAGGATCAGAGGCCTTTGACCCGGGAAGGACACTGGGAATCATTTGTCCAAAATTGTCCTTTTACAGATGAGGAAATTGAAGCCCAGAAGCCTAAGGTACTTGTCCAAGTTCACATAGCGAAGAAGCCAGGACTAAAACCCAGTGTTCTGATGTCCAGCCCAGTGTCCATTTCACTGTAGTGCATAGGGGTTTTAGGTATGTGGGTGTATGTGTGTGGATACACACATACGCACACATACATACACCCACACATACAGTTCCACATGCTTGGGAGTCTAGGTGTGCTTTCATTATTTTTTTCGTAATTACAGCAACCAGGCCTGGAAAATAAGTAATAGAGCCCCATTTTTACCAGTGAAGAATCTGAATCTCAAACAGGCTAAAGGAGAGTATTCAGGATCACCCAGGTCGTAGAAAAGCTGGTATAAAACCCAGTCTCCTGACCCCAAGATAGCACACTTCCCACCGCCCCACACTGCCTCCGAGCCAACTGTCCAGAGCTCTTGGCTAGGGCTGTTATGAAGGAGCCAGGATTCCCATCCATATTTATAGGAAAACTTTTGGCTCAACTGCATTCATGCTTAGAAGTCTCAACATTTTTTTAATTTATCAGAGGAAAGAGAGTAACAATGGAGTTGATGGGTAATTTGTGTAATGAATGCCCCAGAGCTCCCTGTACTATAAGGTTTTTTGATTCAGTGCATTTTCTCCACAGATGCTCTTTTTACTGGTCAAGTGGCATTGTCATGAGGATTAGAAAGGAGGGGAAAGATGCCTGCCGGAGGAGGGTAGAGGGTAGGCATGATTTGGGTTTGTCATTAGTGATCTTAGGTATACTTTGGTGTACCTATGAGACTGCTTCCTGCAAAGATTTGAATGATGAAACCAGCAAGACCAGAGAAGGAGTTGGACATCTGCTTCTAAATTAGTGCTAATTTAGCTTGTCTGGAAATGATTTGTGCCTCTACAAGACAGCGTAACCGAAAGTTGTTTTCTTTCCTATGACCATAATTTTTACTTTTCTCGCAATGGGCCAGATGGACGCAGCCGAGGGGACTTGCTGGGCATCAGAGGAACGATGTATATTCCTGTTCCTGCCAATGTTTGAAAAGACATTGTTACACCTTAATCGCAGTATAATCATAATACCCAAATCAAGGTCTTGAGAGAACATCCAGCCCCTTCCAAAGCACTTCATGGAAGCATGTAGTTGGCTCTTCTGTGGTTCTTAAGCCAGTCCTGATGTTCAGGTGGTACACACCAATATGATTATGCTGGTTATAAAAACATTGACATATTTCCAGATCAGCTGGAAAATAGCCAGTTCTCTGAGCCCTACAAGTTTCCCATCACTTCTCCAGCTGCTCCAGAGTCAGGAGCCCAGGTGAGCACCAATAAGGAGCTGCCCTGGCACCTACTAATCTTGTGTTTCAATCACTTTGGTACCAAAGAGTGGTGATTTCATTGTCATGACACATGAAAAAAGAAGTGAGGCAAACATGGTGTGGGTTCAGGTCCCTGATGGCCGAAAGACCACAGAGGACCCAGATAAAAGAAGGGTTTGCAGCAGCTGGCACAGCAAAACCCTTGGTAGAATTGATTCATCACACAACTCACACAGAGTTGGGAGTAAAGGCATGTCAACCTGAAAAGACCTGGATTAGTTTTCTGGGGCTGCTGTAACGAAGGACTACAGACTGGATGGCTTATTCTCTCACCATACTGATGGCCAGAAGCCTGCGATCAAGGTGTCAGCTGGACTTTGCTCCCTCTGAGAGTCTGAGTAGAATCCTTCTTTGCCTCTTCCTAGCCAATGGTGGTGGCCATTGATGCTTGGCATTCCTTGGCTTGCAGCGACATCACTCCAATCTCTGCCTGTATCATCACAGGCCCTTCCCTCTGTGTGGCTTTCCTTTTTCTCCTTGTTAGAACATCAATCATATTGGATTAGGACTCACCCTAATGACCTCATCTTAACTTGATTACATCTACAGAGACTTCATATAAGGTCACATTCACAGCTACCCAGGGCTAGGACTTCAGCGTATCTTTTTGGAGGGTACAATTCAACCCAAAATAGAACCTGAGTAGAAGCGGTCTGATGCCCTATGTGTCCTGTGAGCAGGAACGTGTTTCAGTCAACAGCACCTGCATCACACTGAATTGTCTGTTAATTTGAATTCCATGGTTTTGTACATTTGTTTGTATTTACTTCGCAAATAATTATTGAATTATTTTGTTTGGTTTTAATAGTCATGCAAAGGTTATAAGCATAAGGAGTTTATACCCACTTCTACGTTATATATTTTAAAATAACATTACAATACGAACAGTTTGTCAGTTCAGGTAGTCCTTGACAATATTCATTTGTTCTATTTAAAGTACCTGCAGGTTGTTTCAGTACTGTAGCCCCTGGGGTCTAGATGAATGCCAGATGTGAGAGGAGATGGTGGCTTTCTAAACCTTGTATGTGTGAGTAAATCTGTTAAAAGCAGCTTGCCTGGGCACGTGGTCAGATTTCAAACTCCCTGCAGGCTTGTGTACCTCTTAGGACCAGCGTATGCCCTAGGGTAAATGTTGGGCCTTGACATGGCCTGGAGCCAAGGCCAGTTCCCTTAGGGTCCTCTCCCACCGCACCCATGCTTCTCAGCAGTACTATCTGGTCCAAAGAGGGGCCAGATTCTGGCTTGAGTCCCACAGGGAGGTCTGGCCTCGAGATTGCCAAGCTCCAGAATTCTAAAGAAGAACTGGCGTCCAGGACAAGTCCACAGCTCCCCTCCCCCAGAATCAATAGGAGCCCCAGGGTACACGAAACCCTACTCCATTGACCCTAATGGCCCCGAGGACAAATTTGCCCTCAGCAGTGAAACAAGAGAGCCAGTCCAAGGTGTTTGCTTCATGCTTTTTGGTCCAGAGATGGATTGATGGACATTAGATGGAATTCTCAGCTCCACTTAAATATCCCTAAATGCAGACCCCTGGAGGGTGGGGACGATATCTGGGAGAGTAGCCTTAAGTCACTTGCAGCAAATAACAAATATCTTTGTTCTCTTTTTATCTTTAACTTTTTCTTGAGTTTTCCAAAACGTTTAAACCTCATTCTTTTAAAAAATATTAAACTAACTTATTTCCTCAAAAATCTTATATTAAAATCAATGCTTCTAAAAGATATTTCAGATTTATTCCATAACATTGTGCCTACCACCAACCTCATTCCCTTCTCACCTGCAATCTCCAGTTGGTGAAGCATTAACAAATAGTTGAGGGACTTCTTTCTTCTAGGACCAGCCAAGGGGAGAAAACACTGAGTATGGAACAAGCAGACTTGGCTTAATCGCTGATTCCAATACTTAATAGATATCTGAATTTACACAACCCATTTAACTACATTGGGCCTCAATTCCCTAATCTGGAAAATGGGTACAATAATACCTCTCATCTTCCTCATAGTCATGAAGATTGAATAAAATAATGCTTGTGAAAGTTTTTTAAAAGGTAAATTTCTATTTAAATGTGAGCTATTTTTATCACTTGTCAATGTCCTTCAGGCAAAGGCCGCCAGTAACACACCTGTAGCTACACAAGCTGGGTTTATTACTAGTTGCAGTACAGAAAAGACACCATGGGAAACATGGGGTGTTTCAGTAAGAGGGTGTTAGAAGGAACCTACCATAGGATTTGGGCTTTGGTTGGATGATTTGAGGGAGGTTTAGGGAAGAAGGGGGTTGCTCTAAATTGGATTCTGTACAAAAGTAGGGACAATTCTATGATTGGGTATCTCAATAAATCTTCTCAGAGAGGAAAGACTAGAATGAGGATCATGCTGCAATTGTAATTGGTAAAGAAGAAGTAGTAACTCATCTTTGTTGCAAGAGGGAGGTGTCTGGTATTTTGTATGCAGCACAGTGATCTTATTTCCATCAGTGCTTAGAAGGGCCCATGCTTTGTCTCATTTTATCATGATCTCAGAGTAACCCTGTCCGAGCTTAGTATTCTGTGTTCGTTTCTGATAGGAGAATAACGTGGCCGAGCTGTGAGAGCCAGGCCGGCTTCTGCATGTCAGGGGCCGCTCTTCTTTCTCACATCACACATATTCACACCAACAGTTTCCCTGTAGAACCATGGGCCTAAATGTAGTTTCAAAAATAGATGCACCTAGAGTAGGTAAGAGAGAGAAGGAAGAAAGGAGGGAAAAGAATAAGGAGGAGGGAATGAGACACTTAGAGGGAAAAGAAGTTACGAGGCTGTCGTGTGTCTGCATATCCACCCCAAGAGGCCCTAGGAAGAGAGGAAAAGCTCAAATAAATTGAGTTGATTCCACTTCATAATTGGTCACCATTGGAGGCAGCATCAAAAGGTCAGCCTAGAAAACACCAATGCTATTCAATTCCCTTAAGTGGCTCCGGTTTAACCAAGTCCTATGGATTTGGCCCTAACTGTTACCTCTCCCACTCCCCCTGAATTCTATGTCACATAGCCCTTGGGGTCTGTGCTTGCTAATGGTTTGAGGAGAATTTCAGAGCCATTTTCTCCTCTGGTCTATGATCAAATTGCACAGATGTTTCATAAAACTTAAAATGACTAAGCCATTTACCTCAGGTGGCTGATCAAGCAGGTCTAAAGAATTTCAAGGTATCAAGGAACCACAAGTGCTGAGTGGAAATTGAATTGCCGTCACAGATACAGTTTGTCCATTAAAAGCTCAACTTGATGGGCTAATAGAGAGTTATCAGCTGATGAGCAAACATCAGTATGATAGCAACAAAACTGGCCTCTGTTGAAAGGGGCTCTTCTCAAAGACCTCATGATACCCAGTAGAAGATGAACTCTTGATACCTGCTATGTCTCAGTTAATAGCATCAGTTGAATCAGATTAATTTAAAGGGACTAATGAAAATGATGTAAGAGAAGAGTTTGGAGGTTATAATTTGATGTGGCAGTATCAGCTGAAAGATTATGAAACCAGTCCCCTTGGGAATAGGTACAAGTGATAGAAGTTAGAAGGGAGCAAAGGGTCCTGGCCTCATTTCTGTCAGTTCACCATGTCTTCTCAGGAGGATGTGGCAAAATTGGTTGACATCTATCGGTAAATTTTTTAAATGACTATCAGATTTCTAAGGAGTTCAAGTCTTACTGATGGTTTTGTAATAAATAGATCTTACACTTTTCTTGCATTACTAAAAATGTTCTCTGGCTGTACCTGCTATGCCTCTTGGCCTCTAGCTATCTCTTTTTTTTTTTTTTTTTTTTTTTTTTTTTGTGGACCAAAGTTATACTCAAAGTCAAATCTTAGCATTATTGAGTCCATGTCTTATACAGAAAAATAAAAATACCAAAGGCAAAGGTGGAAAATTAAATGGTCAACAAGTGGGAGGAAAGAATCTTAATGACCAAATGGATCCTACCTTTGCTACTTGTGGTAGTATGCTCAGGCTGCTATAATAAGAATACTACAGACTAGGTAGCCTAAATAACAAACGTTTTCTCAAAGTTCTGGAGATTGGGAAGGCCAAGATCAAGACACCAGGTGATTCGGCATCTAGAGAGAACCCACTTCCTGGTTTGCAGACAGCCACTTTCTTGCTATATCTTGACGCGGTGAAGAGAGGAAGCTCTGGTCTCTTCATCCCCTTATAAGACCACTAATTCCATCACGACAGCTCCACTCTTATGGCCTAATCGCCTCCCAAAGACGCTGCCTCCCATCACATTGGGGATTTAGTCTCCAAAATATTAATTTGGGGGGAAGAGTGGACACAAACAGTCTATAGCACTATAAGGGTTAAAGTTGCCAAAATCTGTCTAGGTGACTGCTCTTGACACAGTTCCTCAATAAAATTGGCAAAAGGGTGAAGCTTGTATTGCCTTTTGGAGTCAACTTTACCTGTATTCAAATCTTAGCTTCAGATTTTATTACCTCTGTGACCTTGGATAGACTTCATAAAACTTGTACAAACTTCACTATTCTTATGTTTATATATATATATGTGGGGGAGAGGGCAATACTTCACTGTGTAATTGCCAGAACCAGGTGAGATCATGGATATAAAAGCACCTAGCATTGCACTTGGAGGTTCAAAAACTTTGAGATGTTATGTTGTTCTCAGTTATCTTCTTGTTTACAGCACCCGGCAGGGCCACCTCTGACAGATGTGTAAAGGGATTACTCTTGAAGTAGATCCAGCAGAGTGGTTCTGGTGGGCTGAACACTGCTATGAGTCTTCATGTTGAGAAATGAGCTTTGACATTCCAGGTGAAAGAGTTTGATGACTATTTGGCATTTAATCATTTGAGTGCCAGGCATATAGTAGGCTCAATATATATTGTGTGTAATGAATGAATGTCAAGTGGTAGAAACTCTGTTTCCTTTAATTGATTAGTTCATTTCCCCTGTGTTTTGGGTCAAAGCCACAAAAATCTATTGGTAGAAATGGTAATGGCCCACTAAATTGGGAGCTTCCAAGGACACTGCTTAATACAAAGCAAGTACTTTCTTGAACTGTACTGGGTTCTTTAAATAGTTGTACGACCTTGGGCAAATCAGTCCAGTTCTGTAGTCTTAGTTTCCTTATCTACTAAATGACAGCTTCGGGCTGGAAGATTTCCACTATTCCTTCCAGTTCTAATGATCTGTGATCCGAAATTGTGTCACTGCAAATGGATTTCCTACTGACCTAATGGGAAACATACAATTGCCTTATCTGCCAACCATGAGCCCAGCAATGTCCATTAGAATTAGAAGACGACTCTCCGTTGTAAGTGGATGTTCTATGTGTTGGGGAGTGATCAATGCCTTTCCTTTGTGAGCGAGGTGTGATTTTGATAAACGCCTATCTTATGAATTTTAATCATGTGGCTTGTCAGCGCTCCTCAAACTCTAAATACCAAACTATTGTTATTACTCATGGACTGATTTAGAACCAGGTCAAAAAAACAAGTCCCAAACGTTAACAGCTGAAATATTTATGATGCAACTAGCGTTGCTTCCAAGTAATGCACACCATATTCAGGAAAAAACACATTATGGCAATCCAGGCCTTAAATTGATGAACATGTTTCCATTTTAGCCTGCAGATTGTTCATCAGAGAGCAATCCATGTGAATTTGATATTCCTAGGAGGCAAAGCCGGGGTGAGAGTGAGCCTTGGGACTGATTCTGCTTGTCACCTTTCAGAAAAGGAATAAGCTATCCCCAATATCCCATTGTAGCCCCAACCCTATTTTCATTAGTCCATTATACCCCTCCGTCCTCTTTTTTAAAGGACAATGTGCCTACTTAGAGTGTATCATATAGATAGCTATATAAGATTGATACAGGAGTTTTTGAAAATATTCAGTTAAAAACTGCATGCATTCCCTTTGGAAATGTAACCAAGGATGATACATTAGGGATTCTTGTACAGGTGCAAGTGGTGACGTGATATGGAAAACATCCTTTATAAAACTGCAGGCAAAAGTATGCACCCCTATGCCCACTACTTCTTCACACTTTCCTTTCCTTTACAAACACCCAGTGACTGATCCAGATATTGGGAGTTTGGGGTCAAAGAAGCTCTGAGTTTTGAAACATCTTGTAGATATTCCATTAAATTTGGCCCAAGAGATCCAGAAAGCCTTAATAGGAATTACCAGCAGGACAGGGTGTGTACACCAGGTAGGAGAAGCCATTTAGGCTAAATTGGCCAAGGTAGTGAAGAAGGAAAGAGATACATTTTCTTGTAACTTTTAACAAAAGAGTAAAATCCATCACTCAGTGAGCAAGCACTTACTAGGCACCTGCTCTGAGCAAGGCCTTGGGGTAAGCACTTGGGGAGAGTACAAGTTAGCAGAAATTTGGTATTCTTCAGATATAGTATCAGGCCTCCTAATACTGGTCTCTCGTCCTCTCATCAAAACCCTCCAGAACCTTGCTACTCAAAGTGTAGTGCACATCGGCATTACCTGGGAGCTTGTTACAAATACAGAATCTTTAGCCCCACTCTAGACCTACTGAATCAGAATCTACATTTTAACAAAAT
The DNA here is from genome assembly GCF_003676395.1 of Aethalodelphis obliquidens. NCBI lineage: Eukaryota > Metazoa > Chordata > Mammalia > Artiodactyla > Delphinidae > Aethalodelphis > Aethalodelphis obliquidens. Next base: position 20,757,879 of record NW_020837956.1, read on the forward strand.
CCTCCTGTGCCTTACATGCACGTTAAAGTTTAAGAAGCACTGCGGAGACCAGAGGAGTCTGAGAAACTGTCACTTAGCTAAGCAAAGGGTACTTACAGGGGGCGTCCTGAAGTCCCTACCATGCATCCAGTATTGTCATAACAGACTTTTATTATCAGTAGTTGTTAAACATTGCCTGGTCACTTGGGAGACAGAGATTTTCTCTACAAGTCTGATAAAGAGGACATTTTTGTTGATTATGTGAAATCATAGATGGTCCAGCTGGGTAGGATCTTACTGACTACAGATTCCCCCCTGGTAGAGATAAGGAAGCCCAGAGCAGGGAAACGATCAATGGCCCATGACTAGTAAGTGGGAGAGCTGGGGCTAGAACTGAGGTTTCTGAACTCACTGCTTATTCACCTCCACTTCACTGAGAAATGAGGACAGAGGCCCAAGGGCATGTCTGGATGAATCACTTACAAATCAATTGCTGGTCGATGGATCAGATCGGCAAAAAATGACATCTAATTTACCATTAGGTAATCCACTGCTTAGAGTCGAATTCTCAAGGGGAAAAAATGGAATCATAATAACACAGTCATTTGTACTGTAATCAATGCCATGGCATGAGTAAGGACAAAATTGATACTGACCAAGTTTCATCAAATAAATGACCTAGTTATCATAAAATCTAAACTTATTTGTCCCAGTACAAACCCAGGAAATAACTGTGTCAGAGAGAGGCCTACGTACCTGTAACCTAGGCTTCAGGGATTGAGGGGGTCTCCCCAAAGTTCCTTTTATGCTAAATGTCCGCCCTCAAGTTCCATCCTTCAAGAGCCCGTAAAATGCTGCCTCTGCACTCAGCGAGTGGGAATGAGAATGGAATGAGATGAAATGGTGCAGAACACTTGCTCCTGTACTGACCTGGGAGCTCCTAAAGACAGAATGCACATCTGATTCATATCTGCTTCCCAAAACACCTAGTACTTAGTAGGCTCTCAATCCCTGTTTGGTTGGTGGAACTTTTAGGGGGGTGCTCTTTTGTAAATCACAGGTCGATTCAGCTTCTATAGCAGGAATCACTGCAGCAACTTCGGGGAGCCTCAAATCTGCTGGCAGCCATCACCAGAGGCACAGACCTACCTGAACAACCCCAAAGTCCCTGTTGCTGTTCTTGCTTGCAGTTGGTGCAGTACACATACCTGTCAGTCAGCTGAGTCAAGGGGCAAGTAGACAATTTGCACGTAATCCTGAGCAAGAAGAAAGGTTTAACCAGATTCATTAGTCAGTCCTCATGTGCCTAGAATAGACCATTATGAATGGAGAAGACAAATCACTTCAGTGGTTTTGATTTGTGATTTAGTTTTGGCTAAAATTCAGAGTTAGTTGCTTACAGGAGTCAAGAGGATTGACTCTCACCTCCTAGTTAATCCATTAGCCTGAATGTTCTGCTCTTCACCCTGTTGTTTTCTGTCTTGCAGACATAGCCTTGAATACAAAGTAATGACTCTTGGGGGACACAACCTGAGAGCATGTTATCTTCTCATATTTCTCATTTGGTTTGATTTTCCAAACTCCTAGGTCCCTCTGTGTCTTCAGCTATTTTAGTGTTGTCCTTTCTGGTTTGTTCCTTATAATAGTTCTCTTGTCTCTGGCATCTCCAAATTTATTTTTTGTGGAAGTGATTATGTTTCCAAGAACTCTTACTTTTACCCCCTAGTTATAGAAAAAAGCCATCCCTTTGCAACGTAGCTCCTTGACCTCACCTTGCATTGCAGCCCAGCTGCACTTCATCTGGAATGCTGACAGAGTGTACCAGCACTGCCCTGACTGGGCTCTCAATCAAGATGCCCCCAAACATAGGAGATTTGTGTGGAATCTAGCATCAGAAAACATGGGAGACCATATACAATATGTGGCCTATGCCTTGCACATTCATTTCTTTGTTCATTCATTAAACACTATTCATTAGTTGTTCTCTTTACATCAGGCAATGAGCACCTGTCACAGTCTGGGTATGCCCATAGGGTCCATTGTATCTCCACAGTTGACTTATTAGCTTTACCTCTTTGCTTTTTTTATTTTTTAGGAGTTGCTGTTGTGCAGGGGTTGGCAAACTATGACCCTCAGGGCAGCTACCTGTTTTTATAAATAAAACTTTATTAGAATACAGCCATGTTTATCTGTTATACATGTTCTGTTGCTGCTTTTGTGCTACAATAGCAAAGTTGAGTAGTTGTAATAAAGACTGTGTGACCCTCAAACCTAATATATTTACCATATGGCCTTTTACAGAAAAAGTTCCCCTACAGTTGGTTTACAGCATACTTTGCACATTTTAAAATTGGCTTATATGGTTTTTTGTTAATGAGTTCTAAGAGTTTTTTGTATATTCTGGATAACACGCCCCTTATCAGTTATATAATTTGCAAATATCTTCTCTCATTCTGTGAGTTATCTTTACACTTTCCTGATGATACCCTTTAAAATGCAAAAGTTTTTAATTCGGGTGAATTCCAATTTCTCCATTTTTTTCTTTTGTTGCTTATATTTTTTGTGTTATATCTAAGATTCCATTGCCAAATATAAGGTCATGAAGATTTACTCCTATGTTTCCTTCTAAGAATTTTATAGTTTTAGCACTTAATTTAAGCTTTTGACTCTCTTGAGTTAACTTTTCTATGGTATGAGGTAGGGCTCTAACTTTATTCTTTTGCATTCAATATCCAGTTGTCTCAGCAACATTTTTGGAAAAGACTATTTTTCCCCCATTAAATTGTCTGGGTATCCTCTCAAAAATCAATTAGCCATAAATGTGAGAGTTTATTTCAATTCTATTCCATTGATCTATGTATTTATAGTTATGCCAGTATCACATTGTCTTGAATACTGTCACATTATAGTAAGTTTGAAATCAGGAAGTATAAATCATCCTATTTTGTTCTTATTAAAATCTGGGTCACTTAAACTTTTATATGAATTTCAGGATCAGCTTCTCAATTTCTACCAAAAAGTCACCTGAGATTCTGATAGAATTACACTTAATCTGTAGATCAATTTGGAGACTATTGGCATCATATCAACAGTGATGATGAACATGGATTTTTTTAATTTATTTAGATATTTTTTATTTCTTTCAACAATATTTTGTAGTTTTTAAGAGTATAAGTATTGTACTTCTTTTATTAAATTTATTTCTAAATATATTTTTGATACTATTTTGATACTATTTTGATACTATTATAATGGGATTGTTTTCTAATTTCCTTTTTTGGATGGTACATTGCAAGTGTATTGAAATACAATTGATTTTTGTATCCTGCAAACTTGCTGAACTTGTTTACTTGTTTACTAATTCTAATATTTGTTAGTGAATGCCTTAGGATTTTCTGTATATAAGATCATGTCATTTGCAAATAGAGATAGTTTTACTTCTTCCTTTCCAATCCTTCCTTTCCTTATTTTTCATGCCTAATGCCTTGGCTAGTACCCCCAGTGTTGAATGGAAGTGGCATGACCTGATATCTTTCTCTTCTTCCTGATCTTAGAGGAAACCATTCAGTCTTCTGTAATTAAGTATGATGTTAGCTGTGGATTTTTTGATAGATGCTCTTTATTAGTTGTCTTATATTCCTAGTTGTTGATTATTTTATCATGAAAGGGTGTTGGATTTTGTCAAATGTTTTTTCTGTATCTATTGAGATGATCCTGTGGTTTTGTTTTGTATTCTACTGATATGGTATATGACATTAATTGATTTTGAAATATTAAACCAATCTTACATACATCCCACTTTGGCATGGTGTAAAACCCCTTTCATATGTTGCTGGATTCACTTTGCTAGTATTTTGTTGAGGATATTTGTCTATATCCATGAGAGATACTGCTCTGTAGTTTTCTTTTCTCATCACGTCCTTGTTTTTGGTATCAAGGTAATACTGGCCTCATAGAATAAATTGAGGGGTTCCCTCCTCTTCTATTTTTTGGAAGAGTTTGTGAAGAATTCGTATTATTTCTTTAAATGTTTGGTAGAATTAAGCAGTGAAGTCATCTGGACCTGAGATTTTCTTTGTGGACAGGTTTTTTTCTTTATTGCTAATTTAATAAACTCTCACATATAACCTAGTTGGTGTCTACCTAGGACTTTGTCTACTTCATCTAAGTCATCTAATTTACTGGCACATTTAAAAAATAGTATTCCATTACAATCCTTTTTATTTTGTAAGGTTGATATTATAGTAATGTGCCTTCTTTCATTCCTGATTTTGGTGATTTTCGTCTTCTCTATTTTATTCTTGGTCAACCTAGCTAAAATTTACCAATTTTAGTGATGTTTGCAAACAACCAACTTTGATTTTCCCTACTTTTTCCTGTTCTCTATTTCATTAATTTCTGCTCTAATCTTTATTATTTCCTTCCTCTGATTGATTTAGGCTTAGTCTGCCCTTCTTTTCTAGGGTCTTAAGGTGGGTGGTTAGGTTATAGATTTGAGACCTTTCTTCTTTTTTAATGCAGGCATTTACAGCTATAAATTTCCATCTAAGCACTGCATTAGCTGCATCCCACAAGTTTTGGCACATTATTTCTTCATTTTAATTCACCTAATTCTTCTTTGACCCTGCTATTTAGAAGTGTGTTGTTTAATTTCCATGAATTTACCAAATATGTTTCTGCTGTTGTTTTCTAATTTTATTCTGTCATGTTCAGAGAAAATAATTTGTGTGATTTCGATCCTTTTAAATTTAATGAGGCTTGTTTTATGGCCTAGTATGTGGTCTATCCCAGAGAATGTTCCATGTACACTTGAGAAGCATTTATATTATGCTATTGTTGGATTAGATGTTCTATATCCTTCTATTAGGTCTAGCTGATTTATAATGCTGTTCTATTCTTCTATTTCCTTGTTGATCTTCTGCCTAATTTCTATCCATTGTTGAAAGAGGATACTGAAGTTTCTATTATTGTGAATTGTCTATTTCTCCCTCCAATTCTATCAGTTTTTGTTTCATGTATTTTAGGACTCTATTGTTACATATGTTTATGTTTATAATTTTTATATCTTCCTAATATATTGATCCTCATAATTATGAAATATCCTTTCTATATATAATAACATTTTTTGTTTTAATATCACTTTTGTCTGATATTAGCATACCCACTCCAGCTTTCTTATGGTTCCTGTTTACATGACATATATTTTTCCAGCTTTTCACTTTCAGCCTGTTTGTGTTTTTAAAATAACATGTATCTCCTAAAGACAGCACGTAGATGGATTTAGGTTACCCGCTAACCTTTCAGTATTTTGTATATATCATCCCACTGTCTTCTGGCCTCTATTGTTTCTGATGAGAAGACAGCTGTTGATCTTATTGGGGTTCCTTTGTAAGTAACAAGTCACTTTTCTCTTGCTGCTTTAAAATTTTTCTCTTTGTCTTTGACATTGAGCATTTTTACTGCAATAAGTCTGTGTGTGGATATTATGTGTTGAATTGTGTCCCCAAAAGGGATATGTTGAAGCCCTAACCCCCAGTGCCCGTGATGTAACTTTATTTGGCTTCAGTGAGGTCTATTTCCCTTGCAGGGTGAAGCATCTGAAGTCACTCTTCAGTCTTGGTTATGCTAGGATGACATCCTGCAACGTCAGTGGTATTAACAGGGCTCTCTTGAACTGTCTCTTTCCCTGACTCTGTTAAATTGTCTGCTTCTAGCATCACATCCAGCTGTTGGCTGCCACAAATTATTATCTGATAGCTCTATTGTTTTTGGCAAAGTTCTGGGGACATATATTCCTCCAGTCTGATCCAATTAAATGTGGGTCCCTTTGCATTCTTTGAAGTTTCTTTTGAACTCAGCTGGGCTCTTCCTAGCTGTCTCTTTCCCTGGTTCTCTCTGGTAAAATAGCTGCCCTACTGTTTACCTTCTGCTCTCATGAACCTACCAGTCTCTCAATTATTTACCACCAAAATCACCATTGTTTTCAAGAGCATCTTTAGGCCTGAACTCTTCCACACTGTTTCAAATAAAGTCAGTTCCTTTCAAGAGAACTTTGGAGATATCTGTTCTTATAGCCTGCCTCTCCCTGGGGCTGGGGACTGTTTCTCTTGGAGTGACACCCTACTTTATGGGCAGGGTGCTGGGCAGGGTTAGTAGCTTCTCTTCTTCTCAACTTGCCTATTCCAGCTTGGCACCTCCATCCTACACATGAACTGTGGTCAGGGTAATCAAGACCCCAACATTCTCAGTGTCCCATGTTTCAAGTAGAGCCTCTACTCTATGAGTGGGGTTGGGTGTGGTAAGAGAGCCTTGACCTCTTGGCCACACTTGCCTGGAGTTTAGCCTCTACTACACATGGCTGGGGAAGATGAGAACTGTTATTGGCCTGCCCCTCCTGGAGAGGCTCCAGAACCCTGGATCAGGAGCTGGGGATAGAGGGAGCCCTGTGTTCTTCGCTGAAACTGCCTGGAGTGGAGTTTCCATCATGTTGAGCAGGGAGAGGGAAGGAGGGTTCAAATGTCACAGATGCTCACTGTTCTTACCGAGTTTTAGTAGGTTTTCTTGAATAAATGTTTTTTCATTTGCTGTATGTCCTCAGACAATTTCCAGAGGCATTAAATGATTAGGTTTTTTAAAACAATTTTCACCAGTTATGCGTCTTTCACTGGGGAACAGGTCTTCAGAGCTCCTCATGTCACCATTCCAAAAGTGGAGCCCCTCTGCAATTCTTTATCTTTCTGTCTCTCTCAGACCAGATGGGGAGCTCCTTTGGAATAGGGGCTGTATCCAAATAATAATTGCTGCCTACATTTACTCTGAACTATGCTTGGTGCTCTGTGAATATTATTTCTAATCCCCTCAATAGCAAGTTGGTTATTATCATCCCTCCATAGGTGAGGAAATTGAAGCTAAAGACAGCAAGTGACTTGCCTGAAATCTCGCTGTTAGTAAGTATTGGAGCCAAGAGCCCAAACCAAGTCACTCTCTCTAACGTCTGTGGTCTTCCCACTTCACCATACTGCCATTGTGCTCTAGTGTCTGGCATAGTGCTTGGAATACAGGTACTGGCTGAATGAATGAAAAAAAATTACAAATGAATGGATAAATAGTTGAACTCTCAGGCATAACAAGCCCAAGAACATCTATCAGCACACAGCTCTTCTCTCTCCTTTCACGTTTTGCTTTCAGGCTGATTAGTGCATCTTCACAGCAACTTCTCTGACTTTGCTAATTAGTTCCTTTGCCTTAATGGCAATCATAATATGTAAGAACAACTTTAATCCTAAATTTGTTAAATTAAATCAATGGGTACTATATAGTCACAATGTTCAGGAAGTATAGTACTAAGCTCTCTGGAATTTGCAAAAGGTCTTCCTTTGAGTTTATTTCAGCAACAGATCATAGTAGTATTATTTTGTGCTATCTGATTTTTGCATAATTCGTCAGTTTGGCACCTTTTAGGTTAGTGATCTTTAATGCTGTATTGTTCAGAAACTCAGATCAGGTATGTCATTAGCAGTATGACTGTACCTGAGTCTATTTCTGACAAATACAATGATCTGTTGGACACCCTAAAAGTTGAATCAGTAGCTTCATTCCTAAAGTGAGCTTTATTTTTTCTAAGTTTCACTTTTTCTTTCTCTTCTCTTTTCTTTTTTTGAATTAAATTTTCATTACCCAAGTAACACATGAATTTATTCTTCTTGTGGAAATTTCTATGGATACATATTTGTGTGTGCATTTGTAAGACACAAGAAGATACATACCCAAACTTAATATAGTGATTACCTCTAGGGAAGGGAGTGGGAAGGGGAAGAAGGGAGCCTGCTGGTGAAAGAGGACACTAGGCTGATCTGTAATGTTTTAATATTTTACAAGGAGAATGTTTCCTCTTCCTCTTTGTTCCCTTTGTTCTCTGTCATTCTTAGTGCAAACATGTGAGAATGTGTAAATCCCTACCTGTACACGAGGTAAGTTCAGCCAGAACCGCCGAGTGAGCCTCCCCAATGGCCAGAGGAATCATTCACCCCCTCTTAATTGTTCTTATTGAGTCGGAGAATGGGGGTGTCATTATTCTCGCCTGTGCCTTTTTCATCTACAATGTACATTTTCTGTTAGCTTGTCCTGCTGCAGTTGATGGCGGTTTTATTGATTAGATCATTTGCCTGTAAACACCAGCTTGATCACGAAGAAGCAGGGAGAATTGAAGACGTACTTCTAAAGGCATATTCTGTTACCAGTAGCAAGCCGCTGACTTACTTGCATCTTCAAGCTGAGGCAGCCTGGAGAAGACAGATTGAGATGTAGCATAACCTAGGCATTGACTCTGACCATCTTCCCAATTGATGCTAATTGATCCCATGTAGATAGTCACAAAAGGATGCAGATTGTTGGTTAGGTCGGTGCAACGTGGTGGGGGAGCCAGGACTTTAGGGTTTTGATCCTGATACAAATCCTAGTTTCACCACTAGCTGAAGGGATCATAGGCAAGTAACAGTCGTTTTTAAGTCAGTTTTAGTATCTTTCCTCCCCTTCCTCCTCTTCATTCTCCTCCTCCTTTTAGATTTAGAATTAAGTGAAATTACATGCGAAAGAATGTAGTTTCATGAACGCTGGGGCACATAGAGATAGTCTGTGATCGACTGCCAGATTTGTTTCCCTGGGCTAAGACAAAAAAACAAACAAACAAAGAAACCTCTTCTCTTTCTCCTTCTCACACTAATGTGCCCTCCATTTCTCCTCCTAAAAATATAAGGAGTAGTCCTCACCCATGCCCATCTGCCCTGGCATTGTTGGTGACATACTTACAGGTAAGATCCCTTAGACTAAACAGAGATTTGATGCAGAAAAAAAATAAAGTACCAAATGCTCTTCTGATTGAGGTTTGGGGTTGTCATAGACCCAGGCACCACTTCCGAAGCAGTTCCTGAAACAACTTTTAAGATGAAAGACTTCCAATATCTATAGAAAGAGTAAGACTTGGGATCCTTGAGGAACAATAACCCCAGGCCATGCTGAGTGCTTCCATCCTTTATATGGGGACTCTCATGAAGAAACAGCAGGTGGCAGGAGATGTCACTGGCATTTCTTATTTCCATTTGATAAGCTTGGTGTAAAGGATATCCAACAAGTCTCAAAAAGAAAACAAACTAAATAAAAGCTTCTTGAGCAGCCTGTTGCTTTCATCAAACATTTCCTCAGAAAGTAAGTGTCAGGGCAGCTGGAAGAGAGAAAGGTGAGTGTCGTATTCGACTGGCACCTCAGGAAACACTCAGACCTACTAAGGCCGAGGTACTGCTCTAGGTGGTAAGAAGCCTGGGACCAGAGAGGCCTCCCATAGGAGCAGGGATGAGGTTTTTCTGAGTGAGTAGATCCCACCAATGTGTGGCCTGCAGTTAGTCATTCCTAAGGCTGTCCCTGTGCAGAGGGGGACTGTGTTTTCTGTTAGTGAGAAAGTAACCCTCCTGGATCTCACCCGATTTTGCTGGGTACCTTTAGGTTCTTCTAAAAGGACTGGACTATCATTAAAGTCAGCCCTTTACTTCTGTGATCCTGGCCTAGAGGGACTGAGCCACACCTACCTTACCTCCAGGCTCTTAAGAGGCCACCTGGTTTCAGTCTCAGACTCACAGCCCTTGGCCTCTCCTCATAGACAAAGCCCAAGGAGCCTCAGTGTGGAATGAAGTTGTCCAGGAAAATTCCAGAATGGGGTTCCTCTAACAGCTGATCCTAATCATTCTTAGAAGTTAAGAAAAAAAGAAGTTGACTATAAAATGAGTTGCTTTTCTAGGATTTCTAGCAAACAAAGGCTCTTCTTGACAGTGAGGTGTCCCATAGAGTTTACGATTTGCAGAATGGGGCTTTGCAGGGAAGTTCAAAGGTAAGGGCTCTTCTTTACCCCCACTGTGGCTGTGATCTGGGCAGAGGTGGCTCAAGATGCCTGACCAAAGCCTGGCACTTAGGGTTCTCCTGCCTGACTCAGATGCTCTGGCTTTCTGAGACATACGCGGCAGCCAGGCTCAGCGTGAAACAGTGAACTCGGAGTCAGGAACCACATCTGTAACCCATTGCTCATCCCTGGTGGGGTCAGAGAGCCCAGTCTCCCACTCACATACTGTTGGAGTAGGAAGAGGCCTTAGAAATAATGTCCAACACCTTTGCGTTTAAAGGAAACAGGCCCGGAGACATCAAATAGCCTTCCAAATGCCTCCTCTCCCAGAATACCCCTCAAAAATCTCATTTATCTTAATATTCTCAGCCGCCTGCAGACATATGACATCCGCTCAACGAATGTTGAATGAACGAATGTACATTGTGGTGGTGACTCAGTGGCAGAGCTGATATTAGCACACAAAACTCTCTTTCCTACCCCATCACTCATTAAGTCAACACTTAACACGACTTAATCAGCACGTTCAAGCACAGTCATTTGGAGCCAAAGGCAGACTCACAGAAGGTGGCCTCCTGCTTGCACTCAATCTGGACAGCTTTTCCTCTCATTGCTCAGTTGACTTCTGGATTGAGGGGCTGCAGCTTGCAGTACCAGCAGAGGATATTCATTGACTCAGGGAATGGATTGGAGGCAGTTTCCCCTTTGGATACCAGGCGCCACCAGGGAAGCCCGATCACTCATTCATTTTATATTCATTCATCATTTAAAAAATTATTTATTAAGAGTATGCATCATGGGGCTTCCCAGGTGGCGCAGTGATTGAGAGTCTGCCTGCCGATGCAGGGGACACGGGTTCGTGCCCCGGTCCGGGAAGATCCCACATGCCGCGGAGCGGCTGGGCCCGTGAGCCATGGCCGCTGAGCCTGTGTGTCCGGAGCCTGTGCTCTGCAACGGGAGAGGCCACAGCAATGAGAGGCCCGCGTACCGCAAAAAAGCAAACAAAAAAAAAAATGAATGAGTGATCAACAAATTAGTTAATACTAGACCAACTTCACCTTAACCTCTAATCTCTATTTTCCTATGCCACCCAAAGCAAAGAAACTCACTTCTTAGTAATATGATTTGAAAAGCAAGGTAATAAAATATCTGTTAGTAATTATGCTTTTTTTTTTTTCTCTGAACTCCTTGTTTGAAAAAATACTATAAGGGAGTAGAGTATAAAAGCTTGGAACTAAAGGCTGGGTTTTCTGGTCCCAGGAATCCCCAAGGAGCACTGAGGTGTAGAGGTTGGAAAACATAAGGAATTAGACCAACCAGAGCACATAGAGGCTGACTGCTTTCTGGTCTAGGTGAATATTTTTTAATTGCAGAGTTGATTCAGGCCTCAAAGGTCATGAACTGGGAAATCTAGCTCTCTGTGGTTTTACTCAAATTAAGGACTAATCGAATCCAGCCAGTAAAAGCAAACCACTTCTTGTGGGTTGTGAGTATAGGGTAAGAGAAGAAAACCAGCAAGCAAGAACTTATAGGGGTTCTGTGCCCCAGGATTGTGAAGCTTACAGGTCTCTTCTGTAGATTTTCGCAAATAGAATTACAACTGAACTTGTGGCAAATAAATACATAAAATAAACATGTCCTGAAGCATACTAATTAAAAGCCCAGCCACTAGGGTTAGTGAACTCTCAATGTTAAGCATGGTATTCGGCTGAATTCCAGTACATGGGACCATGATTCTTAGCAGCTGCAAGACTAGAACACAGCAGTTCCATTCCTTATGCATGTAAAGCACAAGGGATGGGACAGCATTGGGGAAGAGTCTCTTCCTGGTGTCATATCTGGGCTTTTTATCTGGCTTGGAAATTGTCTAGTTGGTGATCACAGGATGTAGGCTAGAGGCTGCTTAATCAGAAGAAAGAGCCTTGCCTTGGAATTAATATGCTCTGTCACTAGCTGTGTGGTCTTGGGCAAATCAGGTCCTTCCCCATCAGTCTCTTCATCTGGTGAACTAAGGGATTAGAACAGAGGGTCTCTCCTTTCAACCCTAGGGCTCTCTTTTGTGGATGAAATTCTATGTGTCTGTGAATATTTGTTCTTTGTAGCATCTATAGGACTATCACTTTGAAGTATAAGTTTGCCTCTTGAACAGATTCAGGAATTTTGAGGAAAGGAAGGAGAATGGGTTTCAGAGGTTGATTCACAAAGCAAAGGAAGGATGCTAACATTGCTTGACCTGAGAGAATCTCTAACAGGAGTAATTCTTGTCTTACGAACAAATATTTATTGACTGCATACTACAAGGCAGGTGTTGAGTCAGGTATTGGAGGTGCAACGTGGAGCTTATAGTCTAATGCCATTTTACGCGTGGAAAAGCTGACTTTTAGAGGGGTTAAGTAATTGGCACAGGGTCAGGTAGCTATTGGTGGATGAAATCTGAATTTGAACCCTCATCCCTCTGACTGCTGTAGTATATCACATTGCATCCTGGGAATCGAGACAAAAAGACCAAAAGGAGCCTGAGACTGGATCTGAAGTCTTGATATTCTTCCTCGTGGCTCCACGAAAGTGAGTTATTCATGCTTCCTGACACTATCCCCAAAGTCTGATAGCCTCTGAAAATCCCTTGTCTCCCGTAATGATTATTGTTGAACCATCTTCTGTTAACTCATGCTAATCCCTTGGAAAACTGCTTCTGGAAAACTCAAAACTAAACTTCTGAAGCCTGGCCCTTGGGTGCCATATTTGATATTTCTAGAAGCTAAAAGGGGACTTAGTCCTATTTCACATCACAAATCAGGTACAGGAAGAAATAGCTAAAAAGATGGCTCTCCTGCAAATTGGAGTTCCATTCCCTAATCCCATTCCCCAAAGCCCCTGGCTTCTTGTTGGATTGGCATATAGGCATTCAGGCACCTGGCAGAGATTGTGAAGAGCGGGTTCTGTACCCATCCCACCCTCCCACTTCTGACCTGCAGCCTTCGGGTCTCAAAACAGTGAATCTGACTGGGGAGCCTGCTCATTACAAACCGATGGATTGAAGAAGTAATTCACCACCCTAAGGTCACTCCTTGCTCACAGTCTCTTGTAGAGATGCAGGGTAGAGACCTGAAGGATCTAAGGGATCAGGATGGGGCTGGGGAAAGGGTAATGACCTGAGTTTAGACTCCATCTTATGCTAAAAGGATAAAAAGAGTTTTTGAGAAAAGCATGCCAGGTTAGGTGAACAAAAAGAGCTTTAGCAGAAGGAACTAGACTAGGGATAAAGGATGTGCTTTGGGAGCAGAGTGGAAAGATTATGGGTTTGAATGCCAGCTCAGCGTACTAACCATGCACTTTGGGTTACTAGGCATCAGTGTCTGTGCCAGTTGAATGGAGATAACACATCCTGTGGAAGGTTGTGAAGATAGTTGCTAACAAAAGTCGAGTTTGCAGTAAAAGTTTCCTGCTATTATTTTGCTGTATTTGTATTGTATTATCCTTCATGAATCAGGCAGGATTTCAGACCCAGCATGTCAGCACCATAGCATTCTGGATAGTCACTTGTTAGTGAGGGAAGGGGAAGCTTAACTGTGAACAGAAACATGTGATTTTGTTGTACAAGTATGTATATATGTGTGAGGTGCATATATGTGCACGTGTGAGTGTGCCCATATCCTGTGCAGACATGCAGGTGTATGCGTGTCCCTGGGCCTGGAGCCACACCTCCAAGTGGCATTCTTTGAAGTGACTGGAGGTTTTGATAACCTCCCTTTTCATGCAGCCTGCCTTGAATGTGGCAGTTTGAGAATCCCAATTATAGACTCTGGTCTCAAAACAGCCTAGAAAAAATCAAGACAAGCCTCACAAACATTGTCTCATTAGTTCAGTGAAACCTTACTCATTTACCCTAATTGTGGGGAAGGATTGTTTTCATGCGGGAAATGTCTGAAAGGGGCTTGCTTTAATAAATAGGCAGGACTTGTTTGTAATCAGTGGTGCCGCTCACACACACACAATCCATGTGCTTAGTCCTTAAAAACGCTTTGTTCTCGGAAGCGGGTTGCACATTCCCACTGCCACCTTGAAGCTGCTAGTGTAAGGGGTGACCTGGGAGCAAGGGTCTTTTATTTTCCTTCTTATTTCCAAGTAAACAACAACCTAACAGACGGCCAAGGGGATTGAACTAGGGCTATTTACAGGGAGAGAGGGAGACAACGACAGCAAAGCTGGAGAGTTTTGGCAAGAGTTAAGACTCAAAAAACCTAAATGCTAATCCCAGCTCAGTCCCCAAGCGGTCAAGTTACTTTATCTCTCTGGGTCTCAGTTTCTTATCTCTCAAGTGAATGAGTTTACCACAATGGTTTCTCATTGCTGTTAAATCATAGCATTTCAGGGCTGGAAGAGGTCCTAGAGATCATCTGATTCAACCCCTTAATTTCCTTGTGTTCTTCTCATACTCTGAAGCTTCCTGAGCTGCAAATTATGAAGGTTGAATATATGTTTAATGATACATGTGACTGAGATAAAGGCTCAGGCAAGAGGGTGGGACTCGAAGAACTTGACTTGAATCAAGTTCCAAGCAGAGAACAGATGAGCAGCCAGCAGGGCACCTGGAGAATGGGCAGCCAGAGAAGCCAGAAAGGGGCAATGGGGTAGAGAAGTGGGCAGGAGGACCTAGGGTTCAACAAGCAAAATAGGTCACCAACAGAGCAGGCAGCAGGCAGGTGGGAAGCCCCTTAGGAATCAAGAACCCAGAGAAGAAGAGCCTTAGCAATGAAAGGCAAAAGTCAGCAAAAATATAAGGCCACAGCCCCAAAGTCCCAAAGAAGAGGATGAGGCCTGATGGAGAGCCATTGGCCCTGCCAATCGTGGTAATTACAAGGCTGGAGGTCCAAAGGTCTCTTCTCTGATTAAAGCAATTCAAGGAAGCCCTGGGCTTGTGAATTGTTTCCTACCCTCTGGAGACATGTAGAATAATGGATGGGAGGACTGGCTGATTGAAGGGAGCACCATATGGTGGGGGACAGCCGGGAAGAAATGGTTCAAAGCAGCAGGAAGTGCAGCACTGGTGGCCCAGGTGACCCATCGGATCAGAGCTGGAGCTGAAGATCTGAAAGTCATCTGCACAGAAAGCAGCACTGAACCTGTGAGAATGGGCAAGCTCTCTGCAGAGAGAGAAAGAAAAAGGTCAAAGACGACCTCGGAGAACACTTTATTCTGGCTGGATAAACAAATTGAAAGGTGACCTATCCTCTTACCTCACTTGAAGCTAATAGTGAAGTATGTATTGAGGACAAGTGGAGAAAAGACAAGTGACATTTTAGAGGACACAAGAATAAATATGGGCTTTCTTCCTTGAGTTGCATGTTATCAGGTCCACCTGTCTGTGCCTCCCCTCCACTTGCATTGCTGTCCACCGATGAGATGGCATCTCCATTGTCTCCAGAATGCAAACAACAACTAAATGAGTCCCTGGTTTTCTTTTCCTTTAGAGAATATGGGTTGAGATGTGGAAGACACAGAAATAAATCAGCCTCTCCTTGTGGTTGTTTGTGTGTTTCCTTCTCCCTGGGCAATTCTATGCCAAAGAAAATATCAGTTTTCTAACTGAGCATCTTCATGCTCAAAACTGGTGACCTTGAGGCAGTTGTCTGGGGCAGCAATCTCAGAAACGTCTGCCTGCCTCCTAAATGCTCGTCTTCTCAGCCTGAAATTCCTAGAACTAAAAATTATCTCATCCACTCATCCTCCTTTTTTTTTTTAACATGAAGAACCAGTCCAGGAGAGATGAAATGGCTCACTCAAGGTCATTAGTACATATAATGGTTAGATAATATTTCTCAAATCAGAGTATTGTATGAGCCCTTTTTAAAGTAAAAAAAAGGATACTTTATGGGTCCCTGTAACACATGCTTTTTCCTCCAGGGAACCCCAGACTCCAGGTTAAGAGTGCAGAGATTAGTTCAAGGTGACTGGTGGTAGGGACTTGTCTCCCAAAGGGCCAGGCTAAGACATTTTGTGTGCTCCTCTCTCAGCGGCATCCTGAGCTCCAGTTGGCTCATTGCCCTGTATGGCCCACGCCCATCCGGAGCTCCTGGCACGTTCTATAAACAAGGTCTTTTCCTGAATACTTTAGCCTCTAGGAGTCTTCCCAGACCCCACCCCGGAGCCTGCTCACTCTTCCTCCTTTGACTATGGTGATACATGTTTCTGTGCCTCCAGTCCTAAGGGTCTCTGTCACTGTTTGGTTTCCAAGGCACACCATGAGGTATTGGCCTTTGTTTGGCTCACCTGCTCTCTAAAATCTACACTCATCCAAGGTGAGGCAGAGGAGGATGGAGGAGACGCCAGGCGATGTGATGGCTGGGCCGCCATGACATGGCACGTGGGGGAGAGAAAAGTCAGCGGCCCCATAGGAAGAGGGCACAAGCCCAGGAAGCTCTGAATGGAATGTGGGTAGAAAAGGCTGCTGGTCAAAGAGGGTGTTGTGAGGACTTGATCTATAGCATGTGGGAACTGGAGGTCCCTCGGGAAGGCCTAGACCTACGCCCCTATTTTGCAAATAAAGAAGAAACCAAGTCCCAGAGACCCAAAGGAGCTTGCCTGGTCCCACATGGATCAGGAGGCAGTACAGGTAGTGGTTAAGAGCAGTAGTTTTGAAGTTGAGCAGACCTGAGTCCTCAGTTCACACTACATCTGTTACTAGCTGGGTGACCTTGAGCAAATCACCTAACTTTCTTCAGTTTCTGTTTCCTCATCATGATAGACCTACCTCATACGGTGAAGGTTGAATGAAAAAAATGGATAGAAGTGCTTAACACAACATCCATTGGAACTGAACTTAACACAACATCCATTAGAACAATTAGAACTAAGTAAATGTTGACTATGAACAGCAGCAAAGGTGGAATTAGAAGCCAGGTTTCCTGAAGCCCTTATCTGGGATGTTGCACATCTCACCCATAGGGGATAAATTCATAGGTTTACTTATGGTTGAGCCTGGGTGGAAAATAAGGTCTGCTAAGAAGATAAAGAACTGCCTCAGATCAGAAAGTTATGAATTCTAGGCAGCTGGAAGTGTTGCCTAGAGAGCTGAGGGACAGTTCTGCCTGCCCAGGCTTGAGCAAGGAGCACAGGTGATGCATGTGGACTCCAGGCACAGAATCAGATGTGCTGCTAATTGGGACGGCTGACATACGGACAAGATCAGAGTCTACCACAGATGGGGGATCAGGAAGTTCTGCCTCCCCATCAATATTCATGCCTGTTCTTTCTGAAAATTCTGTTTTAATTTCATAATACAGAAGGTCCATGAATTGGGCAGCCATCTCAGCTCTACGCAGACTCTGCAGATGAGTAGAGAAACCATCAGTGATGGTTGGACCTGACTTCAGAAGTGTTAGTCATCGGTCAGACTGAGGCCCCTGAGCCTAAGAGGGACCTCATATTTACTGAAGGCAATCTTGAGAATGGGCTGGGAACAGTTCAGCTCATAGCCTTATAGATTTTCATTCCACCTCAAATTCTAAGGAGTCTCAGTACAAAGGGCTTCTGGGCAGAAGGAATGGAGAGTGAAGAGGTGTGGGAGAGGGGCTTCAGGAGGTCAGAGTCCCAGAGAAGCCTAGGGAAGACACAGGCATATTTGGTGGAATAATGTGTTCGTTCCTTTGACCTTTTCTATAGAAGGTGCCATGGCCTTCCCTGAATTGCATCCCCAGGGAACAGTAGAGGGTGACTTGTCCCAAGGTCATGCTCATCAGTGATAGGGATGGAGAAATGTCACTCTGGGCCTTGCTGGCTCTGCAATTAGTCAAATGCTTTGCTTATAATACAATCACAGCTCTCAGCTCTGATTATTGGCATCATCAACATCATCTATTAATGGATTTTGAGCTGCTCTGGGTACAGGGCATTGTACAAGATGCTAAACAGTGCCAAATTCAGAAAGTGAAAGACAGAAAAGAGCAGAAAGTGGACCAAATCAGGCATCATTCTGTGTAGCAAGATTTAAATCAGCCTGAATCCATTCGTGTGTGCTAATCTTAAAGGGCCAGGGCCTTCTAAATTTCAGAAAGGCATTAATTATTCCAGAGTCTTCTGTATCATTCCTCTCTCCATTATTTTCAACTGCTTACTTTTAACTAGAAGTATTTAAACTTCTATTAGTTTTCTTTTATCCCTTTTGTTAAATAAACTTTCCTTTATCACCTCACAGTCTCTCCTGGTGAGGCTGTCTGCAGGAGGAGAACTAAGCAGAAATCCAACAGTTAGAACAAAATAAATAGGTAAAGGAGGACTTGCCTCCAAGTGAGCCAGAGCGCGCTGTGTTTGCACAGTGGTGCCTTGCTACCTGGCATTTCTACCTGAGGTTTCTTTAGTAGCTTAGCACAGTGAGGAGACACACTTTGCTGAAAATGCCCATCACCCTGGCATGAAATGTGCTCTACCCGCTACAGAGCTCCAAACATCTGTTCTGCCTCCTTTCATGCATGTGCTTTTAAGCTGATGGTGGGAGACAACCTGCCAGAAATGTCTGAGTTTCCACCAAAGACCTATTATAGGTTAGAAGGCAGACGGCATTGTTGTACTGAAAACCTGTTCATCAGAATTTCCAGAAGGAACAGATATGAAAGGTTCAAATGAACTCTTCAGGGTTTCTCCATCTAACCAGGCCTGAAGCTCTGCCCCTCATTAATCTTTAATGAACAACAAAGAAAAATGTGTCGCTGGCCAATTATCATGTAGGGTGGCAGATGCTGAGAGAGGAAGAGTCCCCAGAGTCACATCATTTAAAGGGACACTGTCAAAAAGAACGTCTTATTTTGAAACGGATTCCCTGACCTGTAACATTATCTATTTCTTGTTAAACTTGAATTGTGCTTCTCTCTCGACACTTCTACCATTGTCTCTGTCTTGGGGATTTGAACTTTAAAACTCTGGAGCAATCAGGTGACAGAAACTGAAGGACTGACGTGCTTTTCCTTGTGTCATGATGCCTACTTGGACTGTCTTTTCCCTGCCTCTATTTCCTTCAGATTTCCTCCTAATTAATCTTGTCCCATGCTGAGCTAGGCTCTCCCTGACTTTGAGTTTTCTTAAGCAGTCTCAACATGTGAATATAAGTCCCTGTAGGGCAGGATCTATGTCTCATCTATATCCAGGACCTACCACGTGCCTGGTACACAATATGCTCAGTAAGTGTTTATTGAATTCAGTGAAATTGCTTGTATGCACCTTGGGCTAATCTATTTCTTATTCCATGCTACCTCTTTAGCCTTCGCAATTAAAACATTCCTTGAGGGTAGGATTCCTGTGTTATTCTCCCTTTGCCCTACCGCTAAAACACTTGCTACAGATTAATGTAACAGGACCTCCACATGTTGTGTGGCCACATTAATTGTTGTTCAAAGTCAGATTTTTATACCAACCCAGCGTGAACTATAAAGTGTCCTGTTGGAGTGCATCGTTATGTGCTCTCTATATCAGATGAAACTAGGCTAATCTGACTAGATTTCCTTTTATAGACAATTTTATTTTTAGGTTTAAATGCAAGGATCTCAATGCTATATTTTTAGGATTCTATTTACATCAGGAGTCAGTCAGAAAATGTTTTGAATTTAAAAATATTAACCCCAGTTAAATTCTAAACAAGTTGCTGAAGAAGTAGTTTTGGAACTTTTAGAAAAGAACGCGGCGATTCCAAGAGTCAACACAGGCTCACCGAAAGCCAGTCCTGGAAAACCCTTTCTTCAGAAGGGGTGTGAGATTAGGAGGATAAGGGAAAGTGACAGACAGAGCATCTCGATTTAAGCACCCATCTGACAGTGTTTCCCTTAATATTCTGGTAGATGAGTCTGCAGCAAACTGAACGCTTGATCCGAAGAGGCGTAGTGAGTGAGCTCTGTCCATCTGAAAGGTGTCTCTAAGAGAAATGAGAAAGGGCTTTGCCTTGACCTTTGATGACTCTTCCATGTTTTTAATGCATGACCGAAATGGTGGCAGAGAGGGGATCAACATTTGTTCAGACCTATGACATTCTAGAAGCCACATGTTCATTATCTCATTTCATAGGGGGGGCTGATCTACTGATGACACCGAGCTTGGTAGGAAGGCTAATACTACAGATTCTAAATTCTGGAAACCAAACCAGTTAAAATTTGCTGCAGGAAATGTGATGGTCCTGCACTCAGGTTCTAAACAATCTGCTGCTTTGAGCCACAACCTATAAGATCTGGCTTGGAAACAGTTTGTGGGAAGAGGATTAGAGAGGGGTGGGAAGGTGGAGAGATTCCGATTGATTACAAGTTAACATAAAGCCCTGATGTCCTGCAGCTGCTTGAGAAGACAACGCCCTAAGGGGCAGCAGGTGCAGAACCAAATCCTAGGGAGGGTTGACCAGTATTCCCTGCATCAGCCAATCCAGTGCAGGGCACTGCCAGCGCCCTAGTATCCAGGAGCTGAAATCAGCTTCAGGAGTCATCTAGCTGTATTTTTGTCGACGAATTGTAAAGGGACAAACTTAAAAGACGTCCAGAGGAGAACGACCACATCAAGGCAGGTACCAGATATCAAAACAATAGAAATCTATTATAACATATATTTTCAAAGCACTCTCCTATTCATTCTACCATGTAGTCCTTCCAACAGTCCTGTGAGGAAGTCAGTGAAATAGAGGAGCCGTGAACAGAGAGGTGAGGTGACTTAGCCAAACCACCAGCCAGTGAAAAAGCCAGATCTCAAGCCAGGATCTCTGGACTCTCAGCCCAGCGCTCTTCCTAGGAGCCATGCTGCCTGTCCAAGTCAGCTCCCGGGCCAGCCCTCACCCAGCAGCTGCTCCCTGCAGGGCCTGGCGCAGAGCAGCTGCATAACAGACAACTGCACCCGTGGCTTTCAGCAGAGCTGGAGCTGGAGTGCCCTGGGGAATGGCTCTGCCAGGTTTTCACTCAACACCCTTCTGCCAAGCCCACCCTCCCTGCCTGCACTGCTCTTTTGTGAAGTGAGGGATGTAAAACACAACCAAATGCAAACCTGTGGTCCCCTGCCAGCCTGGCCCTCAGAGCTGCCCCTACTCCTAGAAACAGCACCCTGATTATCATTCATTATTTCTACTTCTTAGTATTAAAGCTCTTTTAATATGGCATTGGAGACCACTGGGGAGTTTTAAATTTCATGTCAAATCAGAATTTATGGGCCAGTTCTGAAATGTTACCTCTGGGCTCAATAATTGCAATTCCCTTTTAATCGCTCTCTTAGACACCTCTGTTAAAAGACTTCAGTTATTTGCACACAGTGGCCCCCGGGATTGGGCCAATCTGAATACTCAATTCGTGTCACCCTCTTTTGGAATCTTGCATATGAGGCTTTAGCCATGGACCCAGTTTGAAGATACCAGGTCTAACAAACAGTCCCACCAAGGAACCTGGGAGGGTTCTTAGGAATCTCCCCTCACAGGGAGTTGGAAGTTCAGGGATCGTACCTCCATCTACCCCTCCCCCTCCACTCCCCAATAGGAAGCAAGAAATGAATGCGTTAGGACGTGCATGTTCCACCATGCTTGTTGTGAAAGCTGTACAATTCTGGAAACATGCAAATGATGTTGGGAATTTTTCCATGGGAAATAGCTTAAAGGAATATGATTTGAGGATTCAGGTGGGAGGGTCAGGGAGGGGAGAGATCCTTTAACTGAGCCCTAGGGAGCCCTGTGATGTTTGGGGGAAAGTGAAAGCAGGTGTTATCTGAGGGGTTGTACAGTATTGGAAAGGGACCCCCATCACCAAGGACAGAAAGAGGATACAGGAGCAGCAACAGCCTGTGAAGGGCAACCATGTCACAGAGAAGAGAGAACAGCTGGAGTGACAGCAAGCTCTTAACCCTCTTCCCAAACATCCAGCTGGATCAGGGTGTAGTGAAGGGGCTAAGACAGAATGCTGGGGGCAGGAGTAGCTAAAGGAGCTACCTCTGAGGTGTCACTAGTGCTTTATAGCTGGTAACAGCAATTTGTATGGGAGAAATGCACCGCTCTGTATCCAGAATCACCAGTTGCTGAAAGAAGGTTTAATTGTGGGGCCGAAAACATTTGCTTCTGTTTGACAGTGGGCTGGGTGGGGGACAGAGCTCAGACTGGGAAAAGGGGACTTCACCAAAGAGGCTTGGGAGGAAAAGAGAAAACCCAGGACTCAGGGCCTCATACACTGATGCTCCAGTCCTGACCTTGAGTGAAGGCAGCCAGGAGGGAATGAGACTCCTCGATCTTGGCGAGGAGGTACCCCAGGCCCTCTGTCATCAGCCCTTTACAGGCTACAGAGGGATTTTCTGCACTGGCTGGCGCAACCTGTGAGAAGACAATTAGTGGCCTGGTCCAAAGCACGAAGAGCCTTCATCACTCAAGAGTATTGATCTAACAAGGCAGTGGACTAAGGGGCATCTCCAAACAGAGTGTAGTCACCCCATGGGCAAAATGATTCATTGGGGGTACTATTAACATAGCAACTTATATGTATTACTCATCTAAAAATAAGATATTAAATTCTACTAATATTTGATATCAGATTGACAGGGGTATGTGTGCATGCTCTAAAGACTTTTATAATAAAGGAAAATAAGTAATAAGATCTTTTAGATGATGTACTTGATACTAAAGGATACAGTGACATATAATTTAATTCAATACG
Organism: Aethalodelphis obliquidens; assembly: GCF_003676395.1. Taxonomy (NCBI): domain Eukaryota; kingdom Metazoa; phylum Chordata; class Mammalia; order Artiodactyla; family Delphinidae; genus Aethalodelphis; species Aethalodelphis obliquidens. The sequence continues at coordinate 20,780,397 of NW_020837956.1, forward strand.
GGACTTTAGCCCCTGGTCCACCCAAGGCACCTGCCCACAAAACACAAACAGAGCCAAGTCATAGGTGAGGACTAAAGGGCCCCAGTTACCTTTACTCAGTTCAGTAAGAGGCAACGAGGATTAGGTGTCAGATACTGGCCCTAAGTTTCTAGCGTCTGTGATCTTTTTCTATTTAAAAAACTGAGTTCCATTTCCTTCTGCTTTTCATGCCTCAATTTTCTCATCTGTAAAATGGGAAGAGTTATATATTATCCCTGTCCCATAAGAACTGATATTTATTTTCATCCATGTAAAAATGCCAGGGAAAGAGGAGGCTCCCAACTCAGATTTTTCCCAGGCCCCTCCCTACACACATGTTTTTCATGCCCCCGCCAAGGGATGGCTCTAGAAACAGAACATCATTAGCGAGGCTCCACATGTACCAGTGTCAGGCAGACATCATGGCAGCCAATCCCCACACGCCAAGGCCCTTCCTGTTTCTGGAGTCTTCAGGGGATGGAGAAGAGAGCACCAGCCTGGGAATCACGAGACCAAGCCCTGGCACTTCCTATCTAGTCCTCTGAGGAAGCCCTGTAACCCTTTATTCCACTCTACCTGGCTGTGGGACTGAGGATAAGAGCACCTGTGTTCTTGTCCCCCAGGGGGGCTGTAAGAATCAGGTGAGAGGGTGTGTGTGGAAACATGGAGCCACTCAGATGGGAGCCAGTGTGCTGAGGCAGTGGTCCCATGGCTGTCCCAAGAAGCACTCACCCTGTGAACCTGAGGATTCTGGCCTGGGGGTCCATCTTCACCCTGAGCCCATCTCTGGTCTAGATCTCCTGATACATGCAGTAAGTTCTGTGCTCTGCACGCAGTGGGCCCTCAAGAAACTATCTCAGCCGTCTCTGGGATACCTCTCAGCTCTGAAGATGTGGGATCTCTGAGTGTCTGAGGCCAGCCTCCCCATCTCCTACAGCAGCCCAGGCTACATCCTGTTTCTGTGGGAAGCCAAGGCATAGAGAGACATCCACGGACTTCAAGTTTGACAGGCCAGAGTTTGAATCTCAGCTTATGAAATGTTGCTTACTAAATCGAGAGCAAGATAATTCGCCTGCTGGAATTTCAGTTTCCTCATCTGTACGATGGGGCACCAACTCCTACCTCTCACAGCCCCTAAGAGGATTAAATGAGATGGCTGTGTAGAGTTCCTTTTTATCCAAGAGTGGTCAGTATTATAACAGTTATAATAATCTAATAGCAATATAGCAAGTATTACCATCATTGCTGGATGTCACCACTGGCGGGTTTCCAAAGGCAGAGATGCTAGCAGAACACAGATTCCCTTCCACATCCTTCAGGGTCCACCGACAGCAGCGCCTGCTACCCAGCCCCTGCTCTGTGAGCATGAAGAGCCAGAGATGAGTGTCTGCCACCTGCTCGGTGCAGAGGCAACCAGCCCCTAGAATCAAAAGCTCAGGGCTGTTTTGAATGATGTCTCTGAACCTGCTGCAAGCTGTCAGCAGAGCTTTGGAAACACCCACAGTGCTCACACTAGCCAGGAGCTCCTTTGCTGGACTCTGCCCAGCCTTTGTCACCGTCTGCTCCTGCAGTCCTCTGTCCTTTGAGGATGCCTTAGACTGAGGAGGGGAAGAGGACTCTGCTTGCCCTCTGGGCTCCACGAGAAACATGCCAACCATTGGATAGGCTCCAGCTTCCATGATCTGTCAGTACAAGGCCTGAGCAAAAAGGTGGGTCTTACAACCTCATCCCCAGGAGTCAGTTGTTTTGACTCTTCGGAGGTCTCTGCTTGCCTTGGTTTTAACAAAACTGCATTTCAGCCTCACCGGTGGCTCTGGTGACCTTTGTAATACAGTAGGCACTCAGGCAGCCCTTTCTAAGGCACTGTGAGAGGCATACATCCCTTGAGAGGCAGGTAAAGGAAGATAGGCTATTCCTGTCTTATAGGTGAGTGTTCCCCAAGCCCTTGTTGATTAAATAGACCCCTGAAGGGGGAACAGGGAGCCTGCCCTTTCCAGAAAATTGCAGTTTCCAGCATATAGGGCCAGGGCCAATGTCAAAAGATTCTGAGTGTTCAAGGCTTTCTTATTATAAATATTCATAGTCCAAGATGAATTGAGAAGGGGGAGGAAAGCTTAGCCCACGCCTAGGGATTCCTGCCCACCCCTAACCCCAGCCCACATCTTTCTGGCTCTGCTTCGCAAGTGCTCTGCTTCTAGCGCATCCTTGCAAAGCTCCAGGTCACTCTTTTGAGCTGACCCTTTCCTGTCATGTGAGAACTGGTGGTGGAAATTTCAGCCCAGAAATTGGCTCCCGGCTAAACATACCATGGGCACAATCTCAGGGCCCCTCAAGTGGTTCCATCTGCTACGTTCTAGAGAGCTCCCACATGGCTGACACAGTAGAATCCTGAAGTTCAAATTCCATTAGTTTCTTCAAGCATGGCTTAAAGGTATGAGCATCACCCAGGCGAATCTAATGGGCCCGTTGCTCTGGGTTAGTAGCCAGCACTTTCTAATATCATTCTAAAGTGGGGCCTCCCCGAGGCTAAGGTGATATTGCTCATCCGGGAGCCTGAGGTAAATGTGTAGGAAAGTGCCCAGCGCTCTTTCTGGCCCCAAGGAAAATGGGGCTCCTCTGCGAGAAATGAACTCTTTTCCCAGCAGCCTGTGGGCTGCCTGTCCGTGGCGGGGGTCGTCACATAGAGGGGTGATGCCACGCGTCATCCACCGTCAGTAAAAATATTGTAAAGTTTGTTTCTCCACTTGCGGGGGGGGATATTTTTTTCTTTTCTGTTATCGTTTATCATAAAATACTGAGTATAGTTCCCTGGGCTATACAGTAGGTCCTTGTTGTTTATCCATTCTGTATATAAAAGCTTACATCCGCTAACCCCAGCCTCCCAGTCCATCCCTCCCCCAACCCCCTCCCCCTTGGCAACCACAAGTCTGTCCTCTATGTCCCTGAGTCTGTTTCTGTTTCATAGATAGGTTCATTTGTGTCATACTCTAGATTCCACATATAAGTGATATCATATGGTATTTGTCTTTCTCTTTCTGACTTACTTCACTTAGTAGGATAATCTCTAGGTCCATCTGTATTGCTGCAAATGGCATTATTTCTTTTTTTATGGCTGAGTAATATTCCATTGTATATCCGTACCACACCTTCTTTATCCATTCATCTGTTGATGGACATTTAAGTTGCTTCCATGTCTTGACTATTGTCAGTAGTGCTGCTATGAACACAGGGTTGCATATATCATTTTGGATTAGAATTTTGTCTGGATATATGCCCAGGAGTGGGATTGCTGGATCATCTGATAATTCTATTCTTAGTTTTTTGGGTTTTTTTTTTTTGCGGTATGCCGGCCTCTCACTGTTGTGACCTCTCCCGTTGCAGAGCACAGGCTCCGGACGTGCAGGCTCAGTGGCAGTGGCTCACCGGCCTAGCCGCTCCGCGGCATGTGGGATCTTCCCAGACTGGGGCACGAACCCGTGCCCCCTGCATCGGCAGGCGGACTCTCAACCACTGCGCCACCAGGGAAACCCCTATTCTTAGTTTTTTGAGGAACCTCCATACCGTTTTCCATAGTGGCTGTATCAACTTACATTCTGGTGGGGATGATTTTGAACTATCCACTTATATTGGTTTGCTAGGGCTACCATAAGAAAGAACAAACTATAACAAACTGGATGGCTTAAACAACAAACCTTAATTGTCTCACAGTTCCGGAAGTCCAAGCTCAGGGTGGCACCAGGGCTGCTTCCTTCTGAGGGCTGTGAGGGAGAACCTGCTCCACACCTCTCTCCTAGTTTCTGGTGGTTTGTTGGCAATCTTTGGAATTCCTTGACTGGAAGATGCATCACCCCAAACCTCTGCCTTCATCTTCATGTGGCATTCTCTGTCTGTGTGTGCCTGTCTCTGTGTCCAAATTTCCCCTTATTATAATCCCCTTATTATAAGAACATGGTCATATTGGATTAGGGCCCACCCTGATGACCTCATTTGAAATTGATTACCTTTCTAAAGACTCTATTTCCAAATAAGGTCACATTGGGAGGCACTGGGAGTTAGGACTTCAACATAGCTTTTTAGAGCGACACAATTCAACACAAAACACCACCATTTCTAAACATCCCTTCTAGGACCAGAGTAGACCAGCCAGAAATAACAAATGTCACTTCCTTCAAGAAGCTTTTCTACAAATGTCTCAGGGAGAGTCAGGCACATCTTGCCCTTGCTCCCCTGTACCAGTCATTCGGTCCAACCTGGAAGATGAATTCCCTAATCAATGAAGAACAGCCCAGTAGAGAAAACATAGAAAAGGGATGCTGGGTACAGGGAACCCCCTGAGCACATGCACAGGGGCAGGAAAGAGCCCTGCCATATACGGGGAACCAGAGGCGGGTCTTGAGGGCAATGGAGAGGGCAATGGTCATGCTTGAGTTTTAAAGAAATTATTCCAGACACATGTATAGAATAGAACACTTCTGTGTCTACAGAGTAGAGGAGAATAGTTCAGGCCTCAGTCCTTCTCTGCCACGTGACAGGATTGAACATGGTGATTTCCAAGGTTTCCAAGATTCATGCCAGATTTACATCTTTCAACCCCACAATAACGTCATCTACTATACCTGCCACAGTACAGTTTAGGCTCTAGCAGGGCCACTGAGCCTCTCTGTGCCAGGGGCTCGGGATATGGTCCATCAATGCCTCTGGCAGTTGCCTCCATGCCCCTGGATGGCCACCCAGCAAAGGGGCAGTACAGGAGCAGTGTGTGAAATGGGGACAAACCTGTGGGCTGTCCCGGCCCCGCCCAGCCAGGACCCTCCATCCTTTTCCAGCTGACCACTATCCCAGCCCCAGAATTTGCTCACAGCGCCACAGTTTATGGCCAGGTCTACCCTACCGTATACGGTTTCAGTACAGTGGCCTGACTTGGCCAGAGATTTATGACTGAAATGGAGCCTCCTCTGGGCTTGGGCATCAGCATTTTGCTTGGCACAGAGGCTTGAGTTCACACTGAATGAATCAAGACATTAACGCATTAAATGGCATTTAGGCTGGTTCTCTAGGGAGCGAGATGGGAGACTGGCTCTCATTTGAGCACAGCTTGCCTGGGCTCAATTCCTGGGCCTTGAGGCGGGGACACAGGTTTAAAGCTCCGACCCCTGCCCCACTCAGGACTCAGGGCTCAAGCTGGAGGCAGACTGGGCCAAGGAGGGATCCTCCAGAAAATGGCCACATTTCAGGTTTCAGTGTTTTCTTCATCTTCTTTATCTGGCTCTGCGGAGGATGTATTTTAAAAAAACAAAAACAAAAGAACTAACTGCATCGAGTTGGCTTGAAAAAAATGATTGTATTTGAAAAGAACAGGTGGTGCTAAAATTTTATTGGAAGGAAGAGAAAGTTAGGAAAACAGATTCCAGACTCCCCCTGGCTGCTGGTGGGTGACGTGCCCAAATCCCCATCCAGAAGAAGCTCCACGGGCAAAATGGTCACCTGAGCCTCTACTCAGAGAAAAGCCACCACCCACCCTGCCAGAGAGACTGAAGAGTCTGTGGAATGGGGAACCCCTCTGGGATCCCCTCCTGTGCTCTCTTCTGTAATTTTAAATGATTCCTGGAATGCTGGTACCAACCAAACTCTCTCCCTTCTCACTTCCCCGGCCCAGAATCCCGCTGGTCCCTCCACACAGCCCCCGATGGGGGAGGCTCAAGGGATGCTGGAGGAGATAGTGACTGGCATGGGACCTAATCCAAAATTCAGAGAAATCAAAGGGGGCCTCAGGGCTCTCAGGCTCACTACTTCTGACTTGAAGAAGTTTTCTCTCACTTGATTTTTTGCCTAAGTAATCAGTGTTCCCTCCTTTAAAAAAAAGAAAACCGCTAGTGAATCCTCTGTGTATTTTTTTTTAATCTTATTTATTTATTTATTTTAGCTGCATTGGGTCTTTGTTGCTGCACGTGGGTTTTCTCTAGTTGCGGTGAGCGGGGGCTACTCCTCGTTGCAGTGTGCGGGCTTCTCACTGTGGTGGCTTCTCTTATTGCAGTGCACAGACTCTAGGCATGCAGGCTTCAGTAGTTGTGGCACTCAGGCTCAGTAGTTGTGGCTTGCAGGCTCTAGAGCGCAGGTTCAGTAGTTATGGCGCACGGGCTTAGTTGCTCCGCGGCATGTGGGATCTTTCCAGACCAGGGCTCGAACCCGTGTCTCCTGCATTGGCAGGCGGATTGTTAACCACTGAGCCACCAGGGAAGCCCTCTAGGTATTTTTAAATACAAACTAGAGCAAAGAAATGTTCTTGGACAATAAGCTTAAAACCAATAGTTGCTTGAGAATCAATTTACACCCTTAAACATTTTATTTTAATTTGCAATTTCTAAGCATATGCTAATTCACCAGCCTCTTGCTGTAGGGCCAAGGCCTTTGCTTCCAGTGTGGCCCTGTTGATTGGGAGTTTTGCATTGTCTTTCCATGTAAGTCACATTCATGACACCATGACACCACAGCCACGATTTTCAGTTTCAATTTCTCTAAGATGGAAATAATTTTAGAACACTTGTGAACCAATCTGAAGGTTTTGGGATTTTTAAGGTTTTTTTCCCTTGATCTCTTCTGTTGCCCCATTCACATCTAGTTAAACAGCAATTATTTTTAGTGACTTACCTCTACTAGTCTTCACAAAGTAATTCCAGTTTTTCTTGCTCACATTGTATCAACTTAATGAGTACAATTGGCATAAACAGAATTGGGAATAGCTAAATTAGCTCAGGTGATAGGGGTGGAAAGTATAGGAGCACTAGAGAGTAACCTTGAACATTCAGTAACCTTAAACATTCAGAGCAAGTGTGTTCCACTGAAAATAGAATGTAGAGATTATGCTAATCCAGGAAGCAAATTGGTCACCAGGAGGTCATTTAAGAACATTTCTTCTACTAACATTTTTTCTTATAACTGTGGCTATAATCAGTCTACTCCCCTCCACCCCACCCCCAGTGGTTTAGGGGTGAGGTCTGCAGAGGTCGACTCTCAGTCTCCTCTTCGTGGCCTGGTATATAGAATGTAGGAAAAAACTCTCAGCCAGGGACCAGGGTGGGTATCTGCCTCCCTCCCACAAACCCATGTATTCCAACCTGGTTATGATGATGTGGAACTAGAGGAGAGAAGGAATAAGACAGCCTGGGGCCTCACTGGGAGAAGCCAAAATATTTCTTGGAGAAGGCCTTTTCTGAGCACTGCTACTCTTCAAATACTAGCCACCCCCAACCCACTAGAAAGCTCTTCTATAAAACTAGCTATTTACATTTAACATAAATTTACACCCATGTGCAATATAGTAGAAAGTGCAACAGTTTTGAAGATGAATCGTCTTCGGTTCATATTGCCTCTTACCATTTACTACATGGGCAAGGTTATAAGTTCTCTGAGCCTCAATTTTCTCTCTTATAAAATAAGGATGACAATATCTGTTTCATGCATTTATTGTGAAAATTAAATGAGATAAAGTAAGATAGCTGCCTTAGATCCTTTCTGGAATGAATAAACACACACACACAAATAAATGAAATGTGTATCGAGTGCCGGGCGCGGTGTTCCCTGGGGTATCTGCATTTGTGCATTTGTCTCTTCAGCTCCCCATGGGAGACTGGAAGGAACCCCAAAAGTTTTGGTGTTCTGGGGTGGGAGGCTCTCCCCAAATCCCTGAAATCCTGTCACACATGGTCAGTCTCCTGTTTCACCTTCTTGTAAAGTCATTCCTTGTAAGGTCATCCGCCGTAGTGGGTGTAGGAGAGAAGAGAAACACTAGCATAATAATAACAATATTAGCTAATGCATATTAATAACAGTATTAGCTAATGCTTACTGAGTGTCAGCTAAGTACTGTACATGTCTTAACCCACATGGTCTTCACCACACCCCTATAAGGCTCTATTATTATCCCCACTTCTTAATGATGGAACTGGGCACAGAGAGGTTAGGTAGGTAGCTGGCCAGAGGTCACAGCCAGTAAGAGGCAGAGTTTAGATTATAAAACTGGAAGTCTGCCTCCAAAGTTTCCACTCTTAATTAATATATTTCTCCTGAAGGAAGGAAAGAAAAAGGGAAGGGAGGGAGTGAAGGAGGAAGGGAGGAAGGAAGGAAGGAAGGAAGGGAGGGAAGGAGGGAAGGAAAGAAGGAGGGAAAGAAGGAAGGGAGGATGGAGGGAAGGAGGGAGGGAGGGAGGAGGTAAAATTAGAAGAAGCTAAAGAGAGGCCAGGAAAAAGAGCCCAACACCATTCAATTTTGTTCTTTGCTCAAAAGCATGACAGAAGAATTAGGGGAAACGCAGTCTGGGAACATTGTCTTGGCCCCCGCCTCAGGAAGGCTGGGCCACCTTCTGGATGCCTGTCACCCATACGGTATCTCTGATAGAAATCAAAACTGCTTTCCAGCCGCCAGTGCTAAGGTCGCAGTAGAGCCCACTGTGGCCCCAGGGAGCCCAACCCTGTCTCAGCACCCCTCTGCTCCCACAGCTCCCCTCCAGCAGAGCCAGAGGCCACCCTCAGCCTCAGGGCAGCTCTTTTCCACCACAGGCTCGTGGGAACCACATCCTGAATCAACCTGAAACCTAGCTTCCATCCAGATCCAGTCCTCTCCAGGACACATGCATCTAACTTCTGGGAAATTTTGAAGGACAAGGAATAACAAAGCCAGGGTTACTTGGGTAAAAGACCCCACACCACATGCCAAGTGTTATTATTACAGAAACTTCACTAGACAAAGGACTCTCCAGTAAAATTTACATTGATCTGGCATTTTTCACTCCTGCTCTCTCCCATAAAAATGCTTTCAAAGCAGGCTGGTTTAATGGAAACAGTAAAAAGTAGTGCTGAAAGGTTTATATTTGCTGCAGAACTACTACAAGGTCTATTTTTAAAAAACCTTGAAAGTTATGTGTGTTTTTTTCCTTTAGGATAAGATTAGGGAGAGAAGTGCAATTGAGTTTTTTTTTTTTTTAACTGATCTAGACAATCTCCCACAGGCCCAATTCCTTATTTCTAATGAATCTTCACACGGACGTCCGGCCACTTGTCAAGAGAGAGTCTTAGCAAAGGGACATGTGGAGTAATGTCAGCTGTGAGGCCTGAGTCTTGACAGTGTTATGCTCGGTAGTAATAATAATCATATGACTGAGGTCCGTGTGAAAAAGACGTTGCTGGCTGTCTAATTTGTGTGGTTTCCATCATCCTCAACTTAACCCATGAGCTTGGCTATCCCAGCATGGGGTTAGTCACCACCTGAATGACTTGGCTGTTGTAGCCACTACAGAACGTGAGAGTGACCACATCTTTTAGCTTCAGATCCCCAACCGTGTTCACCAGGGCCAGAAGTTGAAACAAAGGCTCAGGAGGACATGGTTTCTAACCTTAAGAAGCTTAAAAGAGACAGTTTAAGGGGGTGTTCATAGGGACTATGGAGTCACATGACGCTGGGTTTAAAATTCAGCAAGAAGAGCAGAGCATACTGTAGGCCGTCAATGTTAACTGTTGCTGTTGATCACATTATTAGTGCTGTTACTATTATCACTGGAATTGTTGCTCTTGTTAATATTCATATTGCTAAAGATGGCAGTGTGGGAATATGTGGAGTTAGCGTCTCCCCACAACTAGGGTGCCTGCGGCCGCTGGTCAGGAACCCTGACACCCAAGGAGATGGGAGGAACCCCAGAGTGAACCAGTAGGATGTAGGGGGACTGAGGCGGGTGGAGAAGTGGAGGCCAGTCAGGATCAGCGCCCCTGAGGCCGGAGAGATCAGGAGAGGCAGGCGGGAGGGACTCTCCGGGAAGAGCGAGAGAGGAGCGGAGGGCGATCGCCTGGCCCACTGGGGCCCTGGGAGCCTGCTGAGCTCCCAGGCCAGTACCCTGCCCTACAAACCCCCTCCAGGCCACGTGGGTCTTTGCGGGCATAGGAAGGAGGCTGAGGGGAGAACAGGAGAGGCAGGCAGGAGGGGGCCGTCAGAGACCTTTCTCTGATGGAGTCTCTTACTGCTTCGCAGCTGAGCTGTGGTTTGTCACGTCTCACTGTCTTTTGTGTACATGGTTCTCACTCTTCCCGTCATACTTTCCCTATCTCTCTGGGCAGTATTTGACTTCTGCCTGAGGTTTGAGTCATTCTTTACCTCCTTACTCACATCCTGTTTCTCCATGAAAACCTCCGTGATGACCCCGCTCACTTCGATCTCCTCGTTCTCTAATTTCGTATCCACTCTAATCCGTACCAGCCTGTTGCTATTTGTTATCTTGGGTTTTGACCTCTGATTGCTTTATTTGGGCAGATCTTCTGTTCTGTTAGAAAAATCTTCAACTTTAAATGGACTGTGAGAGCATTTTGTACTTTCGTATTCACTGTAGCACATAGCACAGAATAGGTGCTTAATAAATACTTGCTAACTCATCAATGACTGAAGCAGAAAGGCACTCTACCACGACTAAAGGATTTTGTCTACAAATTTGGTTGGCCTTTCTGCTCTGTTCCACTGGCCTATTTGAATATCCCTGTGTTAGTACTGCACTTCATAATTACTATAGTTTTTTAATTTATTTTTTCTTTTCTTTTTTTTTTTTTTTTGTGGTACGTGGGCCTCTCACTGTTGTGGCCTCTCCCATTGCGGAGCACAGGCTCCGGACGCGCAGGCTCAACAGCCATGGCTCACAGGCCCAGCCGCTCCGCGGCATGTGGGATCTTCCCGGACCGGGGCACGAACCCATGTCCCCTGCATCGGCAGGCGGACTCTCAACCACTGCGCCACCAGGGAAGCCCTATAGTTTTTTTAAAAAATAAATCTTGATATCTAGAGGAAAGCCTCCTATCTTTTTCTTGAATAGTGTCCTGCCTATTTGGCCCTTATACATTCAAACTTCCTTATAAATTTTAGAATAAGTTGTTAAGTTTCTTTAAAAAAAATCTGTTGCAAGAGGGATGGGGGGCTGGGCGAAGTAGGTGAAGGGGATTAAGAGGCACAAACTTGTACTTAAGAAATAAGTCACGGGGATGGAACCTACAGCATAGGGAACATGGTCGGTAATGTTGTAATAACTTTGTAGTGACAGAGGTAACTAGACTTATTGTGGTGATCAATTCATAATGTATATAAATGTCGAATCACTATGTTGTACACCTGAAGCTAATATAATATTTATGTCAAGTACACTTCAATTAGAAAAATAAAAAGGAAAAATAAATAAATAAGGTGATAAATATATCTCCAGGGCAAGAAAATATTATTTTGCAAGTACAAACTGGAATTATATCTCAAAAAAAGTGCTTGTCACAAAATTAAAGTATTTTTTGCACCTTAATAGAAAGTTAACTTTTAGACAGATAATTTAACAAATTATGTTAATGTTATTTTTAGTGTCAAAAAATAAAAAATATCCGTTGAAGTTTTAGTTGGTGTTACATTTAAACCTTAAATCAGTTTGAGAACTGACATCTTTACAATATTCAGTCTTTTAATCGTAAGCTTGGGATACTGCTTTATTTAATTGGGTCCTTTAAAAATATCTCAATAAAAGTTTATGATTTTCTCTACAGATATTTTGTACTTGTTTTGTTAGGTCTATTCCTAGGTACTTTAGACTTTTTGATGCTCTTGTAAGTGGTATCCTTTTAACTTGAAACCCAGAAGTACACAGCAGAGATAGAAAGAAAGCTCAAAGAGAAGCCCTCTATTTGTGGTCTGAGGAGCAGGAAAGGGGTCTCCTGCTAGACAGAAAGTGGAGGAAGTCCCTGTTTTCTTTTGTGATTGCTCTTTTTTACGTCTTTGGTTCTTTCCCACCGCAGTCCCTAGGCAGTCCTGCATGTTGTAATAGCAGCAAGGGATGGCCACGCACCTAAAACCCCAAGGGAGGGGAACCCTTGTTTCTGGCCAGAGAAACTGTGGTCCCAGGAACAGGGATGGAATCCCCATTAGTTTTTCTTCTTTTTTCTTACTGCTTGGCCCCATAGGCGGAGTCAATCTCAAAAGGTTATATGACAGGGGCTCCCCTGGTGGTGCAGTGGTTAAGAATCCACCTGCCAATGCAGGAGACACGGGTTTGAGCCCTGGTTGGGGAAGATCCCACATGCCACGGAGCAACTAAGCAACTAAGCCACAGCTACTGAGCCCGCATGCCACAACTACTGAAGCCCGTGTGCCTAGAGCCCGTGCTCCACAACAAGAGAAGCCACCACAATGAGAAGCCTGCACACTGCAACCAAGAGTAGCCCCTGCTCGCCGCAACTAGAGAAAGCCCACATGCACCAACAAAGACCCAACGCAGCCAAAAATAAAAATAAATAAAACAAACAAACAAGAAGGTTATATGACAGAGCAGGGAAATTAAAGCCTAGGCATTCTACCCAGAGTATCAGGAAGGGGTGCCTCTGGGAGCAGGAAAGTGTCAAGGAGACCGTGGTGAGGAAGGAGCTCAAGAAAGTGATCTCAGAATGGTGGGCTTACTGCCAGGTTGTGTGTGCATGCGTCTGACCACGGGCTTCGGTCTCCTGCACAGACCACTGCCCAGGTCTCAGACTGACTACTGGGTGGCTCAGCACACGAGACAGATCCCAAATAGGCTTTGGCAACTGAACTGACATTGGAGCCACAGTCACAGAAGATGGGTAGGAACTGCCAGCCTGAAACTAACCATCTGCTAACTGTCGAATGCCTGCTAAAACAGAACAGAGCAAAACAGTCAGCACTCTCCATGGAATTTAAGCAAGACCCAAAGTCCTGTAAAATAATGTTCATACTGTACAGGATACAGTCCAGAATTGCTCCAGATATGAAAAGCCAGGAAAATCTCACCAACTCTCAAGGAAAAAGACGATCAAAAGATGCCAACCCTGAGATTATACAGACATTTATCAGATAAAGATTTTAAAGAATATATTATAACCCTCTAAGAATTAAGGGTGAACCTCTTGAGACAAATGGAAAATTTCAGCAGAGACGTGAAGGTATAAAAAAAGAACCAATAATTCATATACACACGCACACACACACGAGTACAAGTAAAACTGAGGTAATCTAAGATTGGTGGATTGTAGCAATGTCGGTATCCTGGTTGTGCTTTTATGCTATAGTTTTGTAAAATGTCACCTTTGGGGAAAACTGGGTAAAGTGTACAAGAGATCTCCCGATACTGTTTTTTACAACTGCATATGAATTTCTAGTTATCTCAAAATTTTCAAATAAAAGGAAAGACTCAAACGGATACTTTAGGACTGAAAAATATAACTGAAAATAAGAAATTACTCTGTGGGTTGACTTCACAGAGTCTCTCTCCCCCACCCCCAACCCAGTTTCTGCTGTTGTGGTTCTGGCCCTCACTGCTGGCCTCTGCTTCCAGTCTCTCCTCCTCTGGTTCATTCTAAACTTTGCTGTTGGGGTAATGTTATTCACCTGTGACTGTTCATGCCCTTCCTCCTTTCCAAAGCCCATCAGAGGCTCATTCCTTACTGAAGAGCTCCGGTTCCTTTGCCAGCACCGTTACCCTCTAAGATTTTACTGTGGCCCATCTATCCAGGTTACTTCTCCTGTGTCCCCCCAAAATCCATTTTATTCCAGCCAAGCTACTCATCCTTCTCTGACCCTGTCTTTCTTTAAGTTTTTTTTTTCTTTTTATCCATCCGTAATGGCAAACTTCAGTTCTTTCTGATCATACCTCCAGTATTCACTGGAAGAAATCTGACGTATCTCTCAAGACCCATATTGGAATGTGATCTTCTTTTATTTTTTTTTTATTTGAGTATAATTGCTTTACAATGGTGTGTTAGTTTCTGCTTCACAACAAAATGAATCAGTTATATATATACATATGTTCCCATATCTCTTCCTGCTTGCGTCTCCCTCCCTCCCGCCCTCCCTATCCCACCACTCCAGGCGGTCACAAAGCACCGAGCTGATCTCCCTGTGCTATGCGGCTGCTTCCCACTAGCTACTTACCTTACATTTGGTAGTGTATATATGTCCATGCCTCTCGCTTTGTCACAGCTTACCCTTCCCCGTCCCCATATCCTCAAGTCAATTCTCTAGTAAGTCTGTGTCTTTATTCCTGTTTTACCCCTAGGTTCTTCATGACATTTTTTTTTCTTAAATTCCATATATATGTGTTAGCATATGGTATTTGTTTTTCTCTTTCTGACTTACTTCACTCTGTATGACAGACTCTAGGTCCATCCACCTCACTACAAATAACTCAATTTCGTTCCTTTTTATGGCTGAGTAATATTCCATTGTATATATGTGCCACATCTTCTTTATCCATTCATCCGATGATGGACACTTAGGTTGTTTCCATCTCTGGGCTATTGTAAATAGAGCTGCAATGAACATTTTGGTACATGACTCTTTTTGAATTATGGTTTTCTCAGGGTATATGCCCAGTAGTGGGATTGCTGGGTCATATGGTAGTTCTATTTGTAGTTTTTTTAAGGAACCTCCATACTGTTCTCCACAGTGGCTGTACCAATTCACATTCCCACCAACAGTGCAAGAGGGTTCCCTTTTCTCCACACCCTCTCCAGCATTTGGAATGTGATCTTCTTGATGAGGCATTAATTTATCTTTATAACCATGATTATTGTCTCCTCCTTCTATGCTAGGGCTTATATCAAACATGTCCTCATATTATGGTTATTCATGTCTTTCTGCCACACCAAATTGAAAAGGTCTCCCTTTAGGGCTGGGACCGTGGCTTGTTTTGTTTGCGACGCTCAGAGTGCCAAGCTCATTTCTTCACCCAGAACGCTTTGTAAGTGAGTAGAACTGGAATGGATGCTTGATGGAATTCGACACTGGGTGGAGTCCATTAGGTTTCTTATTTACATAGTTTGGTTCTGTAGAATTGAAACAGAAGTCTTAATATTAAGTAGAGTATTATTCATGAGGTCTCTTTTAAAATCAGTGTTTTGGGGGAGTTGGGTGTAGTGAGAGTCGGGTAGTCATTCAGAGAGTACAGGGTTTCTTACTATCTGACTCTGACTTAAATGAATAATTGCTTTAATGATTTGCAGAAATTTTTACCGCAAATTTACTATCTAAATAGACAGTCTGCTACAATGAATTTGCCTGCACACACCAGTGAAATCATGAGTTGTTTGCAGGTCTTAGTAAGTGTGCAGCCGTCATAGCTGTATCAGGTTTGCTTTACACGCTAGCACTGTGCAGACACACTAAGGAGTGCCTTAAGTATCAGACACTTAGATAGCTGTGTTTTAAATGCTTTATATTATTTAGAATTCCTTAGTGGATTTTTAATTAGGTGGAAAAGATACTTTAGTGATATTTGGGGAAAGTGATTGGGGTTTTCAGATGGGCTTAGGAATACATTCTTTTCTTTTCCCTTTAAATAATGAAACATTGGGGAAACACTTTCTCTGGTTGAGAAGACAATTTGATCAGAAAACATCCCAAATTTCAGGCATTCAGAGTAAACTACCTTGTTCAAAGTCATCAGGCAAATGGTGAGCAGAGCCAGAACTGGAAGTGGAGAGCTCCAGAGAGACAACTGGAAGGTAACGGATGGTGACAGGCCATCCACACTGTGCCTTTGGCTTCCCAAAGTCCAGATGACCTCCCCTCACTGTCATATTGATTGACTAAAGCGCCAATGCTGAGATGGCCACAAATCCCCAGCACATGGGTACAGCTGCACTTTTGTCTCTAGGAGGCTCTAGGTTAGAACATAACCTTCCCGTTTGCAAGCAGAAGTAGAGTTGCCACCAGCCAAAGAGGAAAACAGGACCCTAATGAGCAAGTTTCATGACCACTGCAATGTCAACAAAGAAAATGGAGGCAGAGAGAAAAGAGAGCTTGAGTTTTTTTTCACAGGGTTTTTGCTGTCTCTTACACAAATCTGAGCCTAGGTCTAAGCTTGCCCTTTTTCAGTCCCAACTTCCCTGGTTATAAAATCATGTTCGGCAACTACTCTGAAAGTTATTAAAGTTGCAGCAGGAAACTATGGGAGGCCAGAGAATTTCAGACAAAAGTTATTGCATCAGTAACTCAGAAACTAATCCCTAAAACAATTGACACATTTTTCCAGAGGGCTAGTGCCAATACAGAAATGGAAATCATTGTCAAGGGTCACTGTGTACCTGGAATTAAAATCCATCATTCCTCAGAGCAGAGAGCTATGATTTTGGAAGAATATGAATAGTCATGCCTTTTATCACCATATTTCCTCGAAAATAAGAGTCCTTTATTTTTCAAAAGAACAAGAAAAATTCTGCTCTCTTTGTGTTTTTCCTTAAGGACCCCTCATTTACATTTTCTTTTCAAATTTTTTTTCTTTGACAGTCACACATTTAAACAGAAGGCCTCCTTTTCCTTATTCAATTGTACTGGTTTTATTTTGGATAGAAATCCTGTTGGGTACAGTAACAGAGAACAAACTACAACAGCAATAATCCCTTCTACATAATCTATTGTTGGGAAACTTAATACACTTTTTTTTTTAACATCTTTATTGGAGTATAATTGCTTTACAATGGCATGTTAGTTTCTGCTGTATAACAAAGTGAATCAGCTATACATTTAATACACTTTTATTAAATGGCTGAGGCACTGGCTCCAGTGATCTGAATTAACTACAGAAGAGCACAGAAAGGGAACAGAAATGCCTTCTGCCTTCAGCAGAGCGCACTGCCTGCCCAACAACATGGCAGGGACCGGAGACAAAAACTCCCATCCAGGAACACCCACCCGAAAGACCATAGATTGCCTTAGGCGACGCCTTCATTACCAAAAGTTAACAGATGGAGAAGATTTAATGGGATCTTGGGAATTCCCTTGCTGTCCAGTGGCTAGGACTCTGCGCTTTCACTGCCGAGGGCCCAGTTCAATCCCTGGTGGGGGAACTAAGATCCCGCAAGCTGTGCAGTGCGACCAAAAAAAAAAAGATTTGATGGGATCCAGTGTTAACAAGCAAATAAGCAAATGGAGAAATGGGCCTTCTGATTCACTGTTGGAGGACTGACAACATCCTCAGAGTTTTAAATGTATGTACACTTTGACCCAGGTTCTAAGAATTTGTTCTAAGTTAGTATTTACATAAGCACACAGGGTTAGCCTCAGCGTGAGAGGAAAAATCAGGAACAATGCACAAATCATTAAAAATGCAATCATTGAACTGATCATGTAATTTATATTTATTGTCTTGTGACATACTGTTGAGTGGCAAAGTGCAGTCACAGCAAGCTTATGTGTGTATGACCTTATCTGTGTAAAACTGTAGCTAAAAGGCTGTTCACAGAGGAGTTCACCATGGTAGTCTCTGGATGACCTTCTGGGTGACTTTTACTTTCCTTGACCAACTTTTCTGGATTTTTAATATTTTTTATACTTGGGGTTTGGGAGGGTGCTTTAAATTTTTTTCAAACAGAAAGCTAGTCTTTCCCTAAGTTCCTTCGTACTTGTACTGCCATACCTAAGCCCAACCTAGTGGCAAAACACTATGAAACCTTGTGATGTGTTCATGGGTGTATCCAAATGTGAAAATTCATCGAATTGTACACTTTTGTACATGTGATTTATTTATTGTAATGTACATCAATTACACCTCAATAAAATTGTTTCTCTTTAAAAGGAAAGAAAATACAAAATAGTCCAGGTAATTTCCATTCTCCACACAAAATTGTCAAAATAACTATATACATAAAAAAAAAAACCCTGAATCAATTTTGGAAAGTAAATTTGATGTTCCAATCAGTGACAGGAGGCTACTCCAAGAGGTTAATAGCCTGAGTGAGGTGTAAAAATGTTCATTTAGTTTATTCTCCGTTCTCCAGCGGTGTCAGTGTCCTTGATTATAGATAGATGCAGTGCTCAGTGTTTGACCAGCTTCCGTCTTCTTCTGTTTGAACCTTTTTGCGGAGTCCACGTCAATCTTAGGTAACTTTTACCCCAAAGCATATGCTTCAGTGCACTTTAATTTTCCTTCAGTAAATAAATAGCACTTGCTAGCTTCCCTTAAGTAGCTATATAGCAAACCTGAGGGTTCTGAGACTTTGGGATCTGATAAAATTACAAAAACCAAGCATTCTTTCCAGAGATAATAATGAATACACTGATAAATGCTTTGAAGACAATTCCTTCACTCTGCTGGCAGATTTTCTCAGACATGTATATTCTTTTCCTGTAAGACTAGCTACTGAAGTAGTCCAAAGGTCTGCAGTTGCCTAAAAAGTATGACAAAAGGAACACCAATGGCTACAGTGGGTTTAAGAATTGGGTCTCTGAGTTAGCTGGACAAGAAAGAAACAAATATGTGTGTGTTGCCGTCAGAGTCACCATCCTCAGAGTTTTAAATGTGCATACGCTTTGACCCAGGTTCTAAGCATTTGTCCTAAGGCAGTATTTACATAAGCACACAGGGTTAGCCTCAGCACAATCAGAAAGAGGAAAAAGGGTTCCACCTGTTGGTGCGGCATGAAGAATGTGGGCCAGTGCAGGGGTAGGACCTCTCTGTGGGTTAGGTCTGCTTCTCATCACCGTTTTTCTATGCTTTTCCCCTCTGCTTTCCAATGCAACCAGTTGGACTGTGCTGCAGGGAAGAATTGGGCGCCCAGAGAACCCGTTCCGAGTGGCCCTGGAATACATCTCGAGTGGAAACCGAAGCTTGTCTGCAGTGGACTTCTTTGCCCTGAAAAACTGCAGCGAAGGTACCTGAATCTGGCTTTCCCCTCCACTCCTTGGTAGCTTGTTGTCTTAAGTGGGTCAATTACCTGCCGCCATGATTAGCTGGGAATGTGCACACTTATATAGAAATGTCTACAGTGCTTTGGGTCTGATTGTGAGTATTGTCAAGTGCTCCATAGCTCAGCTGATCAATTTTCAAAGATCAAATATAGTATTATATCTGCTTAACTTAAAACTTTATCAAATAGAATATAGTCTTTGTTAGATAACACATTAGCTTAACTCCCCTGGCTGTCAAATACTTTCAGCTATGGTTTTGTTTTGTTTCGTGGAAATTTTCAAATGTTCACAATTGAATAGAATAGTGCAGTGAACCGCCATGTACCCTCAACTCAGTTTCAACAGTTATCAACAGTCTGCCATTTTTGTTTCACGTATATCTCCACCACGCTAACTTGATAATGATTAGTATTTTACTTTTCTTCCTGAGGTAAAATTTACAACTATGTATTTTTAATGATTTGATTTAAGCTGTCATTAAGGGACAATGTGGGAAATGGTTATATGTGAATTTTTTTGCTTATTTTGTAAAAATCATTAGGGCATGGTCCACTGTGTCATTGAATTTCTTTTGCATAAGCCCTATATTGTGAATTTATTTCAAGATTTATTACCAAGAGAGGGCATCTCTCTCCTGAAGAATAATTTGTTGATTTTTTTTCTTTTTGCCTTTGTTGCCAGGCAACTCTGAACTAAATGCAGTACTTAATCACAATAATTATATCTGTGTAGTTTTTTGTTGAGCTTATTTCCCCCTCCCTCTACAGAGTTTTTGATCTTCTATTCTTATTTTCAAGATCATGTTTTATATGTATCTTTCATTAGACGTTGCCTCAAGTCTGACTGGTATGCAGGATAAGATTGACCATCAATACATATATGAGGTCGATCTTTCCTTGGTTCTTCGGAAAACCTAGGGTCATAATTATAAACATCCTTTATTATTTCCCACATGTAGAGGGTATACAAGATGGGCTTGAATTATACAAATCTTCAGGAAAAGAGTTGCTTTCGTTGCCACTGTTCTGCTGTGCCTGTCTCTTCCCAGTGGCTCACTGGGAAGGGCGCTCTCACCTGTGCCATGAAACCTGTGGTCTGGCGGCCCAAGAATGAAGTGTTGACAGGAAGGAAGCCTGTGGCACTGCCAGACCTAACCTCTCCATTTAGACTGTTCGTGAACAACCATGAGGGCCCATAACGCACAGCCATCTGTTGCAGGTAGAGGCCCCGTTTTGAATCTGGAGCTGGTATGCGAAGCGGACCCCCTTTGGTAGGGAGCCCACTGACCACCCAGTTCCTTACGTTGCTGTAGCTCTTCATTCATTGCTGGCCTTGCAAGAACTTTGAAAAAGCGTATTTGTTTCTTTTTTTCTTTAATCAAAACTGATTTATGTGTGGGAAAAAGAGAAGTCACCATAACATGATAGATTGAACTTCAGTTCAAGTTGAAAAGTTGCTTAGCCTGTGATGTGAGGCACTGTACAAGAAACATGTGGTTTGGGAGAAAGCCAGGAGCTTGTACAAACGTTTCCACACTCACGAGCTTAGGGATTTGTGAACCTCTCTGTGTTCACAAATGTCAAGGGTCTACCTATGTACTGTCCAAAAGAGGCCATGTGTTGAAATGGAGCCGGTGAACAAGAATGTGTCAAGGAGAAGGCATTAGTTCTCAGAACTGGCCTAATTGCATTTGAACAACATCAGGAGAAGGGAATAAATGACTACAAAACTCCAGGTATCAGGCCCAGCACAAATAGTCCTGCAAAAATTCTTTCTACCTTTGAAGGATATCAGCCAGTTGTGCACAATTTTCGTCCTTTAGAACTTCCTTTCAGCTACAAAAGTTTTCCTCTGTAGCTTATGTTGCATTTGCAGTGACCTGTTGCACAGTTTAAAAGACATGTTTCTTTTCTGCTTCTCTACCTTTATGAAGCCAAGAGAGATGACCTCTCTAACTTTCTCTAATGATCCAGAAAGTGTTTCTTCTGGCAGGACACTCTCTTAAGGAGGGAGAAAAGAAGTCTTCATCTGATTCCCTAGGGGAAGTAGACTGGCCAGGAGACCCAGGGAGGTTCTCATGGCCCAGCTACCTTCCTTCAGAGGCTCCAAGTCCAAGAACAGATGGCTTCCATAGGGAACAGGTGTCCTTTATGCTCCTTCTCAGGCTTAGAATCCTGTGACCACCAAGGGGTGTGAAGGGATCACTGTGGATCTGTGTAAGGCAGAGAAGAACAAAGTGATCCCAGTGTGTCCTGAGAACTTCTAACTCTTCCTCCTGTTAGAGAACAAATTCAGGTGCATATCCGTTGGTGTGGACAAGTTGCAAACATAAGAAGCACCCTAAAGCTACCCTCATATATTTAAAGGGAAAGAGTTGTTTTGGAGGCGTACTCAAGGCCTGTTTGATATAGACAAATGTCTGCGTTTTCTGAGGTCATTGCTTTAGTTAGGTCATGAAGAGGAGGAGCTAAGAGGAGAGAAGTAATATCTTTGAGGGGGTGATGCTGATGACATGCTAGCCAGATTGTTAATAGGTTTGCAGGTTGTCTGGTCTACTTTCTATAGAACTCTACAACCCTTCCTTGTCCCACGTGAAAAGAGGTCCCTTTTTTTTTAAGAAGATGTTGGGGGAGGAGTTTATTAACTAATTAATTTATTTTGGCTGTGTTCGGTCTTCGTTTCTGTGCGAGGGCTTTCTCTAGTTGCGGCGAGCGGGGGCCACTCTTCATCGCGGTGCGCGGGCCTCTCACTATCGCGGCATCTCGTTGCAGAGCACAGGCTCCAGACGCGCAGGCTCAGTAGTTGTGGCTCACGGGCCCAGTTGCTCCGCGGCATGTGGGATCCTCCCCGACCAGGGCTCGAACCCGTGTCCTCTGCATTGGCAGGCGATTCTCAACCACTGCGCCACCAGGGAAGCCCCCAAGAGGTGCCATTTTAATTAAACTGGAGAAAGGGGAAGTTGGACAATTTTCCTCGCATAGGAGATGATATCTATCTGTGGGTGTCATCAGGGCAGAGGTCGTGCCTCTTTCCTCTCTGAATCCTGACACCTATCACAGTATGTAACAGTTAATAGCCGCTCAGTTAATAAGCAATAAAAGCTCACATCTGTGGAACACTTACCATGTGCACAGGCAAAGTGCTGATCCCTTTACGTGTGTTAGTTATCTCCTGCGAGCTTTACAATAATACTAAAAAATAGGTACTATTATCCTCATTTTACATATGGGGAAACTGAAGTTCACAGAAGTTTCTAAAGTTGCCACAGTCATTCAGTTAGGGAAAAGTAGAGCCAAACTCAATCCCAAGTCAACTGGATCACCAAGCCAGTATTTCTGTCCATGACATTCTGCTGCCTTAATGGAATGTGTAAAGGCTGGAGTTTTGTAGATTACTGGAAACCTTAAAATTACCCTTGACTCTTCCTCTTATCCCTACATCCAGATGGTCAAGTCTTGAGCTCTAGGCTTGTGGCTGCCTCACAGTCTATCTGTTGCTATCTAGATGCTACTGTTACTGCTTCTCAAGTTTATCCTTCTGACTTCATTTCCTCAGCCATGTGCCTTATGCAGGCCTTCACATATGCATACTGGGACTTTGGCAAGAGCCAGCTGGTCTCCCCGATATCATTATCCATCCTTCGCACATTACCAGGAAAATCTCCCCCAAATTCCTTTTCTTGTGGCACTTTCATGAGGATTTCAGTAACTTCTTATTGTCTACCACGTCAGAAATATAAGGGCTAGAATGGACCACCTCACTCATTTCCTGGGGCCAGGAAAATGATGGGCCGGGGGTCACCCAGCCAGTTGATGGTAGAGCTGGACCATCTTGACTCTGACCTTGGTATTTTCACCACTGCTCAGTCTTGCCTAGAAAGCCCCAGTGTCTCTGCCTGATTTCCAAGGTTCTTACAATCTGGCCCCCCTGTATCTGTTCAACATTATGCCCTCTGTTCTCTACACCTTCTGTCCTCTAGTCAGACTGGTGTTCTGTACACTATGCCAGGAGTGCCCTACTTGGCCCCAGGCCTTTCATTTTGAACACTGATTGATCATTTATGATCTAGCTTGGAGCCCAAACCCTCCAGAACATCATTCTCAGCTAAAGAAATTCTTCTCGGAAGACTTTGCTCTCTGCATCTAAATTTAGTAGCTGTTTTATAATTATTTCTCAACTAGTCATTTTAGGACCCTAACTTGAGGTTCAGAACCTTGTCTTCTATTTCTTTTATTTCTCCAGGGGGCAGTTAACACCATGCTAAATACATAAGAAACACAATGTAAATACTTGTTGACTGATTGGCTAATCAATCAATTGATAAATGCTACTCCTGCTTTTATAGCTTTGGGCTACTACTCCCAAAAGAAAGTAGCAGTGAGTGGAAATTACTTGGAAGAGGTTTTCCCCTCATCTTGAAAGAGCAGTGTGTATATTCAGCACTGAGGGGAGGGATGTCAGCTCCTAGAGACACCCATGCCCTGGCTCCCAGGGAACCCTTAACCCTTTCGAAATGACCTTTCTTCAGCAGACAACCCAGAGCAATAGGATTGTGAAGGACACTCATGGGGACCCCTCATGTTCAGAGAAAGCTACAGAAAGACATATGTCAGAATGGCAGGATTAGCATACTGAAAAGGATTTGAAAACTATCAGTGTGCCTCTGACCAGCTCATAAAAATACATATTACAAACACCCATCTAGCACCTTCTATGTGCCAGGTCCTCTTCTAAGCACATTGCTTATATTACTCATTAAGTCCTTATTGCTGTGAGGTATACATTATTATTATCATCACTCCCATTATATGGATGGGGAGATCGAGGCACAGAGACCTAAGTAATTTACCCAAAGTCTCACAGCTTTGGCTCCAACTGGCTCCAGCATCCATACTCTTATCTACCACACATTGCTGCTACCTGTAGAAGGTCCCTGCTGGACAGGACCTCAGAAAGCATCTAATCTGCCTCCCTCCACCATGTGGAAATTGAATGCACAAACACCTAAAGATTTACCTTGAACTTTGACACACTAAATTACTGATTAGCCCAATGTGCTTTCTACTTCCATCTCATGGTTGTCAAGTTCTCACTTTTTCTAAGAAACCAATTTAGAATTTCCCTCTCCCTGCCCAGATGGGTCAAAGGCAGTTTAGGAGGACCACCACCCCCTGATCAACAGTGGGCAAATCAATGGCTCCAGTGTAAGCTTAAGCATATTTTACTGCAGGTCACCATAGTTCCACTTCTCTCTAATGAACCTGCAAGAATCTCACAGCTGAGGTCTCCCAGGTCAGCGCCACATTCAGCTCACTCACAGATTTCTCAACAAGAAGTGCTCTTGACCCCTTACCCTATCAAGACATCTCCCTACACATTACCTCTTCTGATCCATTCAGAGAGGGTGTCAGAATCTTCACATTACCCGTGGTGGGGGGCAGGGTGGGTATTTCACTAACTTCTGTAGTTCAGGAAAGGGAAGAAATCCAAGGTGTCAAATGCAGTCCAACCACCGTGGGTACCTTAAAACATGTGTCCCAGAAGAGTTGGAGATGCACAGATATCTTAACCTCTCTGGGCCTAAAGTGAGTGCATTTGAACTAGATCCACAGTCCTTAAACATTTTTTAGAGGCTGAACTCTTAATTCAAATAAAATCTTATATAGAAGTCCAGTATATAAAATTACACAAGCAGAGCTGCCCTTGAGGAAGTGAGGGTGGGAAACCCACCCGTTCCACAGCCCTTGACACACCCTCCAAATGGGTTTTCATGAAGTACAGTTTGAGAACCCCTGGACAGTCTGATTTTCAACTCTCGTATTAACTCCCGCTTTTTGATCCTATCATATTGTAATTATTTAAAATGTGATAGGCAAAAGTAGTTACATTAACCATACCTTCTTTAAATGATTAAGACTAAGCCCAAGGCTATTGTACTTTGAATATGGGCCATTTCCACAAGACAGATTTTTGTCACTGTGGGTCCTGGCTTTGAGATGCTAGGTATGGAGCTGGTATGAATGTTTCCAGTAAAACATGCGTGGCATCTCCTGGCCTTGTCTCCTCTCTCTTCTTACTTCACCAAAGACAGTGATGGGCAGTGGAGGATGTCCTCCTTAGACCAAGAGTTGACAAGAGGAAATGAGAGAAGCTAAACAAACAGATTCTAATCTTTGGCCAGCCATGTGGAACCAATTAGCCTCTAGAGTAAGCTCCAAAATCCAGCTGGGTAAAATGAAGGAGTACCTCATGGGCTCCTGGCAGCTTGGCCCAAACTGGGCATTTTCTGTTCCAAAAGCAAGCAATGCCCTGCAGGATCGTCAGTCTGTGCTTGTAAAATGAAGATTACTATGACACTGTCTTGAGGCTGCTAGCAGAAAACGCTCTATGTAACAGACTCATTTATCCCTCTATCCATCCATGCATTCACTCATTCATTCGACAGATATTTACTGAGCAGTACTAAACTAAACACAATATGTATATAGTGACACGGATATAAACTTGTTTCTGTCTTAGGACTTAGTTTTGGTGTGGTGGCTTTAAGATCTCCATTCTACTCGGCACAAACATGCTTTCCAAAAGACCTCCCTGGCTTATATTTAGTGTGCACCAGAGGTGTTGAATATGTGCTCCATTTGTAGAGATGTCTTCCTCCAAACTAGTTGCAATGCGCCTTTCTCAGACCACAGAACGTGCGCTGAATCAGCAATCAGGGGATTTAAGTCCCCTTTCCACCACTTATTTGCCATAGGCCAGCCAACTCTGTGGATCAGAAGGGACATTAGAGGTGTCCCCCAGAATTGGCACACTGATCGTTTTTTAGTTTAAAATAAGAATAACAATATGTCAATGGCTGTCCTGAAATTGACCTTAATCATGAGGGTCAAAAGAGAAGATGGCTGTGGAGGTGTGTTTGTAGGTATTGCCCTGAGCTACCTGACTTCTCTGCCCTCACCTGGCCTGAGGCCTTTAAAAATGAAGCTGCTCCCTTTCTGCTGCTCGGTTTCTCATGGAGAAACTACTATTCACAGAAATAAACTGGCTCTTCTGACGCCTCCTGCAAACGTTTCATGTTAATGATAACGAAACGCCAAGTGGGCAGTGGGAGCTGCAGCATTGCCAACCTGACGCTGGCACCCAGGTGGCCACCACCTGGGTTGGTCTCTTTAAGGGACTGAATCAACTGTGCGGTGGTGGGAGCTATTGCTTGGAAGTGAAAGCCAAGGAGAAATCGGAGCCACAGCCTGGTGTCCTCACTTAGTTCTCACTGTGTCTTCCAGGTGGAGGGTGAGCCCCGTTTACCAAACACTCCCCTTCTTAATTCCCAATTTCTAAAGCTTCTTGCCCATAATTTATCTGTGGACTATACTGTTTAAAATGATGATTTCATCTAGCCACTGAGATCTACTCACACTTCCCCAAATGCCTCCCCACCTCAAGCTTTCGCTCCAGCTCTGCCCCCCTCCCCCATTCCCAATATCTGCCTGTCCCAGTCCTACATGTCTTTTAAAATCTCAGCTCAAATGCTGTCTTCTCCAGGAAGTCTCAGCCCAGAATTGTGTTTCCATATATTTCTGTTTTAGAACAGTCTACTTCCTTCCAGAGTTATTTATGTCTTGCTCAATAGATGTATGCTAGGTTCTAGTTTTAAAAAGACCGTGTCTTTTTTTTTTAATCTCCTATATCCCAGTTAGCAACTAACAGTGTTTTTCCCATGGTAAGCAGTGAATAAAGGTTTTGCTGTTACAATGTAGGAGAGAGATTACAGGCTTTGGAATCAGACAGAATGAGTGTAGAATTCCAGCTCCATCACTTACCACCCTTTTGAGCTCAGAAGAGGTTTTTTGTTTGTTTGTTAGTTTGTTTTTATCTATGAGTTTGGGTTTTCTCATAAGTAAATGGAGCTAATAATATATAATTATGGGTTTGCTGGGAAATTAAAACTGATATTGTGTGAAGAGCCCCTAGGACAGTGCTTGGCACAGTAAATACCATCTTCCTCTCTCTCCCATGTCCCCTGACTGAGCTAAATGTCCTCATTCTGGAACCAGGGCTGAATAATTCTGCACGACTAGCCCAGGGTGTGTTATATATTTGCAGGGTCACACCCACCTTTCACTTTAATTTTTATTGTTTTTTCTTTAATATATTACCTTTTTAATAATATATTTTATTTAATTGTTAGTTTATAGAATTTAATTTTCAATAGTAATTGTTTATCAGCTAGCTCACAAAATTTCTGAAAATTTAATAATCAGCTCTTGCCAATGAGTATGAGCTGGCTGTAACCCACCACTGCACTCTTTCCTTCCCAGACGGCTTTTTCTAAACCCCAGACATTATATCATCTTATTCATAAACATTTCAGCATACACCTCTAAAAGATAAAGACTCTTTAAGAAAAAAAAGAAAGAACCGTAATATCATTATCACACATAACAATTTTAATAATAATTCCTTAATATTCCCTAATAGTTCTCTAATCGGCATGTAAATTGAATCTACCTTTCACTCTCACTCTGGGCATTGTCTGAACCATTGGGCCGAGGGAGAGGTTATCCCATGTCCAACAAAGACCCTGACAGCCCAGATCTACATTCTGATTTTGAAGGAAGCTGCTTCTGTATGCTTTTATCTCTAATACAGTCATTTTTTCCTTTGTGACTCAGTGCACAGAATCCACTGTGTCCCCAAAGGAGAAAGACCGTTTAATCCTGTGGAGATGATTGGAGACAAAGGAAGAGCCTAAAAGTCCTTTGACCTGCTTATCACACTGTCTCCTCAAGCAGACTAAACATGGGGTCTAAAACAACCAGGCCCCCAGCTTGTGGAACCAGAAAAGAACTTTGTCCGCCCCTCCTTTCCCTACTGATGCATAGCTGCTGTTGGCTTATGAATGGCTTATTCATAATCACTAATAAAGCCAATTAGAAATGCCCCACGAAGTGCTTGGGAACAATAATGACTGCTTGGGCGACTATTTTAAATATTCGACCATTGAAAACCACCTGGAAATGGGGGCAGACACAAAAGGTCTTAAAATATAAATAGATAAGGAACCAGTGTGCTGAGGTCATTGTACTCCCAAAAGAAAATTACTTCCAAATTACAACTACATAAAAGAAATAATTGAAAAGATTAATCACACTAAAATAATTGGTCTATCTGACAAGTAATTTGGAGCAATATTCAGTCATTGACATCAATGTCTAGTAGTAAAATAGTAATGAATTTCATTCTCTGACTAATGTATTTATTTTATTAATGGTACTAAATGGTGTTGTTACTGCTTATAAATATTTCATAACTTTTAATTCATTAAAATGTTCAAGAAATTTCCAAAAGTATTTATTAGCTTTAAATCATTCTTAGTGTTCAATATGCGATTACCACTCTGCCTGGGTAATTAAAAAAATTATTATTTTGGGTAATGGGAGCCTCTTTGAATGCGGAGGATTAAGCCCTGGTTATTAATGAGACTATCGCTCCAGCTGGTGAGGAATGAGGGGCTTGGTGAAGCTGTGTTCCCTCTTCAGGTCTCTAAGGCCCTTCTGTAGCCATTCCTTAACACCTAGGGCTATGAGGCAAACAGGGCGGACCCAGATAATTTAATTCTGGAGATGATAACCCATGTCTAAACTGACACTTCTCTTTCAATCCACCACCTCTCCCAGCCCCGTTTCATCTTCCTGGAACAGCTGAGAAAAAAATTCGTATATTCCAACCTCGCCCCTTCTGTTTCTTTCATTCTTTGATAGAGGCCATAACAGGTGAAACGGCAAAAAGATGCAACAAAAAGAACAACAAGGGACACCACATAATGAATGGTGGAAGGAGGATAGGATTTGGATGAGGAAAACATGGATTTGGGTCCTGAGTTGTTTGGGTGCAGTGCATCCATTACATCCTGCGGTACTGGATAATTCGTGTGTGAATTATCCAGGGTCCGTGTGGGGATTAAATATGTTAGTCTGGGTGCCCACATGCCTGGAACCTAGTGGGAAATCGAACAGGGTTAGTTCTACTCTTCTCTAAGTCCAAAGAGTGTGTCATGGTGGTATTGATCCAATGGCCTTAGCAGCTCTTAATTAACCTAGTACAAACAGTTGGTATGAGTCATCAAGGAGAATCAGGACAACAGTGAGCTGCACAACTCAGGGACTTGGTGAAGTCTAAGGACAGGACGCCCCCTGGAGGAGGGCTGGGATAACTCCGCTCTCAGTGCTCTGCCCCATAGGTCTGAGATCAGGCTCACTGCACTGCCTCCACAGGCTCATCCGCACAGGGGATGGCTGAAGGCATTTGGTTGTGGGCAAATGGGGAGGGGGCAGGATCCACCAAGTGGCTTGAGGTGAAGTGTGGCCAGCGCTTCTCACACTGGGATGCGTGTGCCTCAAGAATATATAGTGATGTTCTGGGAGTTTCCAAACGCACAGAATCAACATGGTACATCTTTCCAGACTGCAGTGGAAGGACATTTTCTATTAAAATTTTCAGGGCTATATATTGGGCTCCAGTGAAAACTGTGCACAAATTTAAGATAAAAGCCCTTTTCTGCTCGTAGTGATTCCCCAGATTCCGGGAGGTGACTTCACCCTTCTCTGCCATTGGGGGAACATCAGAGGGTATGTTGGTGAAGCACCATTCCAGGGGGACAGAGGGACATGGGTAAGAGGAGGTACAGCCAGGCCTGGGGTCACCCACTGGAAAGCTGGTGCCAAAGGGAAGGTATCCTCTCAATGCAAGCCATGGATGGGCAGAATGGCAGGCAGAACCCAGGTGACACCAGAAATCAGCAGTGGGGCCCTCATCTACCAAATGAAGCAGAGAAGGGCTCAGTTCCTAAAATTTAGGTACCAGATCAGGGACGGACTAACAACTATGAGATTGCACAGTCCCCTGTGCATTGGCCTGAAGCTTCTTAAATTTCCCCAAGGACAGAATTGATCTCAGAGTTGGTTTGGTTTGGTTTTTGTTTGAAGGGGGACACAGGGAGGGGTACCAAACCTTTGAAGATCTGGGAGACATTTTACTTCCTCTCTTCCTGGGCCCCTGGACAGAGCGCCTCACATCAGGGGTCTGGGAACGTCCGGAGTGGAGGACAGTGAGGGTGGGCTGAGGGAGCCGCCTGCTCTGCTCGCTGATGGGCGTAGACTTGGGAGCTCAGGAGCCTGCACTGCTGCTCTCTTCACTCATGGTTATGTTGCCATTTGGGGCCCTCTCTGTCTTCAAGTTATGCTGTGAGCATAGCTTTTGTGGAACTTTAGTTTGCCTTTCTTGTTGTGATTTGCTTGGGGAAGAAACACTGGGAATTGCTCCGCAGCTGCCTGGAAAGCCCCACAATGCACAGCTTGCAAACCGCAGGGCAAATGGTCTCTGGGATCCCTGCTTCCCTCAGCTCCGACATTCTGGGATTCTCTGAGAAGCTTATGGGTGGTTGTAAAGTCTTTCGGCTTTGGCCGCTTTTGCTTCTTCATTTAGCTCTTAGCCAGCATTTTGTGTCTGTAAAACACTTAACAAATATTGAGTAATTATTCCTCATTAATCATTCATGCAACTGGTAGACCAGGGTCTTATCATTTCCTTCAAGAACACGGGTGTAATATCCTGTCTGGATCCCAGGTCACACTCAGGGGGGCGATGGGGTCATCATGGCAGCACTGGGATCCTCCAGAGCTCGGTGGGGGAGTGGGCCGGAAGGTGGGCACAGGCTCTGTGAGGCTACAGCCACACTAGGATGCCCTTCCGCTCTATGAACAGGAAGGACAAGCGGCAGCGCCAGCCAGTGGCAGCTGAGAGGCAATAAGCTTTCATCAGAGGCTTCTTCCTGGAAATTCACATGAACATGATAAGTCTGTTGTCTTAAAAGGCCCAAGGAGATTAAATGCCTCAACTTTCTTTTGCTTTTATAAGCTGATCCTTTCACTCATTTGTGAAGTGTAAATATAATGAAAACATTGGCTCTGATGAGCTCCCCAGCGCTACGGGGACAGGCAGCCCAAGTCTAGGGTCAGGAGGCAGCCTATCTGTAGGTTGATGGCTCAGGAACACAGAGCAGTGCAGGTGAACGGGCTGTCACAGCTGGGAACAGCAGCAGAAGGGACCCTGGAGAAGGGCACTTGGGTCTCTAGGAGGGTCAGGAATGGAGCAAGCTCCCTGCACCCCAGTCCCCAGAGGCTGAAGAGAGCCTGTGAGTAGCCCAAAGCCTCTGTCCTATGGACTTGGGCCCATGAGTGTATATAGCTGGAGTGAGAAATGCCCAGAATTACATTATGTGGGTTAGAACAGAAAGCAGAAAATTAGAAGGAAAGATGGTGTCTGTTTTCCTTCCTATCTTACCATCTCAGGAATGATATCTTTCTTTCTTGTTAGTGCACAGACACAGACGCTTGCTCACTGGCTATCACGTGCTCTCTCTCTCTCTTATTTTATCTACAGAGCATGTGTGTACACTAATGTTACAGGCCTGTCATCTCAGCCATTCTCTGCCATCCTTCCCCTGGTGTGGCCCTTTTCCCCATTCCTTTCTCTCACCTCTTACCTGTGGCTGTGTGTAATGCCAAAGCTTCTCCTCCTTTCAGAGTCCTGTCATGTGTTTACTCTGTGATAATAAATAAGTAAAGGCAGACAGATCATTTTCCTTCTCAGTTGTTTCTTTGGGCATCCCGTCGACAGCCTCTCGCTACATCTCCCTGCCCTCAGCCTCTCTTCCCTCTGTCTCTCCCAGACTCTGGATATCTTTGTCTTTTTGTCTGTTAACTCATTCTCTTCTCATCTTTCTTCCTCTCCTTGTGAGGAAAAGAAAAGTGGGCCGTGGAATAGCCTTGGGCTGGCTGTGGCCGCCTCCATTATCAGTGAGCCCTGCTCTGCTTTCACTCCAGGCACAGGCCTGAGGCTCTGCGCCCACAGACAACAGCTGAGACAGGCAGGTTGGCTACACCGGGGTGGATCTGGGGTGTGTGCACATGGAGTCTTCCTCTTTTCTTCCTGATTCTTAGCAGAGATTTTCTCCTCTCCTCCTTTTGCCTTTCCCCCATGTTTCCTCCTTTCCCTTCATGTAGCTGTCACGCTCTCATTCAGCAACCTCGCCACTGCCCCAAAACACACACGCTCCCTCTCTCTCTCTCTCTCTCTCTCTCTCTCTCTCTCTCTCTCTCTCTCTCACACACACACACACACACAGAGAGAGAGAGAGAGAGAGAGAGAGAAGCACGTACATACTCATGAGCAGTGAGGAATTTTGAGAGACATTTGGATAAGGTGACCCTGAGGAGGGCCTTAGGGGCAAGACCACCGTCTTTAGTTGAGAGTGAGGTCTCACCTAAGATGGAAGTCTTTCCTGGTGTTAATCACATGGCAAAGGCAAGGATCTGGGTAGATAAGAGGGTCTGGTGTTTTCCTCCTGGGGGTCAAGAAATGGAATTGGAGTGAGCTCTTGGGTACTGGAGCTGACGTTGCGCTCACTGCATGGGAAGACACTAGAAGCTAGATAGGAAAACTAGCTGGGCTTGGGAAAACTTTCTTCTCTTCTGGGGTCAGCAAAGCACAGAGTCTGAGCTCATGGTGCACACCTGAAGTTTTCTCCCTTGTCTTTCCCAGTCTTTAGTAGAGTCGTGTTGAACGTTCCAGCTTACCTTGCTTGTACTCCAAGAGTTTTGTCTGGATACTGTCCAGGGTCTTAAAGGATTTAAATGTCACTCCTGAGACCAGATTGAAGATGGCAGTAGTGATCCACAGGATTCTCCAAGGAAATGACAAACCTTAGAAGAAGAAGGAGGAAGGGAGGGAAGAAACGCAGAAGAGAGGGAGCAAAAGCTTGAAGTCTAGCCCCTCCCCCCAACCAGGAAGCTCTCCTTCTGGGCCAAACTTGGAGGTTCTGATCTTGCATTGATTAAGGAAGGTGGAATCTCCCTACCTGGTATATGTCCAGATGTATAAATTGGGCTTCCCATTTTCCCACCATCTAGTAACTGGACTCCACAACAGAAATCCAGGCTTCCAGAACCAAGGCTGGAGACCTTACTAAAGAATCCAATCTCTTGAGACTTTTCTAGATTTAAAAATCTTTATTTTCACTTCCATGTTATTATATAATCTGGTGCAACTTCATCAGAGGCCCCACTGACATATGAGGTTCCCCCGCCTCTAATTGTTGGTTGTTGCTTTTCAGAGACAAAAACTAGAAAAGGAGTCACACAGTCACTACGAATGGGCTCTTTTGTCAGGTGCAGAACTCCTCAACTGCACCTCCACCCCAGCCCTTGGTTCCCACGCAGACAAATCCAGTAAGTGTGGTAGGAGAGGTAGCCCAGGGCTCTGTGTGCAGAGCTCCAGCAAGGCTGTACAGGACTCGGGTGGGTCATCCAAGTACCAAAGCCTGCTTGACTTCTGCTTCTGTTATTTCCCCCTCCTGCTAAGTTGCAAGCCTTCCACCTTATCTCTGTATCCCTAGCTCTTGGCTCAAAGCCTGCCACATGATAGGGGCTCTATGAGTTTTTATAGTGTTGAATGAGTGAACGAAAAAATGAGTTAAGAGGGAACAGTGTGGAAAGTGTCTGTGAAGGCCAAGCAGAGTGGAAAATTGAGATCAGCAGCTGGAAATTGTAAACAAGGCAAATGTATCAATGTTTCAGATGATTTCAGATATTCGCTTAATCATTTAGGTGGACATTCTACTTTGTAAGTATAGGCAAAGACAAACGCACCCTATAGCATAAGCTTAAATTCCAGATTCTCCCCTGCCAAAATAATAATAATAATTATTATTATTAGGACTTCCCTCGTGACACAGTGGTTAAGAATCCGCCTGCCAATACAGGGGACAGGGGTTCGAGCCCTGGTTCGGGAAGATCCCACATGCCGCAGAGCAAGTAAGCCTGTGTGCCACAACTACTGAGCCTGCACTCTAGAGCCCGTGAGCCACAACTACTGAGCCCGCGTGCCACAGCTACTGAAGCCCGCACGCCTAGAGCCCGTGCTCTGCAACAAGAGAAGCCACCGCAATGAGAAGCCCACGCACTGCAGCGAAGAGTAGCCTCCACTCGCAGCAACTAGAGAAAGCCCGCGTGCAGCAACAGACCCAACGCAGCCAAAAATACAATAAATTTATTTTTAAAAGAAATTAAACTTAAGTTGGCTCTTCGGAGAACCCCCCATTTCCATGGATGGCAAACAGTTAATCCAAAGTCAACTCTGAATGGGAATTTTCTTTGTCCCTTTTGAGTAGTTCAGAATTCTCCCCTTTGCCCTTCCCATTCCTCTGGGGAGCAAGTAAAAATGGGAAGATTTCTGTGCCATGTGGTAATGAAAGAGCCATCCACTCTGGGCTCCCTTAAGACATTCATTCAATCTCTGTTGGCCTTGGGTCATCGGACCAGGCCCGTGAGTGTGACTGAAGGAGGGAGTCTTGCTTGCAGGTCCACATGGATCGCTCCAGCTCCGTCCGCAAGCCTCTGCAGCTCTGCCCACACCCACTCAGCCACCTCTGGGCTCCTCTCGGGGAGACCCTGAGGCCCTTGACACCCTCCCATGCTGCTCTGGGTTCAGGGGCACTTTCTACCCTCAGCCTCCCAGCTGCCCCATTCCACTCTCCTGACCCTACTGAAACAGGCCCAGTGCTAACCCAGGGCACACAGGTCTTCTTACTTGCAACTACCCTCAACCTCTGGTCTTTTGTCTCTTTCCCACACCCTCGCCAGGCCATGTCCCAGGTAGGAAATGCACAGACCTCGTTGCCCTAGCAGGGCCCCTCCTTTGCTCCCCTTTTCTAATTGTCTGTGGGGTCTATCCCACACCATTGTGCGTTCTGCCCCACTCTATGTTTTTATCTAGGCAGTTTCAGGCCTGTGTTTTGGGGCCTCATCAATTCTTCGTGCCAGATACACCAGACTCAATTTTTTTAACTCCAAGATCTGGTTCACTCTCCAAAAGTCCAGATCTTACCATTGAACATCTGTTTTTCAAGTGTACCTGCCCTCCCCCATCCAAGGCAGTGTCTGGAGAAAGCAACAGCAACTCTCTAAATGGAGGCGAATGAGGAAGTGGGTCTGCAAAGCTTAGGAAAAAGAAACCTCAGATGATGCTCCAAAATATTATCATATTTGGAATCATAATTATCATAAATATCATATCATCACACCCCCTGACTCCAGCTATGCCTCCAGCTAAACAATCCCCGGGGAGCGTTTCCAGTGCCCCTTTCTAATGACCTTCATGGAAAGCATCCCCACGACAATTTTGATGGGAGACAAAGGACTCTAAATACTTTAAAATTCTAAGATGTTCCAGCCAACACCCGCTCCTTCTGGGTGCGGATTGTCGTCCTGAGTCGAGCTCAGAGCCCCACAGATCTGCGTGTGCATCTCTGTGGTTCACCCCATGGTCTTCCCTGGCAAAAGATCATGACCTAAGGCAAACCCAGCCTGGGTTGTGTGATGGCCAGATTCATTTTTTGAATGCACCTCTTCATCTGTTTCCTCCTCAAGATCCCTATAACCTGTGGAGTCAAGGTCAAATACCTTGAATCCTCACTTCTCTGCCCCAACCTGCCAGCCCAGACTTCTCCATCTTGGCCTCTGACTAAATCCCACACTCCAACCCACCAAATCAACAACCTGTCCTCCGAACGGGCCAGAGATGGTCATTCCACTGGTCCCAGCCCCCTCTGTTCATCAGGGACCATCACAATTCTCAACTCATCCCCCAGTGACATCCGTGAGCACTTCCCACAGTATTGTCGTTTAAACCACGCATCTGGCACTAACTAGCCTTAAGGCATCCACTGCTCATGGCTTCTCATAGAAAGTGATTTCACTTTTAGTGCTAGTCTATGTGTTCTGTAGAGTCTACCAACTCTTGATTCCTCCAGCACCCATGAGAATGTGTCCCTGCCCGTCTAGATGGTACACTCTCTGAGGACCATGCACCACAGTGAAACAGATTTTGGAACCCCAAAATCACCTAACTCAGCCTCTCTAAGCACTGGCTATTTCTCATTGTAAAATGAGAGTCATTATAATGCCAACTTTGGAGCAATGGGCTTAGACTCAGTGAGACAACCTGTGTAACAAATTGGCACAGGAAATTTTCAAAACCTTCTCTTCCTTCTTTCTCTTTAGAGTTCTATATTTCTTCCTCCTTCCTGCCCCCACTCACCAAAATGGGTCCTACCAGCTCACACAATGGCCCAATGCCTGAAACATAATAAGTCCTCAATAAAAATGTGCTTGATGGATGAAAGATAAATAGATGAATGAATTAATGAGAACAAACAGCATGTTAGGATCATTCCATTCCCACCCTTGCTCTCTATTCCACATTCAGTCTCCACCAGGACAGCTGCACCCAGCCTCTGGGAGGCCTCCTGACCACTGCCCTGAGCTCCAGCTCTCCTTCATTCATTTTGCTAAGGAAGAACTTGACAAGAATCCCTGAGCAGGCTTCGGTTTCCTGGACAGTGAAAACCAGGGCACTTGCAAGGAATGATAGTTGGCGCTTTCCTCAAGGACAATGTGTCCTTCGGAAACAACTGGCAGGATTTCTATCAGAACTGATTCCGTCTTAGCACAAGTGTACTAGGGGCTTCCAGCTTTCCTAAGCAGTAACATGAGGCCCACAGCAAGCCAACCTCATTAGCTGGAACCTTCCCCAGGTTAACACCTGCCCTGTGTTTCAGAGAAATCGCCACATCTCCTCACGCTGCTCTGTTCCCCTTTCCAGGAGCCATGAGGCAATGTGATCATTACCTAAGCTGGGCACTTCTGTTCCAGGTCTGAGAACACCAGATGTCTTGCCGTGGAGGTGGGGTAGCTGTCTTAGACATAGGAATCTGGATGAAAAGCCTCCTTTTAATTAATCTCTCATCATGAAAGACTGCAATTTAACGTAGAACAATAACTCAGTCATATTTAGTTGTTTCCCATTTTGAATATGTGTTTATGGCCCATAATAATGAGGGACTGTGAGGTTGGGTGACATTTTTAAGGGCTTAGATGTATTTCAGAGAGACCATTAGAGTTTCTTAATCTCAGTCCCAGGATGGGAGGAAGAAGGAGGTCTCATAGGGAAAGCCGTGTCAGTCCGCAGCAGTGGTACCCCAGTTTCCAGCTACGGTATTATATTCTCCCAATGCTTTTCACAAACAGATTGCAATCTGGTTTCTTCTATACACTTCTTAATAACTTTTCTGAAGAGATAACTGAGTCTGAATTGTAGACAAATTCTACAGCTTTCCAAGTATCCTGCTTTCACAGTGGGAATGATGAATTGAAGAGTTATTTCTGTTTTTGAAATGTGTCCATCACTGAGGTCCCTGGGCTTGTGTACAAAGATTAAAAGACACAATTCCCTCAGAAAAATATACTGAGTAACCTATATGTAGGCCAAGCCAACTACAGTCTAGACAATCCTCAAACCTACCCCTTAGATCCAGAGGTGACAGTGGTCCAGGGAGCTCATAGACCTAGTGGACATGTCCCAGTAGAAGTGAAGGTTTCATGAGGGTATGAGGGAGGAGGACAGCTGACTTCCACCTATACTTGACTTCCCAGTCAAGAGGCCAACCTCTTTGGGGCTGAGTGCTGTGAGCTCAGAGAGGCACCACTCCATGGAAAAGGCCCTGCCTCCAATTCCCTGGATATGCTGTTTTCCAGAAAATAGCCCAACAGCAATGGATGAAGGCCCCAGGAATAAGGAAGCCAAAGTGGGGTCTGTGCTCCCAGGAAACAGACATTCCCAAAGCCGTTGATTCATTATGTTAGTCCACACCCCAGGCTGTGCCTGAGAAGAGATCCCTGAAACCCCACACTTGTAGGAAAAGGCTCTAGACATCCAGGATGAAAGGGAAACTGGGGCTCACCCCCTTTCACTCAGGATCCCTGGAGAGGGGAAGAGGCAGGTGCAAAAGAAAGGGAAGGGAAGGGAGAGGCGGGGAAAAGAGGGAAGGCAAGGCATGGATGTTGATAAAAGCATTCAGAGGAACATCTTTCCCTTTTCCACCCCAAATATCAGCAATGTGGTGGAAATGCTGGCTAGAAAGTTAGTTGTGGTGGTAGCCCATGTAGATGGGAACCAGTAGAAGGGAAATTACATATGCCTAACACTTTCATTCAATGCGGTTTTGTTATTGTTCTGGGTAGGGGGAGCTGGAGTTTGGGGGGTTGTGGTTTCTTTCAGCATCTGCTGTTTGCTGGCTCCGTGCTAGATCCTGGGCAATATAAATATAAAAGCAATTAAACCGAGTTTCCTGGCCTTAAAGAGCTCAGCCTAGTGAGTAAGGCAGGCACTGAAGGAAGTGATTACCATACGGTGAGGTGAATGCAGATAAAATGGTTTCTCAGCGCTGTGGAAATAGGGAGAATGCAGTGACTAACTCGGGGCTTGCGTGAAGATAATTCAGCAAAGCTTTAGAGGGGAAGCTGCGTATAGAAAAGCACAGAGATTCTTCTCTTCCTCTAGAGAGATCCATCCAGCTCCATGAAGGCTCCCTGACCCCCCTTCCCTCCCCTGTCCCGTACGATCGATCCACTCCCCTTGCTGCATACACACCTCTCCTGTGAGAGGCTTTCCGCACCTTGTCACACAGTAAACACTCTGC
Organism: Aethalodelphis obliquidens; assembly: GCF_003676395.1. Taxonomy (NCBI): domain Eukaryota; kingdom Metazoa; phylum Chordata; class Mammalia; order Artiodactyla; family Delphinidae; genus Aethalodelphis; species Aethalodelphis obliquidens. The sequence continues at coordinate 20,818,717 of NW_020837956.1, forward strand.
CTCCTCCTAATATACTGTGAGCTCCTTTGCATGCAAGGACCATGTTGTGCTCACGTTTGCACCTTTAGCACCTAGGCCATTGATGTAGAATGTTGTGTGTCAGGTCGTGGGTTGCTAATAAGTGTTTGTTGGAAGGAAAGAAGGAAGGAAGGAGGGAGGGAGGGAAAGAGGAGCTGAACTTCTTAAACTTCCAGCACTTACCTCCAGAACCTCTGCCATCTCCTGTATTTGGTCCTTCCAGTACCGCCTTCTCCATGATTGTCTCCACGATTGTCCCTCTTTCCCACACACACTGCTAATTCTCGCCCCCCATCCATGCCTGCACTCCCCGCATCCATCCACACTCTCCCTTTCTCTGTTTCTCCTCCTTTTCCAGCCCCTTCCCACTTCCCGTCTTACCCCCCAAGCCTTTGTGTCCTTTCCCCATCCTTCTCTCCCTAATTTCCCATTACTTTAATGGGGTCAGAGGTCTGATACAGATCATGAAAAGCAATGAAGTGAGGGAAAGGATGAGCCCAGTGTAATTTGTTTCCAGTCTTCTTACGCCTTAGGTCAGTGAGGAGCAAAGAAGAACCCTGGCCCAGTGCCTCCACAGCCTTCACTCTCTGGGTTGCTGGCAGTGGGTAGACCACAGTATCCAAGGATCACATGGCCAATCCATTTTGAAAGTTTCCAGCCCAAAGCAAGAGTCATGCAGAGCCCCTGCTCTGCTGAAAAAGAGCCCACCCAGTGAGCCCAAACTGTAGATCTCACGGGAATCACCCATCCCGGCCTCCTCACTTCACAGCTTAGGAAGCCCAGGCACCAGAGAAATCAAGTGACTGACTCAAGGTCTCACAGCAAGTCACGACTGAGCCAAAACCAGAATCTGGTCTCCAGACAACTAGTGCGGTGTTTCCCACTACAGTGCATTGCCTCTGCCTGTGGCGTACATTTCCTGCATGCCAGGATTAATGCAGCACACACACACACACACACACACACACACACACACACACACACAC
>NW_020837956.1:20819730-20847595 GCF_003676395.1 Aethalodelphis obliquidens
CACACACACACACACACACACACACACACACACACACACACACACTCACACACTCACACACACACACACACACCCCAGAGGTCATTCTTCCTGCAGAGAAATGCATCCAGTTATGGGGAGGAAAGTGACAGCTGCTTAATAGCAGCTCTGTGGGATGGTTCTGGACTTAGAATGTGGAATATTATCTCCCATTAATAAGTTAGAGGAGGCTCGGGGAAACAGAATGTAATTACCCAAACGGCTCTTTTTCCCAGATACCAAAACCAATTCTCCTGCCCTGGTGAATAATGCTGACGGGTCTTTTTTTTTTTTTAACATCTTTATTGGGGTATAATTGCTTTACAATGGTGTGGTAGTTTCTGCTTTATAACAAAGTGAATCAGTTATACATATACATATGTCCCCATATCTCTTCCCTCTTGCGTCTCCCACCCTCCCACCCTCCCTATCCCACCCCTCCAGGCGGTCACAAAGCACCGAGCTGATCTCCCTGTGCTATGCGGCTGCTTCCCACTAGCTAGCTATGCTTCCCACTAGCTATCTACCTTACGTTTGGTAGTGTACATATATCCATGCCTCTCTCTCGCTTTGTCACAGCTCACCCTTCCCCCTCCCCATATCCTCAAGTCCATTCTCTAGTAGATCTGTGTCTTTATTCCTGTCTTACCCCTAGGTTCTTCATGACATTTTTTTTTTCTTAAATTCCATATATATGTGTTAGCATACGGTATTTGTCTTTCTCTTTCTGACTTACTTCACTCTGTATGACAGACTCTAGGTCTATCCACCTCATTACAAATAGCTCAATTTTGTTTCTTTTTATGGCTGAGTAATATTCCATTGTATATATGTGCCACATCTTCTTTATCCATTCATCCGATGATGGGCACTTAGGTTGTTTCCATCTCTGGGCTATTGTAAATAGAGCTGCAATGAACATTTTGGTACATGACTCTTTTTGAATTATGGTTTTCTCAGGGTATGCCCTGTCTGAAAGCTGTCACCACTGCTAACAGCACGGGGACCTGTTTTGTCAATCCGGGGTGTGGATTTGAGGTGCATCAGTTTCCTAGGGCTCCTGAGAGAGTCTTTCCAACAAGGAGGATCTGGGCAACTTTGCTGCTCAGCTTCTGACGGCGCAGCCTCCGGGAACCCCCCTCAGATGTGGCCGTTCTTCTCCACTTCTGGCCTCTCACTGAGCCCCTGGCAGCCTCTTTGGTTCCAGGCCCCAGTGACAGGATGAGTAGAGAGCAGGGATTCAGAGAAACACTCTATCCTTGGAAGAACCAAGAACAAGTGGGCTTCCTACCACCCCTCTTTCAACAAACCTCATACACAAGCATCTCAACTATAAAGCACAAAATTTAAGCATAACTAATTCATCTCGTCAACCTAGAAATAACTTCTCCTCCTCTAAATGTTTGCAGGCTTTTATTTTTACCACCATTATGGTACTTATGTTTTACCACAATTCCTTGTTATTTGTGCTCCTATCATATCTGCCCTAACACTGCTACTCTTAGAGAATAAGAGTCCATGAATCATCTCTGTATTTCCGCAGCACCAGACGCCTACCACAGAGCCGTACACATGGAAGATGCCCAATGAATAAAACCTTAACATGAAGTCACTAACAAAAACAGGTTCAGTACATGGCTTTAGAGCAAAGAACCCACTGTGTGCAGGGGTGAGCCTTGTGTAGGAAGCTCTGGGTAATGTGTGTCCTTTGTACTTCCTATTCTGCAGAGGCCAGTAGGCCTCCCAGAGGCTAGACCTGAGATGGGGGAGGGTTGTGTGGCCAGCTCAGGACAGCGTACAGACTCTGCAGCAGCTCACTATGCAGAAAGAAAGGAAACGGAACCCACTCAGGCTCAAATGGAGACTGAGACTCAGAGGGTCCCTCATGGCTGTGTGCCTCTGCCTTCCCGAGCAGAGTCAGTGGACAGCAGAAGGCCAGGGACACTTGAGATAAGGTGGAAAAGCCACAACTCACGGCTTGCAAATCTGATCAGGCTTTCGGACTGTGGACACCCACTGCCCTGGACATGAGAAGGGAATTGAAACACACATCTTCTTCCCCACAGCAGTGTGGAAACGTTTGGACAAAGTCTGCAAAGACGTAGGCACCACCAGAGGGCCGAGCTGCATCAACTCTGTGTCAGGTAGAATACAAGATGGAGAGAGGAGGGGAGACGGTGGTGAGACCACCCAACCAGGCCGCCTGCTCGGGAGATGTGCAGTCTGGGGATGAGCTGGGTGGCGCTGGCCCCCTTCTGGGAGGTGAGCTGGCCGGTGCAGCCCACTAATGATACCAGGAGCCTGTATCAACTGAGTCTCTGGAAGTCCAACTAGAGAGTGTATTGGTCCCAAAGTCACCCTCAGGTGGAACAGCCATAAATTACCCGTCAGCTTTTATTATGTGAGAGACTTTCACATCCTGAGAGTTTGCCTTTCTCCCTTTGATTATCCTAATGAAATACCATGACTTGGCCCAACCCCAAGAAAACACCCAAAGAAGAGGGAACAGGATTTCTAGGCTAATTGACTAAGCTCCCCGCTGAGAAGGCTGGGACACCAGCCCTGCCAGGAACTCTGCTGTGGGGGCGGGTAGGGGGGTGGGGACAGTCTGAAAGCCGTATAGCACAGCTTCAGTGGAGCTTGAAGGGGATGGAGGTTAGGCTCTCGGTGCAGAGGAGCAATGGGTCAGCCTAAATAACCCCTCTGTCAAGGCATGGGGGACTGTCTGCAGTGCAAACCCTGATTTGATGATCCAGGGAAGACACCAGTCCCAGTTTGCATGACTGCCAATACTACAGTGCAAGTTGAAAGGCTCCTTTTAAATTCTGCTTTCGGCCATCCTTCTAGATATACTTAGAATATTTCTAATTGTTCATCCCTTAGTTGAAAAAGTCCTCTGCTGGAACCATTTATTTATTAATTCCCCAAATACATATTAATCACCTAGGAATGTGCATAGTAGGGAATCTCTGATCCTCACAGAGCTTGTGCCGTCGTCAAGAAGAAGGATATATGACAACCAGTTATAACAGAATGAAAGGCCACCGTGGGGGAAGCTGTGGAAACAGAGAAGAGCAGGTGACTCCAAACGGGAGAGGTGGCATCAGTGCCTGCCTCTCTCTGAGACCACACACCATTGATTTTATGGAGATGCAGATGAGAAGCTGTGCAGAGAGGTGGGCACCCACGAGTAGAGTAAATCCGCATTCAGGTAGAACTGGTGAACAATCGACTTTCCCGATGCTTGAGCAAAATTAAGATCGAAATGGTTCCTCCGGAGCCCTTAGAAGAATTTGCTTTCAGCCGGACTGCTTCCTGGGGGCCAAATGCCGGGAGACTTTTGTTCTTATCTGGAGACAAACAAGACGGAGAGCCCTACACGGTAGGCTGACTCCCTAACGTTCCTCCTGAGGCTCAAATATTTATCTGAGTAAGGGATCTTCATCTTTACTTTTCACCTTAGACTAAAACATTTATTAAAAATTATAGAGTTTGGTTAGTCTTATCAGTCATCATTCAGAGAATTAAAGTTCCAAATAAATAAGATAAAATATCTTCTGAATACATTGCTTAATTCAAAGAACAAAGCCTATCGTTGGATTTTTTCCTACATTTCTGTAAGTTGTTCATCACACACACACACACACACACACACACACACACACAACTTCAGAGATACCTTGACAAACTCGGTATCATATCGGTTAAGAGCTCTGGCTCTGCAGTCTGACATTCTGGGCTCAAGTCTCCATCCTGCTATTTACTGGCAGTGTGAACTTGGTTAGTTCCTCTTCTTCTCTTAGTCTCAACTTATCCATCTGTAAAATACTGATAATAATAGTACTTATCTCATAGAGATGCTGAGTGGAGTAAATAAGGAATTGTATATTCTGGCTTTAGCACAGTGATTAGTACATCAGGAGGTTCGATAACTAGTAATTATTGGATTATAAAGACCCAGGAAATGACCAAGCCAATGAGATATCATTAAGCATCTCAGAAATCAAGGGGATAGTTCCTGAGATACACCGTCGACCACCACATGTAAGAAGAGCACTCTTTCTGCCCACCCTTCCAGGAGACCCTGCTAAGTCAGCCTGCAGATTCTGCAAAGGGGAATCGTTAACAAAAAAGAACATGCCAGATAGAGTGCCAGCCAGAGCTTGGTACTTCACACGGGGTACTTTTTAATTTTTTTTAATTTTATTTTATTTATTTATTTTTCATACAGCAGGTTCTTATGAGTTATCCATTTCATACATATTGGTGTACATATGTCAGTCCCAGTCTCTCCATTCATTTCACCACCACCACCCCCTCCCCCCCACTTTCCCCCCTTGGTGTCCATACGTTTGTTCTCTACATCTGTGTCTCTATTTCTACCTTGCAAACCGGTTCATCTGTACCATTTTTCTAGATTCCACATATATGTATTAATATACGATACTTGTTTTTCTCCTTCTGACTTACTTCACTCTGTATGACAGTCTCTAGGTCCATCCACATCAATGCTCCATTTCTCAAGCATCGGGAAATTCGACTGTTCACCAGTTCTACTTGAATGCGGATTTACGCTACTCGTGGTGCCCAATTTCATTCCTTTCTATGGCTGAGTAATATTCCACTGTATACCCATACCACATCTTCTTTATCCATTCATCTGTCAATGGGCATTTAGGTTGCTTCCGTGTCCTGGCTATTGTAAATAGTGCTGCAATGAACATTGGCGTGCATGTGTCTTTTTGAACTGTGGTTTTCTCTGGGTATATGCCCAGTAGTGGGACTGTTGGGTCATATGGTAATTCTATTTTTAGTTTTTTAAGGAACCTCCATACTGTTCTCCATAGTGGCTGTATCAATTTACATTCCCACCAACAGTGCAAGAGGGTTCTCTTTTACCACACCCTCTCCAGCATTTGTTGTTTGCAGATCTTCTGAGGGATGCCCATTCTAACTGGCATGAGGTGATACCTCATTGTAGTTTTGATTTGCATTTCTCTAATAATTAGTGATGTTGAGCAGCTTTTCATGTGCCTCTTGGCCATCTGTATGTCTTCTCTGGAGATATGTCTATTTAGGTCTTCTGCCCATTTTTGGATTGGGTTTTTTGTTTTTTTAATATTGAGCTGCATGAGCTGTTTATATATTTTAGAGATTAAGCTTTTGTCCATTGATTCATTTGCAAATATTTTCTCCTGTTCTGAGGGTTGTCTTTTCATCTTATTTATAGTTTCCTTTGCTGTGCAAAAGCTTTTAAGTTTCATTAGGTCCCATTTGTTTATTTTTATTTTCATTACTCTAGGAGGTGGGTCAAAAAAGATCTTGCTGTGATTTATGTCAGCGAGTTCTTCCTATGTTTTCCTCTAAGAGTTTTATAGTATCTGGTCTTACATTTGGGTCTTTAAACCATTTTGAGTTTATTTCTGTGTATGGTGTTAGGGAGTGTTCTAATTTCATTGTCTTACTGTCCAATTTTCCCAGCACCACTTATTGAAGAGATTATCTTTTCTCCATTGTATATCCTTGCCTCCTTTATCATAGATTAGTTGACCATGGGTGCATGGGTTTATCTCTGGACTTTCTATCCTGTTCCATTGATCTATAGTTCTGTTTTTGTGCCAGTACCATATTTTCTTGATTACTGTAGCTTTGTAATATAGTCTGAAGTCAGGGAGTCTGATTCCTCCAGCTCCATTTGTTCCCTCAGGATTGCTTTGGCTATTCGGGGTCTTTTGTGTCTCCATACAAATTTTAAGATCTTTTGTTCTAGTTCTGTAAAAAATGCCATTGGTAATTTGATAAGGATTGCATTGAATCTATAGATTGCTTTGGGTAGCATAGTCATTTTCACAATATTGATTCTTCCAATCCAAGAACATGGTATATCTCTCCATCTGTTTGTTTCATCTTTGATTTCTTTCATCAGTGTCTTATAGTTTTCTGAGTACAGGTCTTATACCTCCTTAGGCAGGTTTATTCCTAGGTATCTTATTCTTTTTGTTGCAATGGTGAATGGAAGTGTTTCCTTAATTTCTCTTTCTGATCTTTTGTTGTTAGTGTATAGGAATGCAGGAGATTTCTGTGCCTTGATTTTGTATCCTGCAACTTTACCAAATTCACTGATTAGCTCTAGTAGTTTTCTGGTAGCACCTTTAGGATTCTCCATGTAGATTATCATGTCATCTGCAAACAGTGACAGTTTTACTTCTTCTTTTCCAATTTGGATTCGTTTTATTTCTTTTTCTTCTGTGATTGCTGTGGCTAGGAGTTCCAAAACTATGTTGAATAATAGTGGCGAGAGTGGACATCTCTGTCTTGTTCCTGATCTTAGAAGAAATGCAGTTTTTCACCATTGAGAATGATGTTTGCTGTGGGTTTGTTGTATATGGCCTTTATTATGTTGAGGTAGGTTCCCTCTATGCCCACTTTCTGGAGAGTTTTTATCATAAATGGGTGTTGAATTTTGTCAAAAGCTTTTTCTGCATGTATTGAGATGATCATATGGGGTTTTTTTGTTTGTTTTTTTTTCTTTGCATTATGGGGGCCTCTCACGGTTGTGGCCTCTCCCGTTGTGGAGCACAGGCTCCAGACACGCAGGCTCAGTGGCCATGGCTCACGGGCCCAGCCGCTCCGCGGCACGTGGGATCTTCCCGGACCGGGGCATGAACCCGTGTCCCCTGCATCGGTAAGCAGACTCTCAACCACTGCACCACCAGGGAAGCCCGATCATATGGTTTTTATTCTTCAATTTGTTATTATGGTGTGTCACATTGATTGATTTGCATATATTGAAAAATCCGTGAATGCCTGCAATAAATCCCACCTGATCATGGTGTATGATCCTTTTAATGTGCTGTTGGATTCGGATTGCTAGTATTTTGTTGATGATTTTTGCATCTATATTCATCAGTGATATTGGTCTGTAATTTTCTTTTTTTGTAGTATCTTTGTCTGGTTTTGGTATCAGGGTGATGGTGGCCTTGTAGAATGCGTTTGGGCGTGTTCCTTCCTCTGCAGTTTTTTTGGAAGAGTTTGAGAAGGATGGGTGTTAGCTCTTCTCTAAATGTTTGCTGGAACACATGGGGTACCTTGAACATCCCAGAGGACAGGGAGAACTGGGGGGTTGGCACAGCACTCACCTATGACCAGGAGGACAGGATGAGTTTTGAATCTGGCCATGGTATGACCCTAAATAGCAAAGGCACCTGCCGTGAAAGTTTGCCAAGATTGCTGAGACTTCAGAAATAATATAACTGATCTTTCTAGAAGCTAAAATCAGTGACCTCTTCTCCCTGGAAGAGCCACCAAGTCTTCAAAGAAGAACCATCTGAGCTGGGCCTTGCCAGGGGGTAGAACTTGGACAGAGAGATGTGGAGGGTGATCCAGGTGAGGGGACAGTGAGAACAGTGTTGAGGAGGGAATGAGGGCAAAGCACTCTCATCCACCTCGTCACCATTAATCAGAGCCGACCCATATTCAGTCCTGGCCAGGTACCAAACCTTGTGCTAGGCCTTTAGATGGGTTATCTTATTATCCTCACCCTAACCCACATGGTAGCTCATTATCCCAATATATATATTTTTAATTTATTTATTTTTATTTTTGACTGCCTTAGGTCTTTGTTGCTGCGCACGGGCTTTCTCTAGTTGTGGCGAGTGGGGGCTACTCTTCGTTGCGGTTTGCAGGCTTCTCATTGGGTGGCTTCTCGTTGCAGAGCACGGGCTTTAAGCTCATGGGCTTCAGTAGTGTGGCACGCAGGCTCAGTAGTTGTGGCTCACGGGCTCTAGAGCGCAGGCTCCATAGTTGTGGCGCACGGGCTTAGTTACTCCGCGACATGTGGGATCTTCCCAGACCAGGGCACGAACCTGTGTCCCCTGCACTGGCAGGTGGATTCTTAACCACTGCACCACCAGGGAAGTCCTATCCCAATTTAAATACAGAGAATTGGAGATGCTGAGGCTTTCATTAGAGCTAATATATAAGAACAAAGTGACAACCACGGTCCTGACTAAACCTTTTCATTCAATTCAGTGGGGAAAAGTCCTGGGGCTTGCTTAGGAAACTGTGACTAGTGGAAGTGGCTGAAGGTCCTGAGGGTGGGGTTGGAAGTTTTTGAGGAAAGTTAGACTTGGGGCAGTCCAGGGAGTGTTACAAATGGTGGGGAAGGTTTCAGGCACTAATAGATTTCAGTTCCTATCCAGGAACCTGGAAGAGTCTTTACCCTCAGCTACACTCAGGTCTCTCCTTCCCTGTCCAAGGCAGCCCAGAATAAACAGCACCCAGCAGCTGCACAGGAGCCCATGCTGTGTGCAGAGCCCAGATGGTGTGCTTGATTTTCTTTATTTATTTAGGTGTCATTTTCAGCATGATTGAGTGATTCCACCACCCCAGTGGGTCTGCTCAGTCTCCTGTCCCAAAATCAGACAGGAGGAGTGGAGCAAGCTTGGGGTTTCTGAAGTATACTTATCACTCATTGATTGAGCCAACTCTGAGCAAGCAGTTTCTACTAAATTTAGAACCAGGGATAGCAAAATGCAGGAGGGTAGAAGGGAATACTCAGGTCCCTCGATTAATACTTTAGTGAAAATGTTAATTTTCTAATATTTTTTTACCTGGGAGTTTTTTCCCCCAAGTTAAATCTAATGTAAAGAAGCAAAAGAGTGAGAGTTAAAGATGAATGGATAAAGAAGATGTGGCACATAGGTACAATGGAATATTACTCAGCCATTAAAAGAAACAAAACTGAGTTATTTGTAGTGAGGTGGATGGACCTAGAGTCTGTCATACAGAGTGAAGTAAGTCAGAAAGAGAAAAACAAATACTGCATGCTAACATATATATATGGAATCTAAGGGAAAAAATGGTTCTGAAGAACCTAGGAGCAGGACAGAATAAAAACACAGACGTAGAGAATGGACTTGAGGACATGGGGAGGGAGAAGGGTAAGCTGGGATGAAGTGAGAGAGTAGCAATGACATATGCACACTACCAAATGTAAAATAGATAGCTAGTGGGAAGCAACTGCACAGCACAGGGAGATCAGCTAGGTGCTTTGTGACCACCTAGAGGGGTGGGATAGGGAGGAGATATGGGGATATATGTATACATATAGCTGATTCACTTTGTTATACAGCAGGATCTAACACAACAATGTAAAGCAATTATACTCCAATAAAGATGTTAAAAAAATAAAAAATAAATTAAGAAAAAAAAGATTGAGAGTTAAAAGTCAGACTGCCTGAATTCAAATCCTGGTTCCATCTTTACTAGCTGTGTGATCTGCAGTGAGTTACTTGACCTCTCTGAGCCTCATTTTTTCATCTGCAAAAAGGCAGTTAATAATACTACCTACTCTTAGGGTCATAAGGAGATAAAGTGGGTCAATACTTGTAAAACCTCAGCACAGAAGCTGGCACATGTTTAGTGCTCAGTAAAGGTCAGCTGCTATTAGTCTGTGGAACGGACAAAAGCAGGGCTGCCGGGGTTGCATGGGGACTGAGGGGCCTGCAGTTCTGCCCCTTCAGCCTCCACCCACACTCTCCATGCAGGCTCTCGTGGTCCCTCTGGGGGCCCTGGGCAGTGGTGAGCCAGCACATGTTTAACAACTGCCTCTCCAGAGGGGTAGGAGAGAGGGGGCCCTGATTTTAGCATTTGTCAGTTTCTGCAGTGCAAACATTCTCATGGCCAATTTTAAAATACCACCCTGAGGTGACTGAACATGGACTTGGGAAGAGATGCAGGCCCACGATTGGCTCCGGCACACCACTAGACCTAGGGCTTTGAGGAGCCTGGTGCAGAGCCCGGGGAGTCTTACTCCCTCCTGGCTCTGGCTTTGTATGTCCCACCTCAGGGTAACCCAAACTTTGGAGCTAAGCTTCCCCTAATGTTGGGCAAACATCAGGAATGGGCAGAGTATGGAGCAAGAAGAAAAAGGCTTGGAGAGTTCAAGGTCTTAGTTTTATGCCTAATCCAAAAGGCAATGTGTCTGACAGTTCAGTGATTCTTAATTAGATGAGATTGAATCAGCAGAACTGCTTCTGTGGCTTAAAGGATTTCCCTTCGAGTGCAGCCATTCAATTACTGCCAGGGCCCATTGGGCAACAAGCCTCAGCTGAGGGATGAGAGCACGGCATAATGGTGTGCATTGCAGAGACCTGGAAGGGTGATGTGTGTGTGTGTGTGCACGATGTGAGAGCACCTCACCTCTGCCCCTATGAGGCAGGGATAATTAAGGCCTCTGAGTTTCAGTTCTTCTATGTCTAAAATTGCGATAAGGAGGAGAAAGGGTAAAGAGGAAGATAAAGAGTTGGCCCGGTGTCCCGTGCACCCCTGATGGGATGCTGCTGTCGCCTTGCTCTGCTAAAGAGCTGCCGCTTAACCTCAGCTGGAACGTGGCCCAGAATGGCTGCCTCGGCCCCAAATCCACCCCAGGACCCTTCAGCTGAGCCCTCACAGGCAACCAGCACCGCCTCAGTCTCAAATTCTGAAGAAAGGCATCTGACTGGCCCAGATAGGCCTTTCAAGCAAGGGCAACTAAACAACGGGTGCTCAGCTAGCCTGTGGTGGGGCTGCCCTTCAGTTTTGGCCAGGAAGGGGTCATACAGCATGGAGAGAACGCAGCCACTTAAGGCACGACAGACTCCTTTAGAGCCAGTGCCGGTAGCAGCCTCTCTGCAACCTCCTGCCTTCCTTGGACACGTCTCCAGTCTTTTGTGGCCCCTACATACTCAGATAAAATTCTGAAAGACCTTGTGGCTGGCACATGAGACCACCGGAAGGTCACACAAAAGGTGCAGGTGTTAGTGGGAGGATAATGTGGGACGTTTGAGCTGCAAGTGAAGGAAGTGCCTCTGTCTCAGAGTTGAGGCTCTCCTGCAAATAGGGACCAAATGGTTGTCCTTTGTTCAAAGTTTCAGCATTTGTCCCTTTCTCTCCCTCACTTTGAGTCTCACTATCCTAATCAGGGAAAAAGCAGTGAAGATGTTTTCCTTGTGGAGTGTTTATGAAGAATTCCACAGCGTCTGTATGCATTAGGTTGAATCATATGAAATTGTGGTGTTCGTGGGTCCAAAATGGTCCATTGTAGGCAATTTCAACCTAATAGGAAGCTTTCAATAAATATTTTCCCTTGAGCCCCTCACTTCACCGTGACCTCCTCCACCCGAAAATACGGAAACCTCAGCACTCTGCCCTCGGGTCCCTTACAGCTCAACACAAGTGTGAGCACAACACCTCTCCCTGGTGTGCAGACGGGCAGCTTCAGCTCAGACAGCGTCTTGTAAATCCCCTGCGCTCTGCCCTCTAGAGATGGGGCCTGGCTGTGCGTGGTGCCAGACCCAGACTCGGCAGCACAACAAGAGCTCTGTGCTCTCAGGCTGGAAAGTTCCAGAGATGAGTCTTCAATCACGTTTTGTTTTGTTTCTCCTCTCTTTCCTGGAATTTGGAGTAATTGCAAATGTAAATACAGAAAAAGGTGAAAAATTGACGGTTGATTGATAGGGAAGAACAATGCCCCCGACTCGTTACCCTCCCTTGGAGCAGCCCTCTGCCAGCCCAGTAGCTCTTCTCAGCCCCTGTGGCCCAGCCGGGCCTGGTGAAGGAGGTGGGCCACGGAGGAAAGGGAGGTCGCTGAGGCAGAACCCGGAAGATGCCGGCTTGGGGGCCAAGTCAACCCCTAACGTCAGGGGACTCAGGACTAGCCCCTCCCCTCAGATTCCTCATCTGCAAGATGATCAATCAGTCAGGTGTGCTCTCACTCCAGTTCAGCATCAGTGATGTCTGAGACAGGGGTGCCTATGGTCAGATACCCTGGAATGAGAGGGGCAGCCAGGTGAGCCCTGTGCCAACTGTGATGCTGAATGAGTGGTCCCTGCCCATTCACTCCCACTCCCTTGACCCTTCTCACCTTTCTCCCTTCCCAGAGACGCCCTCCCTCAGGCACCGTTGAGCTCTGCCCCCTCCCCACACCCCCTATTCCTCACTGTCCCCCAGACAAGACCTTCTGACCTCTCCTCTCCCTCCTCTTACCCATCACCGTCCCGTTGCCTTGGGGTCACTGCTCTACAGATGGATCTGAGGTGCCCGACTTGCTCACCGCTGATTAATTCGTCAGCATCGCGATCTCACATAACCCTTCTGGGCCTCAGTTTCCCCAGTTGACCTGCTGTTTCCTGTGCCTTCGCTTGAGCACGTTCACGATCGCCACCGGGCACACACGTGACTTTGGGGGCGATATGGGAGAGCAGGGCTGGGGCGCGGCCCTCACGCTGTACCCGCCTTGGGACCTCGTGGTCCACTACAGCTGGAGACTTGTTCGCGGCGTTCCCGCAGGCATCGCCGGCCACCCCGTGGCTTTTAAAGCATCTCCGCCTTTCCTCCTTACCTACATTCCACAACTGATAACAGTAATAAACCTGTACCCCTCGTGAGGCTGACCAAGGGCTTTCACACACGGCACTGCCTTTGCTCTTCCCCACACTCCTTATTGTGTCCGGGTTACCAGTGGAGGAGGTGAGGGCGCAGATAGACGTGAAGTGGAATGGCTACCGGTCGGCACACTGGAACACAGACGGCTGACTTCTAGCCCCCTGCCCTCTCCATAATACTGCACCACCTTGCTCTTCCACCTGTAGAGGCTAGAAGAAGAGATGGTGGCCGCAAACGTTGGGGCGATGACAGGGCTGGCTTCGCTGGGGCCAGGCCTCAGGAGGTTCTGAATTCCCAGGGCTGCGCGGTCCCCAGCAGGAGAGTTCTTGGCTTTTACAGCCAACATCTGCTCTTCACGTGGATCAGCCCCAACCGAGTGTCGGTTCCTCTCATCCTCTTCCAGCCAGAGCCCTCTGCTTAAGGAATAAGCACGCGCCTTCCCCACGGCCCCCCGCGGCCCCCCCCGGCCCCCCGCTGAGGTAACTGAACAGCACCTGGCCCATCCGGTTCTCTCCAGCCCATCCGGTTCTCTCCAGCCTGACTCCACCTCAAGAATTTTCAGCGGCAGTTGTTGCCACAAATCACTGAGTCTTTCCATGTATTTGCCCAGATTTCCCAAGTTGAGAATCTGATTGCTCTAGCTTACTTCTTTGAGCTGGACCACATACGTTCACATACGTCCAGGTTATGGCCAGCCTAGGGATTGGTTGTCCCTGGCTCAGTCAGATGAGGTGGAGATGAGGATACAGGAACTCGGGGCAGTGCAGGCAGCAAGACTGACACATCCCGTGTGGGCATGTTATTTGTGCGCTGGCCTTTGCCTGGGACACCCTCCCGTTCGTCCTTGTCAGGTGGTCCCTACTGATCTGCCATGGCCCAACCCAAGTGTTGTCTCCTTTGAGAAGCCTTCAGTGAGTGTGAGTCAGTCCTACCTCTAAACTCTAATACATGTCTCCTCGGTTTTCCCATATGTCTTAACCCCCACAAGAATATAAGGTCCCAAAAGAATAAAAGTATGTTTCATCTATCTTTAATAATTCTATATATTAATTCCAAAAAAAAGCCATGATATAACACAGTATCTCCTACCACTGTTGGGGTGAAAAAGTGCCCCCTGTTCAAATACATGTAATGAATGTTGAGTTTTAAAATGTTGCCCAAATTTCTCTAGTATTGGGCTTCTCAGAGCCTTTAATTTGCTAGCTAACGTGCAATGTTAGACAAGAGTCAAACTCAGCAGCCCGAATTCAGAGCCCAGTTCAGGACCCGTTCTGCCTCATTCCTTCCATGTGGTCTGGACAAGAACCAAACCTCTTAGTGGCTTTATAGCGACTTCATAGAATTATAACAAAGATGAAATCGCATAATATGTGTCAAAGTGCTTCAGAAACCATGACGTTGACCATGTGAGTGATTTACACTTGCTGTTGTATGAAGAACCAGTGTGTGAAGAACTCTGGTCCTGTTACTAACTGGCTTTGTGAATTGGGGCCTCTGAACTTCAGCTTTTCAACCATAGAATGATACTATTGATACATGGCCACCTTCTCACCTTGCTTCCTACCAACCTGATTGTCCAAGCTGTTGTAAAGCCCCAGCGAACTGAGGCCCATGGGTGCCCTGAGGACCCACAGTGCACCCTATGAATGAAAAGCATTTATTATGATGATGATTGGGCTGAGGTGCCCTCTCCAGAGAGCTGCCAGCTCTTTACAGACACAGTTCATTCATTCTCCTAAGCAGACCCATATGGACCATCCTGGGGGACCATCTGGCTGGGTAGATATGCCAAGTCAGCCTGGGAGAGATGAGGAGACTGCCTCACTGGGGTGGGGGCAGAATCCCATAACTCATGCTGTCAACCCACGGCCAACCTGGCACAGACTGTGTTGTCTCTGAGAGAAGGGAGTAGACTCCCTCGCTCCCAAATTTCCCCAGTCCTCAGGGACCAGTTTGTCATGTTAATAGGCAGGCCATCAAGGTGACGCAGCAAAGCCCCATAGCTGTTCCTTATAGCCAAACCCTTACAGCAGAGGTTCTCAAGATGTGTTAAAGGACCACAGCACTGTCATAATTAGAAATGCAAATTATCAGGCTCTATCCTAGACCTGTTGAATGAAAGATTCTGGGGGTTTTAAGAAAACAGATTGTGATGCGTGCCAAAGTTTGAGAACCACTTTCTTGGAGTAATTCGCAGTTTCAGGTGCAGAGCTCCTCTTTGACTCGTGGGAGGCGTTACGCGGACGTGGAGGGTTAGCTCAAAGGCAGCCCAGTTCCTGAGCAGTCATTATTCTAAGGGCTGGAGCCGGAGAGGTGATGGAAGTTAAAGTCTCCCCCTCACAACCCCGTTACTGCCCCTTCCTTCCCCCTTGTTGCCCAAGTAGCCCCTGCATCTTAGGAGTGGATGGGACAGTAATCCAGTTCTTTTATAATTAATTCTTTTATAATCTTATTAGATGTAAGAGGAGACAGGCTTCCCAAATTCTTTTGCTTAGGAGCCCGGAATGTGGACCTAAATCTCCTCTCTGCCTTCTAAGAAAGGCGCCAAGGTCTTAGCTGCAGGCAGACCCCAGCAGCTCAGAGCATCAGCCGTGTCACTCCTTCCCCACCCACCCCACCCCAACCAAACCAAATGATTAGCTTTAGTGGTCTTGTTTGGTATTTCTTCCAAGTGTTAATGGAACTGCTCCCACCTCTCATTGCTAAGCAGGGACATCTGCTCTGACAGGTAGCCCCAGGTTAATTAATAACCAGGATGTGATCAGAAGCAAGTAGGCACACTCTCTGTTTAGCCTGGCATCCCCCAGCAACATTGTCTTATCTGACTTGGGAACCTCAGGGCCAAAGGCCATGCTGTGTCATTTATCTCTGCAGTCCCACATGGCATGTAGAGGCTGCTCTGCAGCTGTTTTGATTGGGGAGAATCTGCCCTGGGTTCACCAGAGTGTTATCAGCAGAGCCTGGATTGAAGGAACACAGAGTTCAGCGCCAAGCTGCAGCCCTGTAGCTGGCGGGCAGCAGTCCCGGGAGGCTTGGGGTTTGCCGAGGTCAGTGCCTGCAAGGATGTGGATCTGACTCACGATGCAGGTCAGGGGAAGCTTGAGACTGGCCTGAGGCGAGCAGGAATTGCTACCAAAGATGTTGGCACTGACTGTGGCAGAGAACCCATTGCCATCCTCTGTCTGCATCATCAGGGACCTCTCCACCCATGAAGAGGCAGGGGGCAAGGGGAGGGGCTTAGGTTTCGGAGCCTGAAAAATGACTCGAAAACTAAACAATTGAGTGGTCTTTGGCAAGTTACTAGACCCCTGAAAATTCTTTACCATCTGGATTAGGGAGAGAGCAAAACATATGTTGCAGGGTTGCTGTGAGAATCAAGTGAGCTATCATATACAAAGCACCTTATCACATAGGGTCACTTTCTCTTCTCCCCAGCCCCTCTGGGAACTCGATACTTTGAGATAAGGATATAGGATTTTACTCAAATTTCCTAAAATTTGAGTATAACAGATTCCAAATTAGTTGCATAATGGCTTGCAAAGTGAAATAATGGAATGGTCTGGCCACACCAATACTTGGAGTTGGTGTTGGCCACTGGCTGATTGGAGTAGCTTCTCAGAAGCTTGTCATGTGTCCCTCCACATGTAGACACTAACCCCAAACAGAAGCCTCCCCATTGCAGTGCCCCCCCTGCCACCCTCCAGGGTCTAGGCTCTGAGCTCAGTGGGTGGCATTATCAAGAATGGAGAAGGAGAAAGACTCCGTACCACATGATTCCATTTATCTAAAATGCAACCGAATCTAGCGTGACGAAATGCAGACCAGTACCAGGACCCAGGGCTAGAGGGAAAGGATGGACTGAAAAGGAGCATGAGGAATTTCTTGGGGGGTGATGGAGAGATACTCTATTTTAATTATGGTAATGGCGTCACGGGTGTGTATCACTGTCATACTTCATCAATTTGTACACTTCAAATGAATGTGGCTTATTATACATAAAATATTCGTCAGTAAAGTTGACAGAAAAAAAGAAGGGAAGATGTCTCAGCTCCTGAAAATTATTGTGAGGATGATTCAGCAAATGTAGGCTACATGCTTATTCTGCCATTGTATAAAAGAACAGTCAGGACTTGAACAGGTATTCATACACCAGTGTTCATAGCAGCATTATTCATAACAGCCGAAAATGTAGAAACAATCTGTGTCCATCAGTAGATAAACAAATTGTATATGCATACAAGGAATTATTTGAATAATGAGGCTGAATACCTTAAAAAGGAATGAAATTCTGACACAGGCTACAACATGGATGAACCCTGAGGACATTATGCTATGTGAAGTAAGTCAGTCACAAAAGGACAATTGTGATTCCACTTATATGGAGTCCACAGAGTAGTCAAATTCGTCAAGACAGAAAGTAGAAGAGCAGTTTCCAGAGGCTTAGGGAGGGGGCAATGGGGAGTCAGTGTTTAATGGATACAGAATTTCAGTTGCAAGACAAAAAGAGTTCTGGAGGTGGATGATGGCGATGGTGACACAGCAGTGTGAATGTACATAATGCCACCGAACTGTACACTTAAAAATGGTTAAGATGGTACATTTTATGTGTATTTTACCACTATTTTTTAAAATTTTAAATATGAAAAAGGGAGGGGACACCAGCTGGCTGGCTAATAGTCATGCTGCCTGGTCAGTGTGCCCTCTACCAGCGCAGCAGCCCACCTGGAAAATCAGATTCCAGCAGAGGCAGAGTACCAGAGCTTCAGAGGAATGGTCAGGGCCCTTTTGTTCAGGCAGGGTAAGAGATCTCACTCTTAGAAGGCTCTAGGATGTTCTAGAAGGTGTATTGGACTGGCAACCAGGAGATCATGACTCTAGTCTTGCTCTACCCCTTACAACCCATCTGACCTTGAACCAGCTTTCTCATCTGTAAAGCAGAGGTGGACAATAATATGTCGTAGAATTATAGTCAAGATCAAATGAAATAATTTATGTTATTGAGCTTCAAAAAATGAAGAGTGCTGTGCAAATGAAGGCCTTTATTATTCTGAGTCATTGCTCTACAAGAGAGACAAGTGAGGTCAGTGGAGCAGGCGTAGACCAAGTCTAACCATCAGGGCAGAAATTAGGAGTGGAATTATCCCACTGATTGTAATGGAAGCGTGTTGCAGAGTGAATGACCAGCTCTTAGGGACTGCCTGGCCAGGTCAGCTGCCTCTGATTCATTCATCTCCTCCCAGTTGAGAGACTGACAGATGGACGCAGGAATTGCTTCCTAGTTCAGTGAGTGAAATGGATGCAGTGAATAGTTGACAGTTTACCCCTGACAGTAAGTCCAAACTCCTCTGCACTGTGTTGGGCCTGGAACACATTCAATCTGACATAAGACAGAACAGAAAATGTATCAGAGTTTAGTTGATTTGTTAACTTAGCTGTCAAAGGAAATCAGATGTCGAGATCAGCAGTGCAAAGTAGCAATTTGTGCCTCTGTCAGAAGTGTGGGTCTAAACCTTGACTTAGAAGCCTTGCCAGAGCACTGTGGACATCTCGGGGATGCAGTAGCCCTGAGAAGTGCCAACAGCTTGGTGGTCCAGCGTGGGTAAGGTCCGTCTCCCCATCCCTACCTACCACAGGGCTCGCTGTACCAGCAGGAGGTTCTCGGGTGTGGGTCAGGGGTGTGGTTGAGATATGGATTCCTGAAAATAAAGCAGAGAGTCCATTCAAATGGTACCTTGCTAAGCATGATGTTTTCCTCTCTAAAAATGTATGGAATCCCTGCTCTGCCTGCCTCCTGGAGTGACTGTGAAAAACTAATGAGATAATGGAAGTGAAAGTGTTCGAAGGGTTTCACGAATAGAAACGCAGGACGAATTGGTCTCCTTAGAATGTAAGCCTTGGTCTAGGAAGCGGGGGAGGATTGACTCTCTCGTGCTTCTTTTAGGGTAACTTTACTTCCTTTTTTCTGATTATAAAAGTTATATATGCCCATTATAGATCACATGAATTCAGAAAAGGTAGAATAAAGAAAACTCAAAGCATTCAAAATCCTCCAGCTCAGAGGTGACTTTGGCTAACAATTTGATATATTCCTTCTAGTTTTTCTCTGTTTTTTCTCATGGGTTTTGCCATGCTCTCCCAGCATTCTTAGAAACAGGAGGGTTTGTCTTTTTTTTTTTTTTTAAGTTAATTTACCATGAAAATGTTCTCATGTTAGTAAAAGTGTTTAGAAACATCTCTTTGTGTGACACAGCTGTGCCAACTGTAATTACCATTCCCCTGTCATTGGATTTCTTCCTTCTTTGTTTTTACTTTTATGATATTATAATCTGCTATGAATGTCTTTGGGTCTAAACTATCTGTATAACTCTCTATTTCCTCAAGGATGTTTCCTAGAAGGGGAACTTTGGAGTTTTAGAGTCTGAGCAAAATTGTAAAGCTTCTTGTAACCAATTTCCAAACATTTCTAGAAAAGTTCTATCAGTTCATATTCTCACCAGCAGTATGTAAAAGTCCCTAACCCACTACATCCTTGCTAGTAATGAATATTATTTTAAAATCTTTGCTAATTTAATGCAGCCCAACTTTCTAAAATCTAACCCTCAGTTGACTTATGTGCTTCAGAGATAGCACTATAAAAAATGGCTAAATGAACTTGCTGTTGTATTGGCTTTACAGATGCAGGTGAAGGTGTTAACTGTAACACTGATGAGGACCTGGGAAACCATTTCTCTTAGAGCTCAATGTCAGAAAAAGCATTCTCCTAAGAACACTTTGAACCTTATAATGGATCCTGTTTCCTTTTTTGCTTTGGCTACTAGGAAGCACAGAAATGTACTTTAGCCAAATTTTAGTTATCAGGTAGAAATTCTATGGCACATTTGTACTAAAATATTACCCTTAGATCACCCTGATTTATTTATTTATATCTCTTATTACATGTAATTGCAGGTAACCTCAAATCCTTTTCTGAACAACCTAGAAACAGTTGAGTTTTTCAACTGTTATCTTCAAGGACTTGAGCTTGTTTATTCTCACTGAAGAGAGTAACTTTGCTTTCAGTAGAGTGTACTTTATAAGAAGTTCTGACTAGTGGTCCTCACCTTCATTTCCTTTCTGAAACTTAAACTCAGAGTTATGCACACAGAGGTCTCCAGCACCAGAGTCTTGGTACAATTTAAATGTGCTGCAAGTTCCACCCCACCACACCTACCCCTTCCCATCCCCTCCCCCGCTTCTACCTTCCATTGGCGGGAGGCCTCCGAAGTTTGACATGACCGTTGCAGGAAGTAGGCTGCTTAGTTCAAAGATGTCTGTGCTCAAGCATCTTCCTGAGAGTCTTTTCTTTGCTTGAGCCTACTTTAGACATAAGACATCCCAAACCAGCAGATCTGGCCCCGTCGATAACTTGGATGAGTCCCAGTCGTCAACACTGGCGGTGCTGGTCCTTGGCCCGGAGTCTGCAATAGGCAAAGAGGCTGCCCTGCCAGCACACTGGCGATGCTGCAAGGAGGTCCGGAAGTGGCTCTGCTGCTGCTCCGAATGCCAGGATCAGACTGCAGAGCTGCCCAAACCTGGGGTCTGAGCCAGCGTCCTCCTCCCACCTGGCGCCTGCCCTCTCCCCTCGGCGGTGCTGAGCACTTCAACCAAGAGCTGCGAGGGGAATCCAGCACAGAGCAGCCCCCTCTGAAGCCAGGGCCTGCCATCGTCCACCAAGAGGCAGGTGTGTGCCAAGCAGCAAGGGCGGACTCGTCCACCCAGAACTGCTCAGCTGACAAGGCGGGCCAGTGACTGCCAGTCCAAGCTCAGAGCAGAGCTGCCTGTCCATTCTCCTCATCGGTAAGGTGGAATCCCAGGTGTGAAGACTGGAGACTGCTCTCCTAAATGCTGCTTAACCCTTACAATTACCTTGCAAAAGAAAAAGACATTTTTCTCATTTTCAAGAAGAGGAAGCTGAGGCTCAGAGAGGTTGGACACATCTAGGGTCCCACAAATATTAAGCGGCTGAGCTGGGCTTGAATGTGGTCTGCTACCTGCAGAGCCTTCAGTCCCTCCACTCACTGTGCTGAGAGGCAGGCGGCGGGGGCTGTGGCTGGGAAGGCTGGGACCCACGGGGAGAAGCCCTGTGCGATCTCCATCACAGGGAGCAAGGCCAAAGCCGTGACGCATCTGCCCGCCCCTCCCCAGACACCATGACACCGCCATGCCAGGGCCGGGCTCCACACGCTGCTGGCACGCAGTACGGGTGGTGAGGAGGAAGAAATAGACCCCTGGAGCAGAGGAGGAGAGGGGAGAAGGCACCCCTACATCTTCAGGCCAGTCTTGGCTTCACTAAGAGTCCATGACCCGTAAACCATTGCGGTGACTGCAGGGTAGGGAGGGGCTGTGGAGCCCTCCGCTCTCGGAGCTTCAAGGACCACCCCTCGTGACAAGCTGGGGGAGGGCAGCAGACAGGAGCTTGTGATGGGGAAGCCAAGTTAACAGGGACCGGGGCCAGCTGGATCCCAAGGCTCTCTGCCCACACCTCACCCTTCTGCAGCCTGTGGGTGTGTCCACACACAAGACCCCTGTGCCAGCTCCTTCTAGAGCCGTGCCTTCCCAGAATGCTCCCTCACCTCCGGACCATCCTGCACGTGCTACCCTGAGCCACAGTCGGAGTCCTCCTGGCACTCCCCGAGCTCCCTGATGTAACCCTGTCCCTGGGCCCTAACACCACGGCAGCCGCCCTGGGAGGCCCTGCAAGAAGAAGGGGTGTGGGTGGTCCAGCTCACTGCCCCTCGGCACCATCCCAGCCAGCAGTAGCCTACTTCTCTCATCTGCCTTTGCAGATAAAGGTCCACGAGTGCCCGAGGCTTAAGCCTCAATGCCGTCTTGTACGTCTTCCTCCATCATGCCATAGTCCTATCCTGACGACTCTATTTTTGGAAGAGCTCTCACCAGCCCCCTTCTCTCCACCCCACAGTCCTATCCTGGCCTAGATCTGCCTAGATTCCTGCGATGGCCCTCTGGCCACCAGCCTCTCTGTCCCCCAGCTCCACCCTACCCCACACCTTTCTCCACACCCTCTAGGACATGGTCCTAGTCCTGTGTCCTGCTCTGGTCCTGTCCCTTCTGAAAGTGTTTTAGATATTCTTTGTCATCTGTGGGCTTGCATTCCCTCTTGTCTATTCCTGAGATTCTAAAATGGCCTTTTCCACCCTGGTGGGTCTACCACATTGGTTAAGAGCATGGACTTCAGAGTCAGGCGGGCCTGTTAGAATTCTGGCTCTGCCAATCCTCTGCGACCTTGCAAAGGACTCTACAAATCATTGGATCCCAGTTTCCTTCTCAGTAAAATGTAGACAATGACAACAACTTCGTGTAGATGCTATGTGGTCTGAATAAGATAACGCATGTTGGCTTTTCACGAATTGCTTCCGGCTTCTTTTTCCAGCTTGCCCCGACCCCCCAGCTCATACTTGGGGTCACCCAGACAACCTGCTGTTCCCTGAGCATGCTGTCCTCTTCCTGGGGCTCCCTTGTCCTTTCTCCTTATTTGGTGAACTCCTGCCCATTCTCTGAGCACAACTCAAGTGTTGCCTCTTTTCTAGAGTCTTCCTTTACCCCATAATCAGACACCTCTCCTCTGTGTGCCTGTCATTCATACGTTCCAGTTTCTTATTTCTGAGTAGCAAATACTCCAGAGTGCAGCTGCTTAAAACAACTATTCTACCTCATAGTTTTGTGGGACAAGAATTCAGGCAGGCCTCAGCTAGGTAATTTTTTTGGTACCACATGGCACTGATAGAGGTCACACAATGGTGTTCAGCTGGCAGACCGACTGATGGGCAGGGTCCAGGATGGCTTTTCTGCATGTCTGCTGCATTGGCAAAGATGGCAGGGAGGCTGGGCTCAGCTGGGACTGTCCCCTGGGTGCCTACACATGACCTCTCCAGCATGGTAGCCTTGGAGGAGTCAGTCTTCTTACATAGAAACTCCAGGCTCCAGGGCCAAATATATCCATGAACAAGTGCTCTAGTCTCAAAAGTCACATGGTGGCTTCTACCATATGCAATTAGTCCAAGCAGTCCTGGATTCAAGAGAAGGAGACAGAGATCTCCACCTCCCAATAACCCTCTCGAGAGGATTATTAAAGAATGTATAGATCAGTTTTAAAACTGTCACAGTACACCTCTGTTACCTATTTTAACACTTATCAGATGATGATTACCATGATGAAAACTATTTGTCCACATATTTGCCCCAACATACAGGATGGCCTCAAGAGGGTAGACTATGTCTTCTTCATCATCTACCATTTATTGAACACCTATTATGTACCGGGCACTGAGGTTCATCTGTAATATATCTAAACCTTAAAACAACCCTGCAAGATGGATGTTGAAGCTCAAGGCAATTGAGTACTTTGTACAAGACCAAGTGGTGAAGTCAGAATTCAGATTTGGTCCATCTGCCTCCAAAACCAATCCTCTTTGCTTAGCCTCTGCACAGTTTGGCAGATTACAAAGACCAGTGGAGATTTGGGACAGCAACACAATTAAAAAACTTTCCATCAGGTCCATCTAAAATGGGTCGTCCTCATACTCCCAGAAGTTCCCTAGCAGAACCGCTCTCCTCTCTGGACCCTCCCTGAACTGAGAGAGGACACGTGTCTGTGCCCCTGAGACTTTGTAGGTCTGCCTAAGACCTGTGGGCATGAACAGTCCTGTAGGTGTCCTCAAATATCTGTTCCATCAAATCTTGCCTCTTTTCTCACCTATTTTCTCTAAAAGAAATTGTAAACTCTGTTCAGTAGCACTTTACTCTCAAGCATAGAGTACCAGGCAGGAACCCCCCTGGGTGTTCAGGAAATACTAATAGAAGTGGAAATGGAGCCCTGTGTGCCTGGGGATCTGCTGGGCCTGAAGCAGCCCTCAGCGTGATGTGCCCTACATTTATTTAATAGCAAGAGTAGAGGCTGAGAGGACTCTAGCTGAGCTGGGAGCCTCCCCATAGGCTTTCCAAATTGCCATTCACATTTATCACCATTACTCCCCCCAGCCCACCTGGCACCCTCCTCCTACAAATGGAACTCTTCTCCACTATTCCCTGTGGTTGGCTGAGTCTTTGACCCACGGCAGTGGGGAGGGAGCCCCTTACAGCTCATCTGGTCCAACCCCATCACTTCACAGATAAGCAGACAGAGGCCAAGAGGGCGCAGGCCTGGTCCAACATCACTTGGCTGGTGCGTGGCAGTGTCAGGGCAGATCTGAGGCCTCCTCACCGCCAGGCCAGTGTGTTCTTGCTGCATCCAGTGCCTCACACATCAGCATATTCCACTGGAAGCCAAACAGAAGGGGGTTTAAAAGAAGAGGAAAGAAGAAGAAGAACCTGAACTTCTCGGAGAGCCACCGCAACGGGCTTTTCTCATTAGGCCATATTGATGTCTTCTTGCCCTGCTGTCTTAATTAGGGCTTATTTTCAAGGCCAGCATAAATCAATAGGCTGATAATCATACTTAAGAAAGCCAGCATAATCATCTTCTTGGGTTTTTTTAAATTGTGGTAAAATACATATAACATGAAACCCTTTTTAAGTGTACAGTTCAGTAGTGTTAAAAATATTCATGTTATGCAACCAATTACCAGAACTTTTTCATCTTGCAAAACTGAAACTGTACCCATGAAACAACAATTCCCCATTCTCCCCTCTCCCCATTCCCTGGAAACCAGCTCTCCACTATCTGTGGAAGTTGAATTTCTATGAATTTGGCTATTCTAGGTACCTCGTGTAAGTGGCACCACACAGTATTTATCTTTTTGTGGCTGGCTTGGGTCACTGAGCATAATGTCCTTAGGGTTCATCCGTGTTGAAGCATGTGTCAGAATTGCCTTCCTTTTTCAGGTTGAATAATATTCTATTGCATGTATATACCACATTTTATTTATCCATTCATCTGTTGATGGACATTTGGGTTGCTTTCATCTTTTGGCTATTGTGAATAATGCTGCTATGAACATGAATATACAAATATCTCTTCTAAACCTTGCTTTCAGTTATTTTGGATATATACCCAGAAGTGAATACCTGAATCACATGGTAATTATATGTTTAACTTTTTGAGGAACCACCATATGGTTTTTCACATTGACTGCACATTTTACATTCCTACCAACAGTGTACAGGGCTCCAATTTCTTCTCCACATCTTGCCAACACTTGCTATTTTCCACATTTTTATGGTAACCATTCTAAATCACGCATCTTCTTATGTATTTCAGTTATGTCCATTCAAAGAATCAAGTGAAAGATAATACACACAAAAAATGGCTGGTACATAGTAGGTACCCATTGAATATTATTTATTATTATTATTATTATTTTAACCTCTTCCCTGCCTGTCATCCAGCTTTCCTTCTTCATTAGATTTCTCCCAATTTTGTGGTTCTGAGAAGGTCAGACCCCAACATGAGAGTCTTAGAAGAGAACTAAAAACCAAAAAGTGTAGAGAGATTCTTGACTCCTAGACAAAGCAAGTGACCTTGATCTTTTCATAGGAGACTCTACCCCCTTTCCAGATTTCTTTGCCTATCTAAATGAATAACACAGAAGCTCTTCACATTTCCTCCAAGGAAAACTTTGCTTCATCTTGACTCTGACTGGAACACTGAACATTCATAGCTTGGGGCCTGGTCCCAGCCTCCCTCTTAGTTTTGAGCCTGGAATGGAAAGTACTTTCTGACAGTGTCTCAGCCTCTCGCTACCTACTGTGAATCGGCCATCACAGCTTTCCTCCCACCCCGTGTGGCAAGGTCCCAGCAGCCCATGCCTGCTGCAGCTTCCTCAACAGCCCACCTTCCCCAGTTAGTGCTTCACTGTACATGTGAGTGTGCAGCCATCGTCCTGAACTGGGTTGGCAGCACTGAGTGAGGTCTTTAGACAGAGCAGGCCACAATCACTGCAGTGAGCCTCTTACATGACTTGGTGGTTATATAGACGAATCCCAGCTATGTACACATGGAGCCATGGGGGTTGGGACTAAGTGAAGTCCTCCTCAGTGAAATGCCTTTTCTCAAAAATAAAAATTCTAAATTGTGAGTGAAACATAAGTCCTGCTTCTGAAACCACTGCCCAAAGTTATTTACTGAAGAGTGTATATAACCTATTCTTTTTTTTTTGCGGTACGCAGGCCTCTCACTGCTGTGGCCTCTCGCGTTGCGGAGCACAGGCTCCGGACGCGCAGGCTCAGCAGCCATGGCTCACGGGCCCAGCCGCTCCACGGCATGTGGGATCTTCCCGGACTGGGGCATGAACCCATGTCCCCTGCATCGGCAGGCAGACTCTCAACCACTGTGCCACCAGGGAAGCCCTATAACCTATTCTTTTAACAAACTTTTACTGAGAGCCCACTATATGCCAGGCACTGTTCTAGGAACTGGAAATTCAGCAGTGAAAACACAGACTAAGCTCTCCATCCATCCTCTTAATGCTAGTGGAGGAGAAAGACTACCAACAAAACGAATAAGGACATTGTATATTTGCCCAACTGTAAGTAGCAAGGAGAAATAATACAGCAGGGAAGGGAGACAGGAAATGTCTAGGGTGGAGTCAGGGGAGAGACTTTAGATCAGGTCACCAGGGAAAGCCTCCCTGAGAAGGTGACATTTCAGTAAAGACAAAGGAGGTGAGGAGTGAGCCTGTTGTGGCTTCAGTGAGATCCTATGGGAATGTCAGGTGGTTAATAATAAAAATAAAATCTTAATCATTTGCTACACTCACTGGTTTACAGAGTACTTTTCCATAGCTATCTCCTTTGACCCCAAAAGCTTCTGACAAAGATGAGATTTTTGTCCAGTCCAGGGGATAAACTATGAGTTCTGATATTCAAGTCCTATCTTATTCCCCTATGCCTGGACCGTGTCTTAGCACCTACCTGGTACATCGCTCCCCTAAAAACATTTGACCAGCACTTGAGGGGCCAGAAGCCAGTCCAGAACCTGAGCCAGCCTCACCCTCCACCCCTCCACATTCCCAAGACTATGGGGCCTCTGTCTGCAGCTCATCTTCTCTCTGTCACTCCACTTGCTTGCAGTCCGCCAGCCTCCCTCTCGTTTATTTCTGGGGCTACTAACATGGCCTTTTCCACCTGGTAGGTCTAGCATATTGATTAAGATCATGGGCTTCAGAGTCAGGTAGACATAAAATCTGTCTCTATGACCTTGGGTCCCAGTTTCCTTCTCAGTAAATTGGAGATAATAACTACTTCATAGAGTTGCTGTAGGTCTAAATAAAATAATGCGTAGAAAGCCTTTAATACAGTCCCTAGAAGATGATAAGCACTCCGCGAATGGTGAGGGTGGTAGTTATTCTCATCGTGATTGATATCTGTATCAGCACCCAATGGCTATCTTGTCTCTTCATCAAGCAGCCGTTCCTTCCACCATGGCTTCCATGGATGGAATGGAGGCAAGATGACCTCCCATCTGTCTTCAAGAAGTCGAATCTCCCCGACTCCCTTCTGTGGAGGTGCCTCATGGGACCACTCCCCCAATCAGCGTTCCTGTCTCTACTCCTCCAGTCTGAATGATCTCTACTCCCCCTCGCTCTCCATCCCAAGCAGCCTTCTCCACTGTGTAATCTGCATAGTCCCTCCAGTGGTCTCAGTTGTAGATGTAATTTGTTTGTGATTAGTGTTAATTCTCCACGGTGCAGCTGGAATTGTTCATTGTTTACTGAACAAACAAGAGGAGAAAACGACATAGTGTGTGGGGAGCTGTGGTGCAGAATGGTTAAATGTCATCGCTTTTTAGGGAGATTAATGGTAAATGTGCACCGAGGTCATTTATA
Source organism: Aethalodelphis obliquidens (assembly GCF_003676395.1). Classification (NCBI taxonomy): domain Eukaryota; kingdom Metazoa; phylum Chordata; class Mammalia; order Artiodactyla; family Delphinidae; genus Aethalodelphis; species Aethalodelphis obliquidens. The sequence continues at coordinate 20,846,997 of NW_020837956.1, forward strand.
ACATTAAAAATAAAATTATTGCTTTGTCTTTTCAGCAAAGCAATGAAGATGAATGTCACATAGAGAAACCTTGGGAAAAGGACCATGCAACAAAATCAAGGGGTGTTGAGGCTACAGAGAGAAAATTTTTAATTTTTTAGGAGAGCTCAACCGCAGAAATGAAACACATACTGCTTTCCTACTGATGGCCTGCAGGAATCCTTGTGGTTCTTCATAAGTTTATATGAAGACCAACCCTGAGGGACTGGGATTTTGAAACCAGCTCTGTCATGTCAGCTGGCAACCATGCTTTCACCCTAGCACCATCCTTGATGTCCCCTCTCCCTCAGCCTCACCTCCAGGCCATCAGCCTGTCCTGTCAGGGTCACCTCCAACACGAAGCTCACATCACTCACTTCTTACCAGCTCCACCACCAGCAGGCTCAGGCAGGTTGCCTCCATCACCTGCTTGGTCACTTACAATGGTCTATGAGCTTGTTTTCCCACTTCTATTGCCCTTTCTAATCCATTCTCCCTAAATCGCTCAGAATGACCTCTTTAAAAATCAGTGACAGGGCTTCCCTGGTGGCACAGTGGTTGAGAGTCCACCTGCCGATGCA